>NC_064564.1:108836551-109136551 GCF_937001465.1 Orcinus orca | reverse complement strand
CTCCCTTTGTCAAGATGTATGTGTTAGGGAGGCAGCCTACCACAGTGATTTTTAAAAAACAACACAGAAAACCAGGGTGAGGAAAGAAGGGTTCATGGCTTAAGGTAGCCACAGTAGCCAGATAATCTTGCCTAAGTGGCCCCCAGTTTCCTGCCCTGGCTCGGTGTTAGTTAGAGTCCATTGTTATTAAACTTCCCTTAATGTTGTCCGTGGTAACTGGAACTTCTTGAGAAGCTGTAGATCACTCTGAGGAAACCCTTGCCTCAGAGAGCCTGTGACGAGCTTTCCTCCCAGCCAGCAGACAGGCGCCAAGCAAACTACTGAGCCTGGGGTCTCCCCGCTCAGCTAGTTCATCTCCATCCTCATTCGCCACCCGCTCCCATACCCCCCCAGAGGGATTCCGCCGTGGCGGTAACTTAATTGCCCGGGACCAGTCACCATCTAGGGCTGTTTCTCTAATTAAGTTACACACTTATGAAATGTGGCTTAACTTGATTAAAGAGAAGAGGTCTTTGTTGGTGTTGGCCTACTATATCTTCAGTCCAAATTGCTAACTGGCGTTTTTATTATAGAAAGGAAGTGGAGCAATTCTGAATACTGTAAAAACGAAAGCAAACCCAGCCATGAAGACTGTCTATAAGTTCGTAAGTACTGGTCTTGGTCTCAGGATCCCAACAGATCTGTTCCTTAGCATGACGAGACTCTTAAATAGTCCTGATCCTATGTTGCAGAGATGGTTCGGGGGCTGCTGTGCAATTTCCTAAAGCTCTCAATGCTCTTAGAATTATTTGGCATTGATGTTTTATGAGCAGGTCAGTGACATTTTTAAATTAAAATGTTTCTACACACAGTTGCTGCAATAGAGAAAAGGGAGGCTACTGGTTTTAGCTTTTAAAATGTAGACAGGGTGGCTAAAATTCAGGCTGCTCCGCGCCTACATCCCTGAGAACCAGAGGTGTGGTCTGTCAGGTGTTCTGGCAGACCTTTCCTACACGTATCCTTGTTAGAATGTTAGAATAAAGCAGCTCCTTTACAGGTTACTGAAGAGTGCTCCTGGTGGGACACACCCCCGAATTTTTGTCCCAAATTCTTCATCATCTCTCTCATCACTGCCCTATATAGGAAATGCATTGTTTGTGAAACTCGTGCCCACAGCAGAGTGAAAATAAGAGAACACACCAGTTCCCGATGCTCCATCTTTTACGGGCCTCAAGTATTTTTTCTCATGATTTCTCTTGCTTGCTAATTTGACTCTGAGCCACTTAACTGGGGTGGTTTTGTTTTATTTCCATTTTTAATTTTGTTAGTCCTTTCTGTGCTTAAATTGTAGCTATTTTAATGGGGCGGGTGGCTGCCAAGAGAACCACACAGGTCTTAGAATGACAGAAAATAAAAGCCAGGGTGTCTGCCGAAATGAGATTTAAGAAATGGCACCAGAGGAACCCAGCGATGTGTCTGTTCAGCCTGGGCAGAAAATTGGTCCTGAGGCCCTGCCCTGGTGAAGTGTAATAGATATTCTGAATCTTGCAGCTGAAGAAGCTTCTGCTCTCCTCTTACTGGTAGCTGTCACCAGGCTGCGGAGATAAATAATTACAGAGAGCAGAAGAAGGGCTTCGGAGGGGGAAAAAAAATCAGTCCCATCAAAATGCAGAAAATAAAATCTCTGTAGCCTCTTTAAGGGATTTTTTTTTTATAACCTTTCAACATTGTATTTGTTTTCATAGCCATTATGTTTTCAACTTGATGATCCCATTTTTCCTTCCTTTTTCTAGTAATCAGAGAAGGTGATTCACGATGGACTGAAATCAAGCATAGTCCCTGCTGGAAACAGAGAGGGAATCTTAACTTAAATTAATTTTTCATGCAGGCAAAAGATCATGCAAAAATGGGAATAAAAGAGGTGAAAAACCGCTTGAAGCAAAAGGTACTTGAAGTTCTTATTCAAAATGTATAAGCACCATGTATGAAATGCGTGGCCACAAAAAAGTACGATGTGATCAATAGAGGCTGTTTGATACAGTGTTGTTAGCACACTTCAAAATGCATTACCAGCTGTCCGGGAGTTTTCACACTGTTATAAATATTCACAGACAAAAAACTGTCTTCAAATAACATTAAGACTGGCTTAAACCCACAAAGGCAAGCAAGTTCAGAGTTACCACTGTCAGTCTGTCCCCTGCCCGCCCCACCGGGCCTGAGCTTCACCAGGGTCCATACAAATTGGCTCGGCCTCCCCATCCCGGCACCACCACCTCCTATAGCTGACCTCTGCTCCGGGGCTGACTGTAACCAAAACCAAGAAGCATCTCCAGGAAATGACTGCCATGGTTCTGGCACGCACGCGGCCGCCACACAGAACAGGGCACAGAGGGTGGGTTTGAGGAGGACACTTCGGGCTCTACTCACAGTTCATGTGTGAGACTCAGAGGGGCAGGGAGAGGCTCTGATTGTCTTCTCGGACCATCAGTAAAATCGTATAAAATCATACAAACTACATCCTGACTAAGAGTCCCCCTACCTGATTCTCTGGACTTGTACAGAGAGGTTCATACAACAGAGAGGGCATCTTTATATTGTTATGAATATCATCGTCATTAATAGCATTGCCAGCCTTCGTTAAGCACTTTCTAAGGATGGTCCAGGCCAGGAGCTTTCACATTTAATCCATAGAACAACACTGGGGGGTCTTATTCTCATTTCATGTGTAAGGGGACCACGGTTCAAAGGTGGCGTAATTTGCCCAAGGTCATGCTGTTCGAGCCTGGCAGAGCCGGGATTCGATTCCAGATCCATCTACCTCAGTGTTTGCTCTTACCACTCTAGTATTTCATACTGCCTTCCTGAAACAAGTGTTTTGTTTTCCAGAAGGTGTTTGAGATCACTTATTTGATTATTCCCACACCCCCGAAATTTACCAGGCTAATAAGGGCCTTCGTCTGTCTCGGCAGTTTTTTAAAAATTGAAAGCAGTTTTAATTTTAGGAAGTCAGAAAGGACCTCTCATTAACTTGAAATGGTCAAAGGAATTGATTCCTTAACTTTAATTGCAAAATAATTTGTTCTGACTAAGATTCAAATGCTTAGTTTCAGCTGAGAGTGAATTTTTAGCAGCTGAGATTCAAGTCCTGAAATTAAAATCTTGCTAATGTAAATTCACATAGACCTTAACTGTGGTCTGTTGCACCCTGCCAGAGACTGGCAGGTGGAATTCTTTACTTGGATGTTATTTAAGTCCCTAAATATACCTTTTTATCTCCTATCCCAGTCACATGTAACTGAATTGGACTGCTGATATAAAATGGAGGGGCAGGGAGGGCGGAGCTCTCACCAGGTTTTCCCTCCTTGATAACTGCATCGGGCTAGTATTAGAATATTACCTAAAGTAAGCAAAGAAAGGGTCCCTCCTCAAGCAGAGGACACGTGTGCCTCCTTGGTCAGATCCACTCTCTGCAGGCCATTGCCTCCCTCCTCGTATGAGTAAGCATCGGGCCTTAAGAAAATCCCCTTTTTATGATGTGTAACATTTCTGCAGATAACCAGTTAAGCTCAGGTTTTTGATGTTGTTCAAAGGTTCACTTAAACAATCTAGATCACTCTCCTTCACGCCATCTCCCTTTCCTTTCCTTCATGGTATCTGAGGCAGAGCCTTTTCTCCCCTTCCCCTCTTCCCCCGCCAGTCTTTTCAAGAATAGCTTCAGGAGATAATGTTCTGTAGAGAGTGTCAGTACATTTCAGGTGACACAAATGGTGACGGCATTTCATAGAAATGCGGCTTGTCACCATCGGACTGTTGACAGATCTATTAGTGCACCCTTTTCAATTTTCACTTTTCCCCCCCTTCGGTTTTACAGATTTCTTCAGACTTGATATTTTGCAGTTGTTCTTGGAAGAGCTATTGTGTAATTGAAACTCTAGCATTGTTTGGGACAGATGGGACCAGGTCTTCCACAGTGCTGCAGCTCCCCTTCCTGAGCTAATTTAGGATTTGGCTTTGTCTGACCTCTCTCAGTGCGGTAGAAAATATTTCCTTGGCTTTTTTGTTCCTCTCCTCTGCCCCTTCCCCTTTACGTGGCAACATATCTGTGTGGCTCCCTAGATGCGTCCAATACAGACATCTCAAGTTTGGTTTCTGCTATGAAATTGAGGCAATTCCCAACAAAGACCCAATTTTCAAATGTACTGGGTTGCCACCTGGCCTCCTCTAACTCTGCATAGCAATGGTGACCCCTCAGGTATAATCAAGAACCCAACCTTGCCCTCTTCACTCTCGCCTTGGGTTTGAATTGCAAATAGAAAATGTGGGGCTGACCTGTGGAGAGGTCACCATGGTGTGTGGAGGGTCCATCTCTAATACGACTGAGCAGGGCCCCTTCTCCATCCCTCGTTCATTTGTGCTGCAGACTTTCAAAGCATCTGAAAGAGGCGCTTTCAGGGTATCCGTGTGACCATTGGCAAATAATTGTTAATAGAGACTGTAGTGTGGCTTTATTCCATACCTGCTCTGCTTCGGCCCAACAACAAAAAAAGAAGGAGGGATAACACATTTCTCTGGATAAATGGAACAAGGTGGTCAAGTTCTTCTATAGCTTGGCCTTCTTTGAAGTTTAACTTGCTCAAAATTAGGAAGAAGAAGAAATGGCAAAGAATGCTACCCAGCCGTCGCTTTCTAAAGGGAGAATGCAGTGCTTTTGTCCAGAGCACCTCCCTGCCAGAGCTGGCCTGCAGGAGGATGCTGTGTGGCTGGGCTTGCGGCTCTCAACAAATCGCATTCTATTGCAGCGCCGTACGCAGCTGGCACCAGAATGCCCTGTTTTAAAAGCAGTGGCTGCACACACATTCTTTCTCACCTACAGGAAACATTAAGATATTTACATGAGGATGTCATTCTTTTGCCTGTCGGGGAACCCCTAAAAAATTATCTTTTTTCTTCAGTATCAAAATCAAAATGACTGAATCAACTGTGTCCATTTCACAGCCCCCTTTTTTTTTTTTTGGCCACACCACACAGCTTGCAGTATCTCAGTTGCCGGACCAGGGATTGAACCCAGGCCACAGCAGTGAAAGGGCCGACCAAGTCTTAACCATTGGACCACCAGGCAATTCCCTCACCGCCCTTTTTAAATCTTTGATCTTTTAAAGATAAATTGAGCTTGTTGATTTAGAGTCTGTGTGATTGAAGGGAGCAAACTCACAGTTGGGTTAGTGAAGGCTTGAGTTTCTGGCTAAACATTTCCTGGTGTATTGAAGAGAGTGAGGAAGCACGTGTAGGGCAGGGAGATCCCGGTAGACTCTTGTAGAACAGACGTTTTCACACCGTATCACACAACTGTCAGCTCCCTGTCTCCGCTGCAACCTCAATCACAGACATTCCAACTCTGGATACTATTTCGATATCAATATTCATATTGTAATTTGCATTTGCTGTAGTGTGAAGTAGACTGGAAAAGAAGGGCACTGCACAAATCCGAACATGGAGACCAGCAAGCTGAGTCAGAGATGGGAGGCCTCGGCCTCCCAGGAGGCTTTAAAGCTCCCCCCTGCAATGTGGAGTGGTGTTTAGGCTTCTGAGGCAGGTGGATGAACCAAGTTCAGTGCTGGTTGTGTAGGATATTAACTGTGTGACATTGAGTAAGTTACTAGACCTCTCTGAACTTAGTTTTTCTCATTTGTAAAGTAGGGGAAATACAGATTTTTACTGGATTGTTGTAAGGATTAGAAGAGGTAGTGGATTTAAACAGCAACACGTAGTAGCCACTCGGCAAGTGGGAGTTACCATCCCATCTGTCCTCTCACATCCCACACCTGGAGCAACCAATCTGTCCACACACCTGTGGGCACAAACCCTGAGAACATGGCTGGCGTGGGACCCTCTCCCTTTTGGTCCTCCACACACAGAGTAGTCTTCCAGGCACCCTGCTCCCTACCTCCCCTGGGCCAGGAATGTTCTCCTGGAACCTCTGCCTCATGAAGTCACATCCTCAGCTCCTTCACCCCAGCTCCCACCCAAGGCCACACAGAGCCCCCTTCCTTCTCTGGGTTCCTGCCTCCAGGCTTCTGCTGGGGACTCTGGCCCTGCCTTCTCCGCAGACAGGTGGAAATTAGATCCCAGTCATGATTTTTTATTCCAGCTTGGGGAAGGTGATACGAATCGGATTATTTTCTGACTCCTTTGCTTTACCGAGGGATGGGAACTAATAGTGTCCCAGCTCTGAGCCGAGCTGTGGAGGCTCCTGGGAAGAAATCGGCCGCCCTGCAGTGGCCTCTGATCTGCAGCTCTGTCTAGTGTCTTCCTCCTGTGTGACTCTTCAGGAAGGAACAGATTTACACTTCCCACCAGATTCATGATTTTGTTTTGTTTTTTGTTTTAATTTTAATTTAATTTAATTAAGTTATTTATTTTTGGCTGTGTTGGGTCTTCGTTTCTGTGCGAGGGCTTTCTCTACTTGCGGCGAGCGGGGGCCACTCTTCATCGCGGTGTGCGGGCCTCTCACTGTTGCGGCCTCTCTTGTTGCAGAGCACAAGCTCCAGACGCGCAGGCTCAGTAGTTGTGGCTCACGGGTCTAGTTGCTCCGTGGCATGTGGGATCTTCCCAGACCCGGGCTTGAACCCGTGTCCCCTGCATTGGCAGGCAGACTCTCAACCACTGCGCCACCAGGGAAGCCCTTGGTTCTTTTTTTTAATGACACTTTGAACATTTACAAATGAAAAACATGTTTGTTGGAGAAAATTCAACAAATCCGGCAAGCAAAAATAAAATAACCTCATTTTATAACCTGCATTTTCACTAACTGTATCCTGACCATTTCTCAGACCACTAAATGTTTCCTGCACATGTTGTTGTTTTAAATGGCTACATATAATTTTATCTGATGGATATACATACATTCATTAATCCCATTATTGGACACTTTAGTTCCCATTTTTTCTAGGCAAACGTCCTCATAGGTAAATCCATGCGGGAATTCTTAATTATTTCATCCAGATAAATTTCTGGAAGTGGGATTAGTGGGCCAAAGGCCCTTTACCTCTTGTAGGGTTTTGATAGGAATTGCAGTTTGTGTTCCTACCAGAAGGGTATGAGAGTGCCCGTTCTCCCATACTCTTTGCTGATGGCATCTTAGTTAATTCTTGGAACACAATTTCTTTAATCGTGAGCACCAGGGGTTGTGGTTTTGGATCCCTACAGTGTGTAAGGTCTCTACTGGTACCTACAGTAGAGGACGTGAACGGGCCCTATTTCTTTCCTGACTAGGGCTCCTCCCACCCTGCTCTCTAGGACCCTGGGAAGAAGCAGCCATCCTTCCCCAGGTGGAGGAAATAGCGAAGAAGTTAACAGACGGGTGGGGCGAGCTACAGGACTTTGTAAGAAGCCTTGGGCACCTTTGGCTCTTGTAACTAAAGAAAATTAGCGTGCAGCACTGCTTACTGATGCACAAGCACGTGTGTATATTGGACACATTTGCCTTCCAAATGTTCAATTCAACACAGATTCGTCAGAAAGCATGTACTATATTCCAGGCTCTGGGGCAGAGAACCCAAACCCCAAGGCATTCCGTCTATAGGGATAAGATAAAGTGTGCAGATAGCACACAGCACGGCAGCTTAGGATCAGTGTGACAAAGGGGTTTCTGAGGACGAGGTCACACCTGATGATTTGTTGAGCACCTTCTCAACTCAGAATACCTTCTCTTGTGCTATTGTCATGGGTCCATATGGTATAAATGCCAGAAATCACATTGCTCTGGGCTCCTCCACTTTCTAGCCGTGTAGCCTTGGGTAACTTGCCCTCTCTGAGCCCTGTTTCGTCACCTATAAAAGAGCGATAATCCTATTTACCTTGTGGCTCTTCTGGAAACTAAGTGTGATAGTGAAGGTCAAGGGTCTGGAGAAGTGACTTCAAGTAGTAGACACTCAGCACAGGGAAGCTCTTCCTTTTAGATGGTGCTTTTTCCATTTTGCAGGGAATAAGTCTCTAACGTTCAATTTGTGCAGGACTTTGACATTTTTCAACGCTTCCTCACATCTCATCTCATTTAACCCATTCTCTTAGTAGCTTTGAAGTTCGCCAAGCAGATGGTGTCCGTTGCAAAAATAAAGAAATAGGTGCAGAGAGGTTGAGTGAATTGGAAAGATCAGACAGGTAGTTAAATGGTAAAAACAAAACCTAAGAAATTTTTACTTAAAATTTTAACTTAAAAACGTAAACTAAGACATTTTTCCCAGAACGACCACAGACATTTTTAAAAATAGTTATCATCTTATAGTTTTCATTACTATCAATATTTTCTTTCTAGATTACCCTACTGCTTCATGTCTTTATTTTTTTCCCCAACCAATCATACACACATGCAATATTTTTCCTGAACTAAAAGTGAATTTTTTTTTTTTTTTTTTTTTTTTTTTTTCTGTTTGGCTTTACTCAACCTCTTATGTCTGTCCTCTCAGTAACCCCACTGGATCCAAAATGCCTCTTTTGCCCTTTGTTACTTTCTGACACAGAAGGAGCCCCTCCCCGTCTTTGTTCCACTTGACCTGAGCACCTTAGGGCAGCCCCTTTCCAAGAAAGCTTTTTCTAATTGGCTGGCGGCAACTTCTCTCATCACTGAGCCTCAGCCAGGCTAAGACTCGGGGGCCACTTGATGCAAGCCCTCCCCGCACAACCAAAAGGTCACCATTTCCCTGTGTTGTTACCAAGCAGTGCAGAGACTCAGCTGGGTGTGTGGAGTTGAACATACAGAGAAGAGGGGTGGGGGAGGGATCCCTATTGTTTATTTATTTTTATTATTAAAATGTAGTTGATTTACTCCCTATAGTTTATTGAATACCTTATTAGTAGGTACTCAGTTATTATTACTGAGTCCTGTATATAGGACACTACTGAGTAAAAATGTTCAAGACACGTATGTTGTTTAATCTCCTTTACTCCTCATAGCTGCCATAGCTCCATTTTACAGATGAGGAGACTGAGGCTCAAAGATGTTACATGTGTTTCTTCCTTAATGCATTATTATTTAGTAAGGGATCACTTTCATCCATGCGTCACCATTCTCTCTATTTGACTAAGTAAGAACAGCCAGTTGTCTTTTATGTGCAGAATTTAATGAGTACTAAGGGTGTGTGTTTTGTTGACCAAAGTGTGTATTTGTTTTTGCAATGAAAATCATTGGAAACTGTATTTATTATTTTATTCTAGCTGTTATTTTTACTTAGAAAAAAACAATGATTTAAGTGTTTTTTACGTGTACATTTAATCTCTGCCTTGCTTCAGTGAAGATTTAAGCAAGTTTCATGACTTGAATAAAGCCATATGATCCACATTGCACAACCCGGCACCATCCATGTCCCAAAGAACCCATGGGTACAGTCAGCTGCCAGCGTTAGGCAGAGGAGCCATTACCTGCCTTCGGCACATTGGGATTTTTCTTTACCTTAAAATTTGACTTCATTCATCACAAGCACAGATTAAATGTAAATTTCTGATTTAAAAAAAATGACATTGGCTCCCTAAATACTCTCCAGGTCATAGAATCCTAACTTAGACTTCGGTCTCTTTCTTCGTTCTCTGCCAGAAAGACTAGGGCTAAGAAAGAGGGAGCAGAAACACATCGTTTTCACAAACAGTAACATCATCAGTAAACAAATGTGGATAAAATGTCCACACTCACAAATAATCAAAGTAATGCAAATTAAAACAACAATGAGGTCTAATTTTTCACCTCTTAAATTAGCAATACATTTTAAAACGATGAGGCTAACACGCACGGTGAAACGGATAACACATCCATGGCTGGTGGTTGGTGTAAATTGGAAAGCAGTTTGGTAGAATGAATAAAAAGCCTTAAAAATGTTTATGTCTTTTGATCAAGCAGTTTCATTCCTAGGGATTTCTGTAAAAGAAATAATACAAAAGGAAGAAAAACTGCAGTGTTTATCACTGTGATGTTTAGATGTTTAGAAAGTTAAAAAAAAATTAGGAACAATCTAAATGCCCAATAGTAGTAAGAATGGTTTATTAAATTATTGAGTATCTGCTCAGTGAAATATTATGCATCCATTAATTATCATTCTAATGACTATGGAGCACCGTGGAGATGCTTATAGTAGAAAAAAACAGAATGTAAAACCATGCACGAGCTATGATTGCAAGTAATTTTTAAATGTCTGCATGTGGACAGAGTGAATATTTGAAAATTAAAATAACCATGTAAGGTAGTAGGATGAAACATCCCCCCCACACACACATTATTGTGAATTATGATGTTATCTTTGTAATTTAACATGCATGATTTTGGTTTCTCTACTCCTTAAAAGTCAAAGGGCCAAGTTAGCCTTCCGTTTCCTTCATCTTTAGCAGGGGGATAGGCTCAGAATGTCCCAGAGGGAGTTCCCTGGCAGGCCTCTTAGCGATGGGGTTGGATGGAGCCCCTGTGCTCATGGCAGGGGTCATGACCCTGACACCAACCCCCTGACCGGGCTTCTCCCTGCAGGACATCACCGAGAATGGCTGTGTCCCCACCACAGAAGAGCAGCTGCCGAAGACGGCGCCGTCCCCACTGGTGGAGGCCAAGGACCCCAAGTTCCGAGAAGACCGGAGGCCAATCACAGTCCACTTTGGACAGGTAGGTACCCTGGCCCTTCCATCTGGGCTTTTTGTTATGTTTCAGCAGACGATATAGGACATGTAACAGTTTTTCATTTCGGCTCTCTCTGGCAAAACAAAACAACCCCATGGAGTTTTGCACGTCTCAAAGGTTCGCTTGGTGCAAACATGTTTCAAAAAGGTGAATTTTCAGAAATTTTGAGGAGACAGCATGGCTCTGGTCGTAAGCCAGCTGAACTGTTGAATGAAGTCATTAAATGCAGCTGCTGCCTCCCCACTCCAAGGTACTCCGTTTAAGGTGCCTCTGTTAGCTAAGCATCTCATTAGAACACTTTAGCATCCCAGGCCCTTCTTTGCACCTTCAAATAAAAGGTAACAAGCAAAGTCTTAAAAAAAATCAATTAGGAGTTCTTTATTAATGTACTTCCTGAAAATCAATTCTGGGTGTCGTGCTTCTCAGAGTAAACACTCACGCTGCGATTCTCATGATCCGATTCTGTAACCAACTGTTTTCGACCTGAGCGTTTAAAAATTGTCCAGTTGTTTGATTTTTTGCTCTTAAGTAAAACATATAGAAACTGAAAATTTTCTTATCCATTTCCTATCAGTGGTTATATTTTTGGTTGAAAAAGGTTGTATACCCTCCTCTACTCTTGAATTAACTCTCTTGATTAGCAAAAGTCATAATTTTTTTATTTGTGAGAAATGGCTCTGTTAGCAAGCTGTGACTGTAACAAGAATTTGCAGGGTTATTCATTCTTAAATCACCTGATTCTTTAACCATTTATTAGATGATGAATTCCATCCCCATGATTTAAATAATCTTCATGGTTTTATCTTAAATATGATGCTATTTTATCACCTAAATGATCTAGAAGCATGCATTTAAAACGTTCCTGCTTCTAGCAGACATTTATCAAGTGCCTGCTATGTACCAGGCTTTGAGCTATTTAGAAATGAAGGGAACTAATGAAATTGTTGCTGTGGGTTATTATTGTGAGGGATGAGTTTGTTGAAACATTAGAATCTTCCTCTGTAATCGATATTTTTAGATAATACATTCATACGTCTTAAACTTGGGGACATCCATCCCCCTTTTCTGATTTTACACTTAAAAGGGATGTTATAAAAATTGACATGTAGCCCAAGAAAGAAACGTCCACAGGGCAGTGCTCATCTGATTAATGATTATCTTCAAATTGCGTCAGTGTTTGCACCCCTGAGGAGCTGCCTCCTCCTGGGGCTCAGGCCCGGCTGGAGAAATCTGCGCCCCAGTTCCCTGGCTGTGTTTGCTGAAAGCACAGCCTCAGTCGTCGCCAGCATGGCATTCCAGAGCCAGCTTCCTGCTTTCCTTTGTCCTCATTCCTGCACACACTAACCTTCCCATGAAAAGAGCCCCTCTCTGGAGTTTGGAGCCCATTACAGAGAAAGAGGGGGCGGGGGGGGGGAGGGAATTCATGGTGTTAAACATTCCGTTTTCGAAACACAAAAAAGGAGACCCTATTTGAAATGGAGAAAGACCTTCTTTCCATTTCAGCGAGAAGTAGAGATGCTTTAATGTCATTCCCAGCTAAATGCAGAATAAGAGCGTGTGTGCGCACGGGTGGGGGATAAACAATTAAAAAAGCCACCCCAAACTCTGTTGAAATAAGAGCTGTCTGTGCCTTCACAGGTCTGTAAACTGGAGAGGATGAAAGTGGCTTTTTTTCCCCAGTTTGTCACTTCCCTCACGTGGCTGCCAGCATTATGCAAGTGTACAGGAAGGCAGGGTTTTTTTTAATGCATGCATGTGGATTAAGGTCAAGCCCCAAGTATCAGCCATGCAGCGGGCTCTCCCTTACAGCTGCAGCCGCAGAGCCTACCCACAGCCGCGAGATGCCTTAATTGAGACGTGCTGTCAAAGTGACAAACACATTTGCATACAGTCTACACTCTATTTATTTTCTCTGGAAAGGTCTACAGTCTGCTGTTGGTTGAACATTCTTAATCAGTTTGCTGTAAGTGAACTGCCAGCCAGCTCACTTGTGCCGGCCGCTTCTTCATTAGGTGACAGATTAGCTGCAGGGGGGATGGGCCACAGAAACCGCAGACCTCTTTCTTTTAACTCTTTCCAGCTTTGCCCTGGTACTAGCTTGTCCTTCAGTCCTTCCCTGGGCGCCTGCTTTGATGGGCCATTGACCGGAACACGCAGCGTTTCTAGAGCACCTACTACCGGCAGACATGAGTTTTAGGGGCTAGGTATTCTCAAAGAAGTCCTTCGAGTTCCATTTCAGAATTTTTTGCCACTCTCTCCTCTGTACTCCATCTGTACCATTTTTTTTACTTGATATTTTTCTTTAAACAGACTCCAGCCTGACATTTATACCAACTTTACCCTCATCTTATGCAATGATTGTTGGTAAAACCATAGTTTGATGTGCTGGTCCAGTGTTTTTCAAAGGTGTATCCAAAACAACTTTTTTAAGTGTCCATCCATGTATCACCTAAACTACTCATGTAGCCCCAGCAGTACATATTCTCCTCTTGGAAAACATGTGTCATCTCTGCCATAGTCCTTTGAGGAAGGGATCATTAGCTGTATTTTGTGGACCCAGAGCCAGAGCTCAGGGACCTTCCCAGGGCCACATTGCCAGCACAGAAACCCAGGACAGTTCAACTTCAGAACCCATTTCAGGTCCGTCACCAAGCAGAGACATCAGCTTCTGTTTGAAATGTCTAGTAAAACTAATGTGTCCTGGAAAAATAATTTAAGCTAGCCAGACAGTGCACACTAACCTCAGAAAGACCCTTGCCTTGAGTCTGTGTTCCTGTGGATTTCATTCTCTAAGAGCAGTTAGCTTTCCACTGGGGGCAGAGACTGTTGAGATCTTTATTACATTAATCCCTCCACCTTGCAAAGCTAGTGCCCATGGAGCCAGCCAGGGGACGCCATGAAGACGTTTGGCAGGGTGGCAGGGAGCCCGGGGGAGGCCTTTTCAGACCCCCTGGGGGAGAAAAGGTGCTCTCTTGCCTCTACTGCACCAGAGCTTCCTCTTTCAAGGCTATGACCATTCCTCCCTTTAATTCTGCATCTATTCATCCATGTATTGAGACCTACCATGTGCTTAAAAAAAAAAAAAAAAGTACTCGTAGGGCGTTATAAGGGGGACAGAATAGCAAGTGGACAGCCCAACTCAGAGTGATGAGAACAGTGAGAGAGGTAAGCTCAGGGCACTCTGAGGGCCCCACAGGGGCAGCCTCTTCCCCTGCAGGACCACTGTCTGTAGACCTAAGCTGAACCCTACAACTGAAAGATATTTTGTCAACAAACTGAACTCACTAGCATTTCATTTGTTTTCTAAAGCAGACATACGTAACGCCCCTCAGACCTTATCATGAGCCATGTCAATAGTTCCAGACAAGGGCAAATAAAGGGATTTTTAGTTGGCCTCTACATCCTTATCATGTCTGATTTCTTTAAAGAGTTCAAAAGTCTCTGACTTGAGGGACTTCCCTGGTGGTCCAGTGGTTAAGACTCTGCACTACCAGTGCAGGGGGCCCGGGTTTGATCCCTGGTCAGAGAACTAGATCCCACGTGTCACAACTAAAGATCCCACATGCTACAACTAAAAGATCCTGCATGCTGCAACTAAGACCCGGTGCAGCCAAATAAATAAATAAATAAATTTTTTTTTTTTAAAAAAAGTCTCTGACTTGAGAATACCTATTCCTACCTTGGAAAATGTTTAGGTTTAGGGAGGCTGTAAATAGCTTTTCTTTGTTATTTTTTTAAGCAGTGTTTTTGGTATTTTTAAAATTTTATTTATTTTTGGGTGCATTGGGTCTTCGTTGCTGCACGCGGGCTTTCTCTAGTTGCAGTGAGCGGGGCTACTCTTGGTTGCTAATGTGTTTGGGCTTCTCATCGCGATGGCTTCTCTTGTTGTGGAGCACGGGCTCTAGGTGCACGGGCTTCAGTAGCTGCGGCGCTCTCGGGCTCTAGAGCGCAGGCTCAGTTGTTGTGGCTCACGGGCTTCGTTGCTCCGCCGCATGTGGGCTCTTCCCGGACCAGGGATCGAACCCATGTCCCCTGCGTTGGCAGGCGGATTCTTAACCACCGCGCCACCAGGGAAGCCCCCTATAAATAACTTTTTTTATTCTCCCAAGTTCAGAATCAAATGAGAAATAAGGCCCAGGAGACAGTCAAATGAGGTAAAAATGCCAGCTTTTTTACCAATAGGCTAGAAGGAGAATACTGCTTTAGACCTGAGGCCAAATGGGCTTGCTGAAACCTCACCTCCAAATTGAAAAGACTGAGCTACTCCCCACAGGAGACGTGGACAATTGCAGGCAGCGCCCAGGGTGCCTGTGGACTGACTGATGGGCGGGGGCGGGGCCACGGGGAGCACAGAGCCTGCTCAGTTCCTTCTCCCAAAGTTAGAGGGAAACACTCCTCCTCCCCTGGGCAGCCGAGAGCAAGAGGGCGCAGAGAGAAGCTAAGGGCTCCCCCATGCTTTTCTCTCCTGGGCAGGGAAGTGGACATTCTCTCTATTCTGTGGCTGGGGAAGGAGTGAGGAAGCCCTGCCCTCCCCAGCAGGGTCTGGGCGCCCCTCAGCCAGACGTCTTGGCTTGACCCTTCCCCATCTGAGAAATCAGAAGAGGCAGCACCCCCATGGAAACTGCTCTGCTCCCTGCGCTTAATAAGTGGACAGGCCAGGCGCTTTCACTTCTGTACTCGTTTAATCGAATCGACATTAGCTGGTAAGGAAGAAGGCCTCGTATCCATTGTACGGCTGGGGAAACAGGCCCAGAAGACGTTCACTTGGTTTAGGAGCTAATTCACACTCCGCCCCCAGCAGCACCCCTGCTTCTCTCGGCTGAGTGCAGCTCTCCCTCCCCGGCTTGAGGAACTGGACTGGCAGTGGCCCCCAGTGACACTGGATTCTAGTCCTGCACACGTGCTGCCACCTGCTGTGGGCCTCGGCCAGGGGCTGGGCCTTCTCAGGAGGTGGGAGGACAGGGCAAACCCACTCCAAGGCCCCCTTCGTTGTGTTCCCCCCCCCCAGTTGATCCTACAAACAGAGTAATTGCCTGTCTTCCAATCTGCTAGATTCCAAAAAGTGTGCATTGAAAGGTGTCTATTTAGAGAGCAAAGCTCTCTAAACCTCTTTAACATAAAGTTTGAAAAGCCAGTTAAACCAAAGCTCAAACTAAGCGCTACCAGGCTGCAGAGACCTGGGACGGAGTGGTTTGGATACACCCCCAGAAGCAGCTCTTGGAATACGGTTGCCTGCTTATCTGTGCATACGGAGAGTTGTGCTTTATAAGCGTGAGCTGGGTCACTTAGTGCCAGTCTCATGCTGCTTTGGAGAAGCTGCCCAGCCAGCGAATGCCTTCTCAGCACCCTCAGCTCTGAGCGCCCTGAGAAACCCCTTCTGTCCCAATGAGTCTGGAAGTCACACACGATTCCCTTCAACTCAGCCGCTGCCTCCCAAACACCTCAGACAGATGTTCACATGTTTCCAGACACCTCACACCACAGGCCTGCAGTCTGAATGTGCACTCGCGCCACGTTCACCCCCCTCCTCCATCTCCCACCACAGCGAGGTCCATCCACAAGCTCAGGTCCACTCCCCACGCCCCAGAGCCTCTCCCTTCTGCCCTCTGCCACCGCCCAGTCCCTCTCCTCTCCAGCGCCTCTGACAGCTTTGGTTCAGGCTGCGTCATCGCTCACCTGGACCGCTCCAGAGCTTCCTAACTGGCCTCCGGGCCTCCAGACTCCCCCGCACTGCATTCCCCACACAGCCTCACACACAAGTGGCCGTGCCACCTCCCTGCTCCCCGTCTCCCCTGAAGATTCCACCTTCGCCCTCAGCAGAGCCCGCGAGGCCCGGGACGATCTGCCTGTCCGCCCTCAGAGCATGTCCCTCTGGTAAATCTTCCCGACTGATTTGGTCGCTCCTGTGTTTGTGCTGCCCCAGAACTTGGCACATGCAGTGCATCTCACGCAGCCTTGTAACCATACCTTTAGGCCCATGAGAATGTGAGCCTGGAACATCCACCATAGGGCTTGGCACTGACCTGGCAGTCAGTAGATGTCTTGGGGTTTCATTATTGATGTGGATTTTCAAATTGCTTAATAATTAATTGATTATTGTTTAAGTACTTGTTGTGTGTCCAGGTTACTTGGTTTTATTTCCGTTGCTATGCTTGTAATTCCATTCATTTGAAAAAGGAAAATGAATATTCCATTAGTGGTCAAAAACTACTTCCAAATCACTTGCCATAAATAAGGGTTCTGTTTCCGAGTAGAAACAGATTTGTGTTATAGGAATTTAGATCCTGTCTCATTCTGTGTTTTTATGAGCTCCTAAGGTCTAGTCCTAAATGCCCCAGGAACGGAGGGGAGGGGAGAGAGGCGAGCACTGGGACACCCCCAGACTTCCAGGATGGGTCGACCTGGAAAGGAAGAAAGCTGGGAAGAGAGCAGGCAAGGGAAGGAAAGGCCCGGTGTCCCCTGAATTCTATCAAAAAAGCAAAGATTTTATCTGTAAAAGAGACTGAGCTGTATAACCAAATGCAAGGTATGAACTTGGATTTTTTTTTTTAAAAGCTTCCAAGATATTCTTGGGAAAGTTGGAAGATCTGAAGATGGGCTGGGGTGTTAGGTGATATGTTAGAGCTATTGTTGATGTATGTCATGGTTTTTAGGGGCTTATCTTTATGCCTCAGGGGTACACACTGCAGTATTTAGGTGATGTCTGAAACTTGCTTTCAAATGGTATGGCCAAAAAATTACACACATGCACATGCACAGGCACGCACATCTGTAACAGCCATTCACAGAGAGAGAAAGCAAATACAGCCCCCATCCCCCCAAGTATGGAGCTGCTGAAAGGCAAAGGCTGATCAGCTGATGAAAGCAGTGTGGTTGAGGGTAAAGCACAGCTTTTAGCATCAGGCAGCTGTGGACTTAAATTTCAGTTCTGGCACTAACAAGCTGGTAACCTTCACTACGTAACTTAACCTTAGTGAAATCAGTTTTCTCAGCTTTAGGGTGGGGATAATAATACTCACGTCATAGGTCTTTATAAGGATTGAGTGAGGTACTGTCTGTCTGGATCAGCGCTACACATGGGCGCTCGGTAAACATCAGTCTCTTTCTCCAGTGGAGCAAAAGCAGAGCCAGATGTCAGTCACCCACTGACATGGCCTCCCAGTCAGCCTGTCTTCCCAGCGCCCATCACACCGCGGCTCTCAGAACACACACCCCTCAGTGGCAGCCCCCCTGCACGTGCATACGTGTAACTGACCCTCGTGCCTACAGCCCTTGTGGGAAAGTCAACACCTAAACCGAGGAGGGCTGGCATCGTGGGGCAGGGGGAGAGGCACTGGGGGTATGGCAGGGAGACGGCGCCCAAGTCTGACTCACACACGTGAGGGGAAGGGGCCAGGGGGCAGGTTGGGGCACCGGGCGTGAGTGAGCAGGTGAGTGTCGTGGTCTGCCATCCGAAGTCGTTTTCTTGGCCTAACTTACCAGCTGTGCCTTCACAGGCCACAAGGCAGAGCTCCCTGCACGATGCTCCTTCAAGCCCTGTTGTTTTCAAATCGTAGTTCCCCCTTTTCCGTTGCCCCTTTTTCCACTCTTTCAACCAGATTTTTGCGTGAGAAAGCGAGCACGACTGGGGTGGCCTCCCGCTCCATTCCCTCCAGCTCCCGCGTGCGCCTACAGGGTGACCAGCAGGCAGCTCTGCCTTCAGTGCAGGCTGGTGGCTGTGCAGAGTTGTTCTGACTCACGCCCTGCCGTTACCGAAGCAGTGTGGTCCCTCACTGGTAGTGGGTTTGTCAGATCTTCTGGCGAGGGTGGCTGGCTGGTCCTGTCTTTCCAGGTGGCCTCACTTTCTCATAGCCCAGGTAGCCCAGAGACAGCTTTCTGATGCCAGGTTAACAAGGCCAGGCTTTGCTCCGCAGAGCAGACATGTTCGATTTCAAGAGGAAAAACTTGCCAGTCAAAAACAGAGAAATCAGATTCTGGAAGTTATAAGGATTGGGTTGAAAAATCCAGGCGATTTCTGATTAAGCGTGTGTTGTTGCCTTCTCAGCTAGGATGCCACAGGTAGCTCAGGGGCTCCTGATGTGCCGTGGAAGGGCTGAGAAATGTCAGCGGCCAAATGAAAATCCAGGTTCAAAGTAGCAATTTGCTTTCTAAGCTCCACCACCTGACCTCCATTCAGCACAAGTTAAGGAGGACTGCAAAGGGCCAAGGACCATAGTCCAGCCCCCTCCGGCTAGGTCTTGGGCACCTCCACAGCAGTTTGAGCACGTCTTATGGTCGAAGAGCAGTGAGGGAGGGGAGGGGGGCCAGGAGGCTGAATTGCTCACCACGTGCCAGGCACCGTGCTGAGACCTGGAAAAGGGGGTCTGTGTTTCAACTCCAGTTCCCACGAGTGAGTCCACCGAGTCCTTTTAACCAGCCTACTGGGTCTCAGGTATCATCTCCTCTTGCAGAGGAGACAGGCTGAGAGAGATTGGGGGCTTAGCCAAGGTTTACAGCTCAGGAGCAACAGTCAGGATTCAAAGCCATGTTGTCTATTACTAGACCTCAGGTTCACGCTCCAGCTCTGTGCTAAGAACATGGCAGTTTCCTGCTGAGTTTGTAGTGATGGGGCCAGTGCAGCAGCCTTGGCAGGTGGCCCAGGATCTCAGGATGTTGGGCCACAGGTAAGGCCTTGTTTCTGGTTTCCTTCCAGATCCCAGGCCTTCCTTAATATTTCTGGGCCTCGGTTGGCACCAAGACAAGAAAGTTAGTATTCTGCACCCAGCGTAGACTCTGCACACCAAACCCATCACTAGACACCAGAGGCACGCTGGGTGCTCTCTTCGTATGTGTGAGGGATTAGAATGCAGGATAGAAACTGGGCATGTGTAGGAGTTAGTATTGGGGGTGTCAGGGGCCAGCCCAGCCCCTAGAGACCAGGGGCAGGGCTTATACTAGGAATCTCCATCAATTAGGTTACTTTGGATTGCAAGAGACAAAAGAAAAAAAATTGTTCACTCATACCAGCTTCAAGTATGACTTGATCCAGGCATTAAATCATGTCAATCAGACCCAGTTTTTTGCTGCATTCTCCCGGCTTGGCCTCCTCTGCTGGTACCATTCTCAGGGAGGCTCTCCCTGGCTGCAGCAGCTCCGGACTGTATCCTTCCAGGGGTGAGACCAGCAGGAGGGTGTCACTTCCTAGTGACTGCCACACGAGGCATGGGTTCACTCATTGAACCAACTTTGATCATATTGCCTGTCTTAGAACCCATCATTGTGGCCAAGGGTTTTCTGTTGGCCACGAGTAAGGCTCTACCTGAAACACATACCTAAGAAGCACAGGAGGGGTAGTTCCTGGAAGGGAAATAAGGGGGCTATTATCAAAAGAAGGGAAAACAGATAAATGTGCACAGAAGCCAAACAGGAGACATTGTCCCAGGCCCTTGTCCTCTTGTCTGATGGCAGAGAAAGGTTCACACCCAGAGTGGTGGGGATCTTGAAATCAAGAGTATACATGGTGGAGGGCCAAGGTCAGAGGTCACCCAGGGCACCAGATAGAGAGGGGACAGGTGAGTGCATGGCAGGGAGGTACGAATCAGGGCTTGCAGGTTACAGAGATGGGCACAGTTGCCTGTGACAGCTTCTGGGGAGTGGAGTGTGCCGAGTCAGCCGCGACCCAGGGCCCAGAGGTGGAGAAAGAGCCAAGAACCTAGGTCACTTGTTCAGCAGATAACCACGGACACCTGGTCTGTGCCACATCTGTGAAAACAGGGTGACGATCGCAAGGCCCCTGCCTTCAGGGAGACCACGGAGTCACAGTGAGTGGTTCAACTTAATCCTGGTGGACAGAATCCATCTGGTGGTTTTGAAAGGCACAGACCTGTGCTGTATGATCATGCCGCAGAGCATCTCAAAGTCCCTTTTCGTTTGTTTTAAACTCCAACCAGTTTGGTCCTCGGGGTGATTCCCCACCGGCATGCTCAGGAGGTGCCCGTCACCTCATCACTGCTGACTTGCTGGAGATCACTGCAGAGTAGATGCAATGTTTAATTATTGCCCTTGCTCTCCATCTGCTTCAAGGACTAGGTAGAGAGCCCATTGTCCTCGTTTAGGTGGGAGCAGCCTCTCCAGGCTGTGTCTCAGATACCTGCTGATGGTTCTGAACCTGAGAGACCAAACAGAGCCGCTGTTCTAGCCTGTTCTAGGAGGGGGTGGCAACTGACTTCAGGTGGAATTCCCTGCACCTTGCCCCATGGCTTTCTCTGGCTGGTTGCAGTAGAGAATTCTTGCCTTCTAAATCGCTCCTTTGGCCCAAGGTAGAGTCTCCAGAAAGGTCCAAGTGAAATACACCAAGGCGTGGAAATGGGGCTGGCCGGCGGGAGCCTGGTGGATGGATGAAGCGTCGAGTCCAGAAGGGCAGGAGTTCTGAACTGGACTTTGCACCAAGGGAGCTGTCTTTGGTCCTCCTTCCCTTGGACAGAGCTCTTCCCCAGCTCTGGCCTGTCCCCTCTGACTCTCCACTCAGTGGGGAGCTCGGCTACCCCTGTGGTTTCCAGCACCACCTTTGCTCTGGCAGCTCCAGTGTCCGCTTTTCATCCAGCCCTGCCTCGCGAGCTCCACTTGCTGCAATGTCTTAGTCTGTCCCTGGCCTTCCCCAGACTTGCCCCACCCCAGTTGCCCTTGGATGTCAGCCGCACCGCACCCGTACATCCCTCAAATTCCTCGGGTCACCCGTCGCTCTCCTCCACTGGTCTGTGAGGCACAAGGGGCATCAGAAAACATCAGCAAGTAGTGAGATGGGAGGGCCCGTCAGCCCTCCACAGTGTGGGTCCCTCTCCAGGATTCTCTCCCCGGGGCACAGACTTGCTGGATGAAAAGGAGAATTTACCCAGCCACCAGGGCCCCCTCCCAGCCCCCTGCCCACGGCTGGGCCTGCTGGGCTGGAGGTACCTGCAGTCCTTGACATCTGGCCAGTTCCTTCTCACCCTGTGAGACTCTGCTAAGTGTCCCCACCCCAGGCAGAGTCCCTTCCTCTCCTCTAGTGCCCAGCACAATTCCGTGTTCACTCCTTCACCAGCTCCTCAGGGACGTCTGCACCAGGCCAGGCCTCGTGCTGGGCGCTGGGGGAACCCAGAGATGAATGGGCTCCTACTGTCTCCAGTGCCAGGAATGGCCTTCCTCTTCTGCTCCAGCTGACAAAACGCCATCAACCTTTCAGGGCCCGCTCAAGCGCCTCTCGCCCCACGAGCCCTCCCCGACTCCTCCAAGCAGAGCCATCCGTCCCCACCCTGGGCCAGCACCGTCCTGCGCCTGACGCACTGTCCCCAGACAGGGAGAGTGTCGGCCTCATCTCCGTGACCTTAGCACCCTTGCAGGGCCTGGTGCAGATGAGTTGCCCAGTGAGTCTGGGGAGTGACCAAGTGGTGAGCGGTGAATACACGGAAGGCGGTGGGTCGTGGGGGGTGAGGGCAGCTCTGTGCACTCCCCATGCCCTTGAGCCACCAGTCAGTTCAGGGCAGGAGAAATCAAAAAAGGGAGGTGGCTCTTGGTCTGCAGGCCTGAGTTCACTTGAGGACCCCTGCGTGCGGTGCCGTGTGTGCGTGACAGGCCTCCTGCGTCCCCCAAGCCTGTCTACGTTCAGCAGTGTGACAGCAGGGTCTCTTTGCCAGAGGACTGACCAGAGCCTAAAAACAGCATTTCTTTTAAGGTCTGTGCTGGAGCAGCTCGGAATGCAGCTCCCTGCCAGGGAGAGATTGAGCCCAGCGGGACAAGAGCAGGAAATCTGATTCAGCGAGACCAGAGGAGGCATTTTCTCAGATTAGAATTCTATGTGCCAAAGGTGGAGAGTTTATCCCAGTAGGGAAGGGGAAATAAAACATAAAATATTGAAAATAAATTCTATCCCACAAGCACAATCCTCCGGGAGAATCAACTCAGTGTCGCTGCCGGTGTGGGGAGTCCCCGCCCTGTGGCCACGGGAGCGCTGTGCCCGGAGCTGCCTGTCACATTGTCCCCCATCAATCCCTGAGCCCTGCTGTGGACGAGGTAAACGATTAACCTGGCCGTGCTGGGGGAAGGGGTGTCAAGGACTACCTGAGAAGTGGCAGGCTGAGGAGGCGTCGGATGGGTCGGGTCAGTTTTCATTCTCATGCAAACCCCTCCACAAGTATCATCTCACTGCATCTTCTCAACAACCCTGTGAGACTGATACAGTTATTATTTTCCCGAGAAAGCTGATGCTCAGAGAAGTTAAGCAACTTGCCCAAGGTCACACAGTAAGTGGCAGAGCAAGATTTCCAAACCAGGTCTACCTGATGCTGGACCCCAGGCCCTCCCCTCACTGTACCCCTCTCATCGAGCCTTCTGCCTCAGTTCCTTCTGGTTCCTGGGGTATCTGGTTGTGGCTGCCAGTGGTTTGGGGCACGCTTAGACTCCAGCAGTACGGCTTAGGGTGGCTAGGGAGGTCAAGGTCACTGTTCTGCTTCTCCCCCACTCCTGGCTAAGGTTGACGGCTACTTCCTGGATTTGAGACTTTGCTTCCTCCCCAGAGTAAACCTAACAGAGCCCTGGATTCCTTAACACAGGGGTAAGAACAGCAGTGGCGCTGCCCTTCTGAGCGCCTGCTGGGCTCTGTGCAGAATGCTCTGCAGGTGTTTGCATTTTCTCACGTTATCTTCCCCAGACTGATGCAGGAGGGACCACGAGTGCCCCACTTTTCACTAGGGTCCAGCCCTAATCCCCTGGCTGGTAGGATGGATTCAGATTCAAAACCCTGGCTTCTTCCATCATACCGCCCATCTCAGCTGACGTGGGACAGCTTGGTGGTGACGGCAGCTCCCTGGCAGCAAAGGCTGCTTGCCAGCCTCCTGCACACTGGATCTGAGAGGGCACTGACCGTGTCCCTAATTTAGGTCACTGTTTTTGCCAGCTTAGTTTTATTGTCAGTCTGCTTAGTTCCATGTCTTCTAGAATATTGAATCACATTTAGTTTATACTGCAAAGAATTTTAAAATGTAATAAAAGTACTAAAAGAGAATGTATAAAAGGGACTTCTCCCAAGGGATCGCTGATTATATCCCACTTAACATGCAAAATGTGATGGGCGATTAACATTGCCTGGCAGCAGTCTAAACTGAATTTCTGAGATGTTACTGCCCATAACCATGGTATGGTTCCATGGTTACAGCTACCTCTCAGCCCTCCTAGGGATGCCCTACTCCCTGACGCCTTCTAGATGGATCCCTGTTTGCACTTTCTGGAGAGGTTGATAGAGAATGTTTCCAGAGGGGCAGTAGATTGAGCCTTGGTAAGATGGCGCCTCGGGAGGCCAGGTGGAATGAAGCGATCAGCAGAGATGGTGGCTCTCCAGGTGTGCTGACCAGGGGATGGTTCTCTCCACAGAGACAGGGTGGGACAGAGGGCCACTTTCACCCCAGAGCTATCTACCAAACACTTTCCATTGCCCAAAACCATGATGACCAGCTAAGAATTCTTCCCCTGCTTTTTGTGATTAAAAATCCTGATGCCTTGGAGTATTTTGCCAGGCAGAACTCTGAGTCACTTTTTTATGCCTTCATTAATTCTTCCTTCACTTATCCAACATACTATGAGGCACGTCGAGCTCCAAGCCCTGTCCAGGTCCCCAGGGTCGCGAAGGAATGAGATGTGTGTCCTGCCTTCATGGCACTCTTTGTCTGGGAGACACAGTGAACAAACCATGCAGAAAGAGAAATGCTGGTAGAGGCAGCTGGTGAGGTAGGCGGAGGTAGACAGGGGCCAGGCCCTGGGGGAGCTTGAATCATACCTTGTGGGTGTCAGGAGCCAGTGAGGGATTATATTCAAGAGAATGGCATCTGGGAACATTCACTCTGGGCCACTGCTAGAAGGGGTGGAAGCAGGTGAGGCCAGGAGACCACTAACAATGCTGCCAGCATTCAGACGAGAGCTCGTGGGATGTGAGGATGAGGGAACGATGGGAGAAAGGTCCAGGGGACCAAAGGGACAGGACGCCGTGGTCCGCTGGATGCCCTCCGTGGGAACTGTTGAGGTTCACCTTGGAATGGCACAGGGCTGGATGCAGGCTGAATTTCTCTTCCTCTAACCAGCATGCTCTAATGAGATGTGAGGCACAGCCCATGATGAAAGGAGTGTCTGTTGGGATATGCGGGGTCAATGCGGAAAGGCTCTGCAGAAGGACAAAATGGCCAGCTGAGAGGAACAGGGCACCTCCACCCTCACTGTCCTGCTTTTGCCCTGGGGCTGTCTACCATCCTCCTTCCTTTCCCCCCTTGCTCTGGGACCTGTAACCAGGGTACCCATGGCTTACTCTACCCCATGCCCCATCCCAGGGTAGGAAAGGTTAGGGCTCCTTCTCGCTGGGTTGCCAGCTCTTCAGCATTTCTGCCAAGGATGATGTACAGTATTATGCTAAACCAGCTTTACAGACAGCCCCTTAAAATGCAAGCCTCTGTCTGTGATGGATGGAGAACATCCAGCTGTTTAGCCAACCCCTTATGGTTTGTTGCAAACCTGCAAGAACCACACATGGGCATCTTGTGAGGCCCGTTATGCCAAGGACCCCATAAATAAATAGCAGAGTCTGTCTTGGTGCGTCAGGGCTGGAGTATGGAAATAGAGGCACTGCATAAATAATACACGTTTACAAGGTAAATACACAGTACGTTAGCGTGTGCAGCCATAACCAAACCACCCCACGTAACAACCACGATAAGCTCCAGGGTCTACCATGTGATTGGCTTCCATCCATCAGTGTGCATGCGGATTCAGAATGACCGCCGAAGGGAGGGGTCCTCCTGCACACTGACCTTGAGGCCTTGGAATCGAGGCGAGTGGTGAGATCGCAGGTGGGCACCCTGACCCAGAGCTCTGCTGCCAAGGTGTGAAACCTACCACGGCCATGTGTTCCTGCAGATGTCTGAAGGTCTGCCGCCAAGCAGCAGGCTGATTAGCACCAAGGTGCAGGATGCGATGGGTTGCACCTACAGGAAGAGGGCCGGCTGGGGGAAACGGATTTTCTCATTATGCAGATTCTCTCAGACTTAGGAGGGAGCCAGTGGATCGACTTTCCAAGCTTAAATGACTCTCACCAGAGCCCTGTAACTTTCAGCCTTTCACCCTGAAGGTTGGGCTGGGTTTTCAGAAAGTCAGTTTCCCATCTCCGCCACCCCTTTCTCAGCCCTGAACCCCACTGGGCATCTGGAGCTCCGAAGAGGCAGCCGACAGAATGGCCGCTGGAGTGGGTGCCCCTCCCCTCGGTTGTAATGGCACAATGCTGGATTTCAGTATTTTAAATGAAAAAATATATGCAGTTAGCTGTGCACTGACAATGTCCTTGAGGATTTGACAGTGAGATTTTCCAGCAGTTGGTCTTCGTTAGGATCCTGGCGGTGTTTAATAAGGCAGTCGAACTGCTGGCACCTTGGGTTCCTGTTTGTTCTCCGAGGGCTCTGGGGCTGCTGCGGTAAGCACATCGACCAGAGCTGATCATTACAAGGGCGTACGCCACCATGAATAAAAATGTCACACGTTTTCCCATCTCACAGCGGTACAGAATGTCAGTCCTGTCAAACACACGTTGCAGGGAGCTGTGTGCAGTCCGTACAAATTGGAGAGCTGCATTCCCCCCCAGCCTTCTGATATTCTTCATTTGAAGCTGAAGAAAAACAGTTGTTAACCTATTAGCTAGGATTTTAAACTCTGCTGAGGTGGTGGAGGGCTAGACTTTGACACAGATAGAAATGTATGCCAGGGTCCAGGAATTTTAAAAACAGGTTCTCCATCCATTTGTTCTGAGGGAAGGGAAAAAAAAAAAAAAAAAAAAAAAAAACCTCTGTCTGGCGAACCTGACTGTCTTTAACAGACACTGGGGAAATTTGGGGATATTTCACATCTAAGCTTCCCACCTTTGCATTCTCCTCGAAAAGTCTCTTGCTCTTCAGGGTGGCCTTGGGCTCAACCTGTTAGACCAGGATATCTCTAGCTTGGGAGTTTTTCCTGATCAGAAGCATGCCGTTCCTGATCAGAAATATTGCCAGCCTTGTGGACAGTGCGACTCAGTGATAGGATGACAACTAGTTGGTTCACATTAGTCAAATGCTGGGCAACGGCCTTACTGATCATTTGAGTCTAGTCCCACAGTCTTGGGCGAGCATTTACTTTGAACTGACTGCGTGCGGGCCTTGTGCCTAGAGCCCAGGATTCAGATGTGACCAAGACGCCACGGCACTCTCGAGGAACCCCTCGTCTTTAGGGGAGGGACAGAAGAAAGAAGCCGGGCTCTATCCAGCCAGGAAGAGAGGGATAGCTTCCAGGGAAGGGACAGAGGCTTGAGGGATGAGCTGAACCCACCAGGTAGGCAGGTGCAGGAAGGGCACCCAGGACGAGCACGTGCGTTGTGAAGGGCTGTGGCACGTGAGTGGCAGGGCATGTCTTCGCAGGGCTGGAAAACTGGGCTGCTTGCGGTAGGGTGGAATATGGGGTGGGTGGGCCAGAGACTGGGTCTTGAATGGCCTGCCGAGAACTGTCTGCAGGACATGACCAGCTCCCCGAGCTGCGGGTGGACCAGGGCGGGGGGAGCCGGTGGCAGGGAGAGCAGCGTGGAAGCTGTCGTAATCACCAGACTCCCTTTCCGGAAGATGCTATGCGATCCTATCTGTACAACTGCAAAATCGGGAGAAGATCTTTATTTTAATTTCCTAGTGGTAGTACTGCTTGGGGTGGACACCATTCCAGAGATGATAAATTAGCCTTGGTTTTGCTGAGCTGGCCCCAGCCCTTAAATGCACCGAGCAAACCCTCCCCAAGTCAGGACACAGGCCTGGTGAAATGTAGGCGGCTGCAAAGACAAACCTTTCTGTGTGGTCAGAATGGACTTAGCAAGACAAAAAACTCAGAGGATATTGGGGGGAGGAACTCCCCAGGGAGAGGGGAGCACCCTCATTCTCAAGGGGATAAGATCCAGCATCTTCCTTCTGCCGTTTGTGTATCGGGTCTGATGGAAGGAGTGTGGGCTTGGCTTCTTTGGGGTCAGACTTCCCTGGGTCTGGAGCCTGGTTCGGCCACCTGTTAGCGGTGAGGCCTGGGCAAGTCACTGAGCCATGCAGACTCGGTTTCTTCATCTCCCAAATGGGGATTTTACCTTCTCTGCAGGGTTGTTGGGGTCATTAGAGACCTTACAGGCAGAGCTTCTAGTACAGAACCTGGAACATAGCAAGTGCCTCAAAACAGCTCCCCTGCCTCTGTCAGAGGGGGATTCTCTCTCCCAACATCTGGAAGCCCCTCCTGGCATCCCCCCCCCCTCCTGGGAATGTCACCCAGGCACCCTTGATGGCATCCCAGATGGCTGCCCCCATGTAGGTAGCAGTGAAGCCCCCGCCTCCTGTTTCTGTCTGGGCAGAGAATGGCACGCGTCAGCAAGGCTCCCTGCCCCTGCCCAGCCACGGCCCGCATCTGCTGCCTGACCTCGGGCCGCCAATGGGATGCCACCTATTCAGACCGAGCAGCTGCACCTGACTAAAAACAAAGGGCTCCCCTCCCCCGCCCCACTGCTGTCCCCCCTCCCTCCCCCCGCCTCTGTCCCCCAAGCGGCCTGGGGTCACCCGGCCCCCTCGCAGCCTTCCCTCACAGCTGCCTTGCTGCTTTTGTTCAGCATGTGAACTTCCCCATCAGCCGAGCTCCTTGCACGGGAAGTAATCAGGGATCTTGACAAGGCTTCAAACCACAAATGCCACTACAAATTAACCAGCACCGCTACAAAATACTACTCCTGTCAACATCGGGGAAGAATGCGCTGCTCCCAGGACCGGGAGGAACTGTCTCTCAGCTCAGCTCTCACTGCCGCAGAGCGCCTGGGCCCAGCAGGGAGAGTGGCCTCGCAAGGTGACTTGTTGAGGGGGCTGAGTCCCCGGCAGCCGCTCTCCAGAGACGACGGCGTACAGAGCCGACAGCAGGTGCTACAGCTTTCCTTCAAGGGCCACCTTCAGTCCCCAGCACCACTGCAGAGGGTGCCTCAGGACGGCGAGTTGCAGGCATGTGGGAACCTCCCCCCGGAGTCCGACAGCCAGCTTCCTAACGTATCGTGCGAATTTGGGCCGGAGGGATTATGGCAGGGCTTCTATCCAGAGGTTTAGGACTGACTGAGATATACTGGGTAACACCTGGCCCGTTGAGGGTGCTCCAGGATGAGGCCCCTCCCAGCCTCCCTTTCCCAGTAAGAAGCACCTTGTCATCGTGTACGGGCAGGATGGAAACTTCTTCCTCAGCTCTGATGCAGAAGTCCATCCTGTGCAGTGTCTTTCCATGAGCATCCCTCCCAGATGACAGCCTGGAGCTGAGAGCTACCTCTGCGGATGCTGCAGGGCCCGAGGACCCCAGGGTCCCCTGTGGGGGCCCAGGGCCTGCCCAGTGCTGTTGGCACAGAGCGAGTGCTGTAGGACACCAGTGCTCAGTCTTCTCCAGCATCCTTGCTGACACTCTGAAGCGGAGGCAAGCATTTGATCCTCCCCAACAAGCAGGATCAGCTCTATCAAGTGTGGACGAGAGGATTCAAGATAATGACAGGAGTTGGGGGACAGGCGAGAGCTGTGCCTGAGAGAGCTGGTTGGGCATTTCAAAGGAGACACTCCACACAAATATAGCTTCAATACACTCCTTTTTGGAGGCCTATCAAAAGAAGCCCTCTTTTATTTTCATACCTTGCATAATAGCGGCTCTCCCTTCCCGAGGAGTAGAGGAGCCTTGCTCTCAGCCCAGAGGCCCTTTGTAAAGCCACAGAAAGCTTTGTCTTCCTCCCCAACCAGGCCCGTTTCATGCACAGGTCAGAGCATTGATGTGGCTACTAGCCAGGAAAATTAACCAGGTGAACTCTTCCCTCGTTAAACAGTAACAGGGTTTAATTGTGAATTTTCTCTTTTACCCTCTCCATTCCTGGAAGCGTATCTGGTTGGGGCACATCCCTGGCACAGAAAAGCCCACAGCATCTACCCAGCCTCCCCTTTGGGGATGCCAGGGCCTCTTCCAAGTGAGCTAGATGGGAGTCTGACAGAAAAGGGACAGTTCAGAATACCATTCAGACCCAAAGGACCTGAGACCCCCTTTGAGGCTGACCTTGGAGGCCACCGTTCTCATGCCTCCAGCCGCCATCGGGCATGCCCCACCTTCTCTGGCCCTCAGAAAGGGTAACGGCAGGGGCTCTGGCTGCCACCTCAAGCAGGTTGCCTCCCTACCCCAAGCTTTGCATGCATAGACCTCGGCCTTGAATGAAGCTGCTTGATCCCTGTGGCCTCGGGCATCTCCGATCTTCTGCCCCCTTCCCCTCACCACCGGTCCCCGCTTGGGGTCTGGCCTGTCCGCCCACTGACTTTGACATTTCACTTTCTGTGTGGCCTTAGGTAGCGCCTGTTTGCCCTCCCTGAGTCTGCTTTACCAGCTGTGAAAAGGGGAGGCTGATTCTGACCTTAAAGGGATGTTAAAGGGATAGTCCAAGGTGTGTCCTCCATGGGGACTGAGGACATCCGTGCACTGGTTCCCAAACAGCCGGCCCCTCCCACGTCCATCACAGGACTCCTGCCCCAGTGCACAGTTAACTTGAGACGAGCTCTTCGACCCTCTTCTGAAGGCGTGTCATCCACTGCTTGGTGTGACCCTGGGCAAGTCTTTGCCTCCGCTCATCTGTGAAATGGAATAATGACCCTCATTCCCGGGACAGCAAATGCGCTGGTTAGGCGTTAGAAGACAGCGGGCCACCGGAGCTTCGGTTCTGCCCACCTCGCAGGCTGCCCCCACCTGTAACCCTGCTTCACTCTCTGCCCCACGTCCACGCCTGGCGGTGAAGCATTTTCCACCCTGCAGCACCGTGTAGGGCGCCCGTTCATTCATGCCACCCAGGTAATTAAGTTGATATTCCAACACGGCTTCCCCCCCCGACCTTTTGGAAACAATGTGTTTTGCTGCATCAACAAATTAACTGCAAATCAGATGCTGTCCTCATAAATGTGGGTTTCATATCCAATGAGCATACTCACCTGGTCCACACGGCTGACAGATATAAACGCCGAGGGTCAGGCAGAGACCGTCAGAGGCCAAAAGAGTTCCTCTCTTCTCTGGGACTTCCATGTCAATCACACTTTGGGGCTTACCCTCTCACGTTCACATCTCCCAGCAGTCACATGCCAGCTGGCGAGTTGACAGCATGGAGGTCTGGGCGGGCCCCTTGGCCGGAAGGGAGTGTCTGTCCTCAGGAGCCCACCCATCCTCCTCCCATCCATCTTTGACACCACGGCCTCTGATATGTCCCTCCCTGCCTAAATCCCTCCCACTGCACTCAGGAGGAAATCCACACTTCTTAGGTTGACAGTCAAGGCCTCCTATTATGTGACCCCACCCACCAGCCGTTCCCCCTGGCCTGCCCCATCTTCATATTCACCCTCACTTGTTTTTGTTGGATCACTGGGGTTCCCATCTCACGCACCTAAATTCTGTACCCCCCCATCGGGTAGAAGAGCCCCTCCTTGGTACCTCCACAGACCTCTTTCCACCTGTATTATAACCCCACCATCAGAGTGGGAGCCCTTTGAGGGCAGGACTGGGTCTTATTCACTGGTGTGCCTCTTGCCTGTACAAAGCATACTGCATTGTTTGTTGAATGAATCAACACGTGAATCTCCTTTGGAAAGCACTGGAAAGAGATGCTCAAATAAGGAAGGAAGGGGAGGATGTCAGTCATTCTTTCACCAGCCTTTTCTCTAAGGCACAGATCTCTTAACAACATAGTGCAACTTCAGAAGGGATATGGGTTAGAAAAACCGAATCAGAAAGGATTCCAGATGACTTTGGAAATTTTGGTTGACAAGGATAGCACAATGGACTAAGGATGCCTGCTTGTTTTAGTTCCTGCTACTAGCTCTGTGACCTCATACTAGCCACTTAACCTCTCTGGGCCTCCTGTTTCTTGCCTCTGTTACAGGGAAATAACGCTCCTCTAACTTGCCTCACCAGGGAATGTGAGGCTCAAAGGAAAGAAGGGAAGTAGAAATGCTCTGAAAGGAAAACGCATCATGTAAATAGAAGAGATTAGTAAAATCCAGTCCCTTTCAACAGCGCCCTGCTCACAGCACACTCCCTTGAAAAACCAAGGTCCTCACGTTCACAGGACTCTTCTGGGAAGACTGGTGGGTTTAAGGGAAGGACAGAGGATTGGATGGTCTTGTTTCATCGGCAGGTTGCCAGACCAGAGCCTCCCACAGCTGTAATGCACCCTTGTAGCCCCCTCACACCAGTGCTTGTGACTCAGGAGTTATTTCCATTTTACAGAAGCGTTAACTGAGGCTTAGATTAAATAACTTGCCAAATGGCAGAGCCAGTATTGAACTCAACTAGAAAATGACAGAGTCAAGACACGCACGTGAGTCTTTCCACCAAATTACGTGTCTTGGGGTTTTAGCCCAAATGCTCTTTGTACTCTAAGAAAGGTATTTTTCCGTGATGTGGGTCAAATTCCATTAGACCACACACTCCTTAAGGACAGACTGTGTCTTAGTCTCCTGAATTCCCAGGGCCTGGCCTCAGGTAGTTTTTCCCTCACTTCGCATGGGGGAGTGAATCTGCTTCCCGACGACACGTGACCCTCAGGAAGGCATGTGCCTGCGCCCCATCCCTCCTGCCACAGCTCAGCTCACGCAGTGCCAGATGAATTGTTGAACAGAACTCTTCTTAGCCGAAGGTTGCCAAAGGCTCAGCCTTTCTGAACTCGCTTAAGAATCAGCAGTCAGTGTATCTAGGGTACTGAGGATCACATGCGACACGATTTCTCTGCAGAAGTGCCCAGACCTCTTGATTCTCAGCTCCAAGGCTCCTCTGGTTTTGTCTCCTCTTCCTCCAGCAGTGGGAGGAGCCCTGGGTTGGCAGTCAGGCGGCCTGGGAGCAGGTCACTTCCCCCCCCTCCAGTCTGTCTCCTTGTCCGTGGAAGGCTAAGCTCCTGGCACCAGAGCCGTGGGAAGAGACAGACAAGCGCGCACTGGCCCTGGCCCTCAAGGAGTGCGGCCGGGGTGGGGACCCCGGCTCACGGACATGACTTTCACTGTATCTGGCCAGCTCTGCAGTCGTGTCGGACCTCACCTCACCCTGTTACAGCCCCATATTCAGTTACTCCCTGATTCAGCTTCCCCAGCCCTGGAGCCACGTTCTAGAAAACGGTATGTCGAGTTGATTCTCCCCTAGCTTCTCTCTTCACCCCCTCCTCCCGCCCAAGTTACCACCATTCCACCCTTATGGGCTGTTCTAACTGTCCCCAGAGCTGTGTCCCCCACTCTCATGCCACCCAGCATATTTGGGAAACTGCAACCACCGTGACCCAGCAGCCCTACTGCTTCCTCCCCTCCAAGAAGCAGAAGCTTCTTAGCAGCGTATCCACTGTGCGCCTTGCCCCGAGGTATCTGCCGTGATATACCCGGCATCCCTGCAGTGGGTCCTCACGGCCACACTCAGGACAGTTGTACCACGTTACCATTTCTTGGTGTCTAGAAATTCCCCTGGTTTACTAGCTTCTAGGTTAGGTGTGGTCAAGAGGCTGCTTTCCTCCCACCGTTTATAAATTCAGTTGCAAAAGAACTAGCACTTCCTGATGACAATCAAAGCAAAATAAATTAATCACAGAATCTAGAGAACAAACGTGTTGAGTTTCTACATGTGCCAGGAAGCTTCAGCCAAAAATCTTTGCTGAGCACCTATTTAGCCAGTACCATACTAGATAAACAGAGAAATGCAATGAGTGAGCTGATAATTACAACCTTTGTGCTGTGAATACATGGGGGGCAGAGCACCTGACCCATGCTCCTCAGGGAAGGGCAGGGAGGGCCTCCTGGGGGAGGCAGTGCTTGAGCCAGACAGTGAAGGACAAATAAGAGGCACTAAGAGTGAGACAAAAGGAGATGCAAGGTGTTTAAGAATCCGCCTGCCAATGCAGGGGACACGGGTTCGAGCCCTGGTCCGGGAAGATCCCACATGCCGCGGAGCATCTAGGACCATGCGCCACAACTACTGAGCCTGTGCTCTAGAGCCCGTGAGCCACAACTACTGAGCCCACGCACCACAACTACTGAGCCCACGTGCCACAACTACTGAGCCCACGCACCAAAGCTACTGAAGCCCGCACGCTCTAGGGCTCGCGTGCTGCAACTACTGAAGCCCTTGCGCCTAGAGCCAGCGCTCCACAACAAGAGAAGCCACTGCGATGAGAAGCCCGCGCACCGCAACAAAGAGTAGCCCCCGCTCGCCACAACTAGAGAAAGCCCGTGCACAGGAACGAAGACCCAGCACAGCCAAAAGTAAATAAAAATTAAAAAAACACTTGTGCTTTCAGGGAGAGCAAGGGGCTGAGCGGGATGGGGTTGGTGGGGGAGATGCACCAGAGATGAGATTGCAGAGGCTTATGGGTGGGGCCCAGAATCCGGAGGGCTTTGAGCACTTCAGTTAACATTTTCCAGGCGATATTAACAGGTGTTATAGGGGAAGTGAGTCTATATCCAAATAAATGTGGGAAATGGGACTTTTACAAAAAAAAAAGGAGTTAATAGTGTTTTGCCTGTTCACGGTAAGGTGTTTTATTGCAAGGGTTGGCAGCCTTTGCTGTGCTAAACAGCATTATGAATCCCCAAATGGAGCAAGACACAGCACTTCCCAGACTTGTCTGGCTGGAGAACCCCCTTTTCTTCTTTCATACAATGCATCTCCCAGGATGGTTTCTCAGAAGACACCTTGGGAGATGCCAGCCTTCCACTGAGATGCTTTAGGCTAGCAAATGACATAATTGGGCGTGTATTTTTTTAAGTCCACTCTGGAATAAGCATGGAAGATAGATTGGGAAGGGGAGAGGCTGGAGGCAGGCAAACCTGATAATGATGATAGTTGCTGGCGTCTATGGGCTGAAGATCTTGGCGAACATCTTCTCATTGAAACTTCCTAACAGCCCCCTTGGGTAGGTAGTGCCATTACTTGCATTTACAAATGAGGAAAGTAAGGCTTGATGGTTAAATCTTGGGCCACAGGATGAGTGGAGGGATGGGGTTCAGTCTGAGATTGTCTGACCCCAGAGGTCACCTCCTGAACGCTGCCACCCCCGCCAGCAGGGACAGAAATGCAGGTCAGAGGTGACTAGTGGTGAGGGCTCTGGGGCTAGAGAAGGAGGTCACCCAGAAGCAGAGTGGCCGAGGACAAGGGAAGCTGAGGGTGATGGGGGAAGTGGGGGTTGTGTGTGAGAGTCGGGGGGTTGGGACAAGGGCAGCAGCCTATGCACTTGTGGGTGGCCATGCTCATCTCGTTGGGTGGCATCCTAACCCCAGATAGCCTCCAAATGAAGAAGGGTCACCGAGCACGGGTTGGCCTACACTCCTAATGGCACAGGATCTGGGAAGCCAGACTTTATTTCCATCCACATATGCTCTCGATGTGCCATGAGGGACCCCAGTTCTCCACCAAGTCAGTCGGCCAATTGTCTCCATAGGCCACTCTGACAGGCCCTTTGCTGACACCAGGGATCCAGGGACGCCTGAAGCATGGCCCGTCTCTCCGGGAGCCGGTTGTAGAGAATGAGTTCTGAGGCAAGTTTACTACCTGGAGGACCACTCCAACCAAGTGAAGCTCTGAAGTGCTGTCCACGAGAAACGTAACAGGAGCCACACATGCAAGTCACATACGGAATTCTAAATTTTTTAGTAACTGCATTTAAAAAGTAAAAAGAAACAGATGAGATTAATTTTAATAATATATTTAACTGAAATAGCCAAAACATTTTCATTTCAACATATAATCAATATAAAAAATTATTGAGATATTTTGCATTCTCTTTTCAAAGTAAGTCTCTGAAATCCAGCGTGCATTTTACACTTACAGCGCGTCTTAGTTTGGACTCGCCGGGTGTGGCCATTGGCTCCTCTAGTGGGTGGTGCAGGTCTGGACTTTGTGGCGTGCTGATGGACCTCTGTGAACCTCGCGGTTCACAGAGGACCCAGCTGGAAGCCTCCCAGGGCTCACCGAGCGTCTGTGACCTTGGTCTAGTGTGGACCTTCCCTCTCCTTACTCTGTCTGCCCATCCGCCCCACCGTCCAGGGCATCTAGATGGGCAGGCCATTGACAGAACAAAGCTTGACTTTCGAGATAAAGGGTTTGAGGAGCGAGCTAAGAGGTCTGTGCTCTGTTGATTTTTATTCAAGTCCTGAGTTCAAAAGTCAAGCATTCTGTGCAAAAATTTTATTTGTTCCTCAGACATTTACTGAGCAGATATTTTTTCCCGAGGCACAGGGATGAATCCCTTAAGGAAATGAGCATCTGAAGGAGAATGGGGGGCGGGGAGGGGAAGATACGTGGTGGTAGTGAGCGATGAGTCAGAGCACTGAAGGCAGCATCTGACCTGCGTGAATTCTTGAAGGATAAGTAAAGGTTTGCCAGGCACATCAGGATGGGGTTGGTCATTCCACCTGCTGGGCAGGCAGGAAGCAGGCCTGAGAGCCTCAGGCCACTTGAGGGTCTGCTGGTGAGCACAGGTTGGGAGGGGTCTGGGTGGGGCACGGCAGAACCCAGGTCTTGGAGGATTTGGAATGCCAGCCCAAGGCCTTGTTGAACTGTGTGTGGCCCCAGGACAGGAGGGGACAGCAGAGGTCTCGAAGCTGGGGTGCGGCAGGGTCACATTGCATTTTAGAAGCTCCCCCTTGGCCTGTGTGGAGAATGGCTGAGGAGATCCGGCGGGGGGGCCTGTTTGGAGGTGATTACAGTGATCCAGGCTCGAAGTGGAGAGGAGGGCCTCGGACGCGGGATATGCAGGAGCCGGTGACCGGCCGAGGCAGCAGGAGGCGTCGAGGACGGCCCTTGGGCTCCCGCTTGGGGGGCTGAATGCTTGGAGCCGTGTGTGGAAATGCATCAGACCATCTCCGTGTGTACTGATTCCTCAAGTTTCCACTTTAATGCAGCCGCAGAGACTCCATCCCACTCGCCCGCCGCCTCCCAAGATACAGCGCTCGAGGCCCGTGAGTAGCCGGTGGTACTGCCCTCCCGCCTAACACTGCCTGAGCCGTCTCCCCGCCTGACTAAACCTCGGGGGTCTGAACTCAGCTGCCTTGCCAAAGAAAACCGTGAAGTGGGTTATTCAGCTTCCCTCTGTGTGGCATGTCCCTGGACTGGCACTTTCTGGGCTTCTCTCTCCTTTTTCTGAATCAGTTTGGTGACTCGCAGGTCAGAGCTGTAGGCAGCAGGGCCGCCGTGTGGTGTGTTTGCCGTGTGTGCATCGTTCGAGCGCATCTCCTGGCTTGAGCCACGTTGCTAGCCGATGAGCTTTAAAGGCTGCAGCTGCCTCTTCCTCACAAAGGAAGCAGAAATCTGGCAGCAGGGGTCTGTTCCGCCAGATCTCGGTTTGCAGATGCATTTGATATCCCTTCCTGGGGGGTAGAGGCTACGCCCAGAGAATATTGAACCGGCTCAGATGGAGACCGGGTCGCCTCATCTCCTGGGCCTCACGTGGGGCTCCACCCTCCCAAGCGAAGCTCCAAGTAAGGGCAGAAAAGCAGGATGAGATGTGATGAACCCACCAACACCTGGGATTGGGTGGGCAAGGGAAAGAGACCCATCCGTGTTTTCTCAAGAGAACATACCTTGGGAACATATGGGGTGTGGGTCCCATGTTTAGCATCGGTGAAGTCCTTTTTCTTGTGGGCTCAGACTTTGGTCGTGCTGAGAGGCCTGATAACTTTAGCAGGTTCCCTTAAAGTGGGAAGGAAACTTGCCGGGACCATTGAGTGAGGGCTGTTTACCAAGAGAAGAGTTTCTCTGTTTCTTGTTCAAAGCGGCCATCACTCTTGCAGTCCAGCAAAAGCGGCCCTCAGAGTTCCCCATGAGCCCGAGTCCCGCTCCCTCCCGCCGCCCCACGGCGGTGTCCACATCCATCTCGAAAGGTGTGGCGGCCCAGGGGTGCAGCTGACTAGGCGGAACTGTGTCTGTTTCTTTTTTTTTTTAATTTAAGAGTTTATTTGAGCAAAAATTGATTCGAATCCGGCAGCACCAAACCGGAAGTGGTTAGGAGCGCTCTCGAACTGTGTCTGTTTTGAATCCTAGGCGCACGTACCCAGCATCGGTTGGGTGGCCGCTCTGCGCGGATATTGGAAAGTTCTGTGGCACTGTTTCCCTTCCCTTCCCTACCGCATGTGGGAGTTAGAGGGCTGGGGTGGAGGCAGCCGTGACACTGCAGTTCCAACCACGTGTGACAGATCCATCCTGTACCCCAGTCCAGCCGTGATCAGCACTGCTGTCGAGGGGCTGAAATGTTTCTGCTCGCTGTCATTGGAAGGAAGTCACAAACAGCAAAAAGAAGGCGCTTTGGGGGACAGGAAGCCAGCTACTGGGTCAAAGCTTGTGTGATTTAGTGAGAATTTCAGTACAGTCATTAGCAACATGGCTTTGGAGAGTAGACAGAGCCAGGCTTGAGACCAAAGTTGTGTGACTCTGGGCAGGTCCTGAAGCTTTCTGAGCCTCTCTCCTCTCTCTCGAATACACCCTCATTCATGGAGGTTTTTTTGAGCATGATATAGATGACATTTGTAAAGCACCTAGCACAGTGCCTGGCACACAGTAGCAGTTCTTACTCTTCTTAACAGGTTTCTAAATCTTCCAGCTTCTAAGGAATGACCCAGTTTCTTAATAATCATCATTCACCTAGGATTTTCATAGTCGGCAAATCATTCTTGGCCACATCAACCCAGCTGAGCCTCACAGTAACTCTATGAAGTAGGCATCGCCTCCACCTGTTTTAGAGATGAGAAAACCGAAGCCCAGTGACTTAACCCAAGTCCCTCAACTACACAAAGGGGTCACCAGACTCTAGAACACATGGTCTTTTCAGCATACCAAGCTCCCCAGACCCTTCATCTCCATCTCCACAGAGTACAAAGGACTGGGGCAGAGCCTTCAGGTGAGAAAAAATTCATCAGCAGCCGGCTGGGCTTCCTGTGGAATCTCTGCGGCAGTGTTAGATCCTGGCAGGCATGCAGAGGTGAAGGGGATTGACGTTTACTGAGCACCTTTTGTGTGCCTAGACTGTGCTCCTTTGTCCTTACGACAGCCTGCAGGAGGCAGACGCTGTTTCCCCAGATGGCAGCCGAGACCACACAGATGATAAGAGGCCACACTGGCCTTTGGGCCCAGGCCTGCCTCTCTGCCCTGCCTCTCCCCACTCCTTACCACGCAGCCTCTCCCAGGCCAAAGTCATCCAGAGGGTAGCTCTCAGAAGTCCTTGAAGAGACCTAGGATCCAAGACAGGCAGGGAGTCTCTTAGAAAGTGTGATCCGGGGCAGGATTGCTCCCCTTGGAAGAACTCAGGTACTGGAGACAGCTACTGTGGGCTCCACGTTGTGTCACCCGTGTGGGGACTCGTATAGATTGGGGGGCGAGGGGGCTGGAATTCAGCCACATCCGTTGGCGACTGAGGACTTGGGAAGGCAAGTATTGCCCTGAGCAAAGCCTGAGCAGCAGCTGCCTCTGCCTCCGCCCTGGTGCAGGAGGTGACCAGCCCGGCACGCAGGGCTGCACCCGCCTTGGGTTGTGAGACTTTGAAGAGGCAGGTACCTAGCAGAACTGATTCTCCTGGGCCTGGAAGTCAGAGAGGCCTGTCCTGGTTTGAATCACAGCTTGGACGCTTCTTGACTGTGTGATGTTAGGCCAGACGCATACCTTCTCTGAGCCGTAGTTTCATGATCTGTAGAATGGCTTGCTACACCTACCTGGTGGGGTATGAGGTCATATATGTGTAGCACCTAGCACAGTCCCTGGCAAGAGGTGGGTACATGTACCCCAGTTCTGCCAACCCAAACACCTTCTGCCAAGCAGAGTCACTATGGGACTAATTTGGGAGCCGTAGAAGTTTTGTGCTTTCTCGGCCTTGCGTTCCCCAGTGCGCCAGGGTCTGTTCACTCCGAGTGCATTCATGCAAGCATTTCCAGTGGGCACCACTGCACACTAGGGGTGAACCTGGGGCACGTGGGCTATGGAACCCCTCAAGGGCCTTGAAGAAGATGGCCTGACAAGCTCCCATGTCAGGAGCCACTGGCCCATAGCCAGGCTTTGCCGGGTCACTTAGCTGCAGACATTCTGGGCAGAAGTGTGGCCATCGGCCCAGGGTAGTGGGAGCATGGGGGCTAGCCATTCAGCCTTTCTGGAAGGAGCCTTGTAGCCTGGCACCTGTGGTTGGAGTTCAGATGTGACCAGAGGATTTAGATTTTCTTTTTAAAAAGAAGAAAAAGGAAAAAGCAGAAGAAAGCCTTGCCAGTGTCTGGTGGGCCCAGGGGAGTGGGCCGGGGCGTGCAGCGGAGAGGCAGGCTGTGGTCGGCTGCATGTGAAGCGCTTTATAAGCTCTGTATTTATTATTTCTTGCTCACCATTAAAATCAAATGTATTCGGTGCTTTTGTATTCAATACACATTTAACCCTGCCGACTTAGATTTCTCAGGTTTTAAATCCAGTGGGGAATTGGCTGGTTTCCCAACTTTCCCCTCAAGTCCCCCTTGAACAGAGCTCCAAATCCCTGTTTAGCATTTTCTCCCCCAGCGCTGCTGGGATCCTAGCACTGGTGGGGCCGGTCGTAGTTGTGTGTGCATGTGGTTTCTTCCCTCATTCCCAGCCCCCGCCCTTCCTAAGCACCCCGGAAAGACGGATGTGATCGCTGAAATATGACAGGCCAGTTGTCTGTATCGTCTTGTGATTCGGGCTTAATTAAACCATTTTGTCTGTGTGTGTCTGTGCCTGGTTACGGCTCTAGCTGTACGTCTGCGGCCGTGTGTGTGTGTGTGTGTGTGTGTGTGTGTGTGTGTGTGAAAGAGAGAGAGAGAGATTTGTGCATGTGCCTTCTCCTCCTGTGTGTGCCTCTGTGAGTGTGTATTTGTGAAACTGGGCATGTTGGTATCTCGAGGCCTGTGCGTGTCTCTGGGTGGTTGTCTGTCCATGAGTATAATTTTGTGTCTGCTATTTTGTGTCTGCTTTGTCCACACCAGTCAGATGTGTGTGTGACTCTGGGTGTGTCTGCAGCCACGCGGGCGACTGTCTCTGGGTCCGCCGTGCCTTTCTCCCTCCCCTGCTTTGCCGCCTCCCTCCCCCTCCCGCCCCCCCTTCCTGCTCTGTCTGGTTTATCATCCCTAATGAAGCAGTCTTCTCCATCGATCCTGCTGATTGCCAACCCATTCCTTTTGTTTGTTGGCGCTGAGCCATTCAGCGGCGCTCTGACAGCTCAGCTCGTCTAATTAGCTCTGTTGTTCTTTTTCCCCATGTTTCACCACGTTGCAAGTTCAGTTGAAGTTGCCACAAACTTAATCCCCCCATTTCAGCCACAAGTTCACATTCCTAACCTGCCTCTATTGTACAAGGAGCAGCTGTGGGCGAGGACAGGCGAATGGGCCTTAATGTCTGACCTTCCCAAAGTCCCACCCCGGGACCTCCGGGGCAGGGCAGCGCTGCCCTGACTGCACCCCGCCTTTGTGGTGCAAAGTCAGGTGCAAACCAGGTGATCCTGTTTACCAGCTGCAAGAGGAGTCCGGCTCTAGGCCGGGAAACCAGTTCAGGGTTCGCACGAGTGGGGGACGGATCCATTCGTTTATTCAGCAGCCGGTGACTGGATGTCTGCTTTGTGGCAGGCACTGTTCTAATAACAGTTATCATAATAGCAACATTATTATGCACTTCTTAGGTTCCAGGCAGCAACATCCATTTCTAAAAATCTTGCTGAGGGGTCACTGTAAACCAGGCAGTGAGCACCGTGCTAGGCAAGGGTAGGCCACCATAGATCCATCTTCTAATTTGGAGACACCCACACCCCGTCTTCTTTTTGTTACTGATAAGGTCACAGAGAAACAAGGCGAGCGTTTATTGAGCCCCCACTGTGCGCCAGGCCCCGCGCCGGCACTTTCCCCGCATCACCTCATTGGATCTTCACGGTAATCCCAGAGCAGACGGCAAGTTTGGTGGAACGCACTTGGCTCTTACCACATCTCTGATTTGCCAGACCAGGCTGAGATCAGACTGGCCGTTCCACAGGAAAAACTCTGGTTAGGTCAGACACGTGGAGACGTGAGGGCTTGATGAGGTTATTAAAGACGTGTCTCTTACACAGCCAGCTTCTGTGATCTGTGTTCCGAAGCCATTGTGTTGTGTCGCCCACCAGTGCTGGGTTGGGGGCTGGTGGGAGGGTGGGTTCAGGGAAGAGGGCGGCAGGGATTGGAGTGAGTATGTGCTCCTCTTCCCTGTCTTGCCTGCTAAGCTCAGCGTCCGTGGCGTTTCCCGCCGTGGTCCCTCATCTGCAGAGAGAAAGCGGCCCCCGCACTGGGCTGCTCATTCTTTCTTATTGGCAGCAAAATTCACAGACAGGCTTTCTTCGCTTTCTCCAGTCCTTCTCTGGTGGTGTTCAGATGATGGTGCCGGAGTTAAAGCCAGCTAATGTTGACTGGACCAAATGAGTATCCTTCTAAGGACGCCTAGAAATTCTTAGCCTAACTCTCATCACGGGCTCTGGTGGGAGAAGGGGGTGTCTTTTTATATGATCCCTCATCTTGGCTTTCGGAGGCCTCAGGTCAGAAAAAAACTACCTTGCTGCTGCAGCCTGGTTGTGGACAGGGAAGCCGTGTACTTCACTGCCAATACGCCCACCTCCAGCCCTTGAGCTAGGTCCGCGTGGTGAGTGCAGTGCCCACACAGGCTGTGTGGCTTCCAGGCCGAGCCCTGCTCAGGAGGACTACGCAGGGATGCCCAGGGACTTTTATTGGCGCTCTAACGCTGTTAGTATTTGCTTCTCCCCACTCCCACTTAGAGAGGAAAATAGGCCTCCTGTAATTCAGTTGTAAAAAGAACAAAATAGGCATATGTACCCCAAAAACAAAGTCTAAGTGAAACCTTTTTGTTCTACCAAACTGGTTTCCGGGTTCCAGGAGAAGGCAAGAGGGACTCGTCATTAATGAGAGCCTCTTTGTTCCGGGTCCTGCACAGACAGTGTCTCACTGAACCCTCGTGGCAGCCCTGAGAGGAGGCAGGTGGTGCCACCCCCGACCTGCAGATGAGGACACCCAGCCCTTCAGAAGAGCCTTTCCCCTTTGGGTGGGCCACAGAATTCCAGTTCACGGGTCGGCTGCAGGTTCAACGGCCGTGTCTCCACGATAAGCAGAGCCTTTGAACCTATGCTGTGAAAATTCCTCAGCGTTTGTCTTAGGGCCACTTGTCTGCATCTTGAGAACGTTCCTACGTGGCTTTTCCAACTGAGCCCTTCTTGGGGATTTCCCCCTGTGCCCATTCTAGGTGCGCCCTCCCCGGCCACACGTCATTAAGAGACCGAAGAGCAACATCGCGGTGGAAGGCCGGAGGACGTCCGTCTCGAGCCCCGAACAGTGAGTACCCTGTTCTCCCCTCCCCTGTGTCTGCAGGAGCCCAGCGGGGCCAGCGCTTTGTGGAGACCATGTGGCAGCCCCGGCCTTTGAAAGGCTTCCCTGGAGCCCCGAGCGGGTGTTTCACAAAGAGGTCAGTCGGGGAACACGGCTTGATCTTCAGTGTCAGTTCTGCTGGCAGTTGTCACAGCCAGCAGGAGGCCCCAGAGGCCAGGGAGCCGGGCACCCGGGCTGGGTTTTGAGCGGTGACGCCCAAGGGGTACTCAAACAAGCTCAGAAAAAGATTCTAGGCCTTTTCTTATGCTGAAGATAGCTGGTCAGAAAAAGAGAGTTAGGAACCTGATCGAGGAGGCAACCTATTTAACGAGGGCCTCCACCTTCCTAGGCCTGGGCTGCTCCGGGTCTCCAGAGCTCAGATTTATACACAGGACTGTCCTCATCCACGGCCCCTCCCCCACCAGTACCTTTGCTCACCTGTGCCTTAGCGTTTATTTTATTATGACTTTGCTTTCCTACCACCCCTTGGGCCCAGAGCTCCACGGGACAGGTGCTGGGTTTTATGCCCAGTACCAAGCATAGGGCCCACCTTAGAATCACTTGCTGAGTAGACATTGGGTAGATGAGGGGAATGACGAGGCAGCTGGGCAGGCAGTGGCCAGAGGCTGAGCCGTCTGAGTGTGGGAGGCTTAAAGCTGCTTGCGGCCCCGACTTCAGAGCCAGCTGGAGAAGGTAGCACTGCTTCCGTCAGAGGAGTGTGCCTCCACCCCCGAGGCACACGGCCGGTGGCTTCTGCCCAGACAGCTCAGCAGCTACACACCGGCTTCCAGTGATGCCTTGAAACAGTGCGTGAAGCCATCTTGGTCTGGGGTTGTTGGGGGAACCAAAAAAAATTTGCCCCTGGGACCCTGAGGTCCCTTGGGTGAAGAGGGGAATGCTCCTCGTGTCTGCCTTATTTTCAGAAAAGTTCTCAGGGAAGGAAGTTAAGGGAGATGGGAGATGGCACGTCCTAGCCAGAAAAGGAGCCAAAAGGAAGAAATAATTCCCAAATGTCAGGCTGTGGCCTAGCTCGGGTTGCAGTCCACTTCAGCTCTTCCAGGATTCTCTGGTTTATAGGATGGTATCACTTGAGACTATCATGTTGTTACAGAACCAGCCTACCTAGACAGCCCTCAAACCTGTGTGTGTCTGTGTGTCTTGGGAGATGCTTGGTGATGCAGAATTTGGAAGTCGGACTCCAGAAGTTGGGTGTAGGTTTAACTTTTGCTGTGCACAATAGGACGGTGGGAATCTTGAGGACTATTTCCCTGCCATGGATTATGATTGCCCCCTTGTGGAGAAAATGCTGCATGTCTTCAGAGTGCCTCAGACCCCAAAGATTTCTCCTTAGGGGAATGAATTTAGTCACTTTTCTTTAGAGCCATCTCTTTAAAACTGGACTAACTATTTTAGACACTGTACTGGGATACAGGGTCATGGTCCTGTAGATATTGAAATGCAAATCCAGAATATCCTTTCTTTGCACCAAAAACACCCTGGACCAACAACACTTCCCATTCTACAGAAAAGCATTACCCATTTTGTGGCCGGTTCCCGATTAGAGCTCGGACTCCCTCACCACGTTTATTTACACCGTTGCTTTTCCAGCCCAGTGATAGGGAATTGCTTCATCAGTATATGCAGAGAGCCAGTGTCTGGTAACCCCATCATTCTGGAGATTACCAGAACTATGTCAGTACCACTTTTTGTGGGTTTTTTGTTTTGGGTTTTTTTTTTGGCAGTACACCTTGTTTTAGATTTCTTTTTGGGAAACATTTGGGGTTGAAATGAACCAGAGGGAGCCGCGGTGGCTAGTTTAGTGGGTTGGCAAATTGGCAGTGATAGAAAACGAATGACAGGTTCTCTGTGATCATACGTAACAGTGACCCGGGTCCACCAGGAGATAGGGAGGTATGTTTTAGAACATCATTCCGAGAGTTTCTGTTCACATTTTTTTAATGTGATGGGGGTGGGGCATGGGGGGCCGGCAGAGCTGTTCTCCCATAATGCCAGTGACATTTCTGGTGCAACCCGGGTGTTTTCCTGCGTCTCTTCCCATGCTGCCTTCTCCCCCACCCCCCACCCCCCGTTGTGCTCCTCCACTTCCAAATGCCATGTCACAACAGCACTTGGATGTGTTTTTCTCAACTGTCATCAGCTCCAGCTGGCAAGACCAACTTCTTGAAACACAGGAAGCATCCAGCGGAAAATATTTTAATAAAACAGACTCCTCATAAAATATTGTTTTGGGGAGGAAGAAACCAGCCCCACCAATCTGTCAGCATTGTGTCAGGAGACACAAGAAGACAAGCTGGCGGGCAGGAGCCACATCCTAATGGGCCTTTGTTGCTGGTGGTTCAGTGTTGGGCACACGGACTCGGTGCCTGGCCCTTTAATCTGGCCTGGATTTTCTTGAATCACAGATCTTTGTCTCCACTGGGAATATCAAAGTGCATCGGAAACTTAGAGGATTTGGGAGGCAGAAAGAGACACAGGATCTTTGAAGTTAAGGGAAGGATTCAGTCCTCCCGACTTCTTGCCCCAACTCTCACTTCCAAAGAAGCACATTAAGTAATTAACTTTGTGGACAGCAAAACGGAGCTGATTAAGAATTAGACAGTCTCCACGGCCTCCTGCAGCAGCTCAGCATCTGGAGTTCGTCGAGGCCCAGTAGCGTCGCCAGCAGCTCTAAGACCACTCCATCCATTGAGGTCCGTTTTTTGCTTTCTAGCTCACGTCCATTCTTGCATCCATTCATTCAGCAAATATCTTCAAAAACCTACTAGGTGTGAGCTTCTTAGGACTTTTAAAGGAGGCCCCAAAGGGAATCCCAGTGCCGACTTATTTTGACTTGTATTTTCCCAGAAAGAAATTTTTCCCATGTCAAATTTTCTTCCCCAGTGGAAGGTAGGTGTCCTAGCCCCTCAAAACCATGTGATAGCAATTGGAAGAACAATTTACAAAGACTTCTGGGGAAAACATTCCCTCTGTTTTTCTGTTAACGTTAGCTAATTAATATTCAGTGACTACTTCTCCTCAAGAAGTATTAGCTACTTACATTATTATTCAGAACAGGGCTGATGGTATGCCCCGAGGATCCCCTGGGGTAAGAGTTGGGGTTAGGAGGAATCAGGCAGCTCGGGCTGTGGGTCAGAAGCCAGGTGGCAGTGAGTACAGTGGAGCACCTCATGTGTTCTAGGTCCTCTTAGGCGTCCCTTCCACAGAACAGGAACGCTGGCTCAGAAAATGTATTGACCAGTGTTCCAGGGTCATCCAGTTAGAAAGCGGCATGGCCAGGCCTCCAAACGCTGCTCAGTTTCATTCTCTCCATTGCACTCTGCTGTCCACGGGGGTCCATTGTTCTCCTGGCTTTGCCCAGGGAGACAGCTTTGTGTCCTGAGAACCACCTTCCTCTCTGGGGAAGGTTCCCTGGGGTTGGGAACCAGAGCTGTTCAGTCCTCTTCCTGCCAAGGAGGCAGTGTTCCCTGGTGCCTGAGTGTTCCTATCTGGGGAAGGAAAGAGAAGTAACATTTACTGAACATCGCTTAAGATCATGAAGGGTAGGTGGTAGCTTTACCATTTAACAGATGGGGAAACTGAGGCTCAGAGAGAGACTTTCCATAACTTGCCCAAGGTCTCAGGACTGGAAAGTGGGGAGGGCCTGGCCCTTTCTTCTTCAGCATCCAGGCATTTTGTTAAGAACCTAATTATGACTATGAGCTACTCTGAGTGGTGAGGACGATGGCGGCTGCAGCGGGCACGGTGAGGTCACAGCTCCCCATCTGTTAAAGGTGGGCTTTGGTTATTTCAGCGGTAGCGTGCATGGCTGCCAGGCCCTAGCTTATCTTCCCTTTGGCTTACTAGATATAGGACAATTTCCCTGTATTTCATCGAATGTGAGACTTTGAAAGAGCCGACAGCAAGCCCTAAAAGGCAGTGCTGTGCTAAGTACTGCCCGCCCCTCAGGACCACACACAGCGAGCAGACAGAGGCCAAAGGCGGGGGTGGGGGGCTGGGGGGTGACCTACTGGTCCCCAGGTGCCTCTCTCTTTCACTCTTTCACTGCCATGAGAGTGGGGAGGGAGATAGTCACAAGCAGCCTCCACCTTCTTTAATCTTCGCAATAACCCAGAAGGGTAGGGCTGTCTTCCAAGTCCTAATGGTGACGGGGCTTGTACTCAGTGTGGATCTGAGACGTGCCCAGTCCCAGCCCGCTGCAGAGCCCGAGCTCTTGCAATGCACACCTTGTCCTCTAAAGGTGGCGCACAGAACACCCTCCAGTCACCCGCGTCCTGACTGGCTGCAGGCTGGTTATTTGGAGTCCGTTGTACTAAGTGAGAAAGGTCCAGATTCAGCCACCAGGGGCCGGTAAGCCACTGCCCTGTCACCTCCCTGGCCAGAGGCATGCAAAAACATGCTCTTTTCCAGTAATTTTGTTTGTTTTTAAAAATAACCCAATAGCCTTATAGGCAGGCTGGAAGTTAGGGAGAAGAGACAAGTTCATTCATCCCACTAGTTCAGCTCAACAGTGTACTAGCATTTCTGCAGACTCCTGTCCAGTCTTTTTTCTAGATATATTTTGCAGAGCTGCCAGCTTCCTTGCAATATCCCACAGTACAGACTTGCCTCATGTCCTTGTAAGCCCCATTGGTGGTGACCACAGAAGATCTCACTGTGTGTATGTGTGTGGTCTGCCTGACCGCGCTCCTCTTATGGGATTTGTAGATTGTTCCAGGTTTTCACAAATGTGAAAAATGCCTAAGTGAATGTCCTTGTTCTCCAAGTTTTTTCTAGTTTTACGTTATTGTAAGAACAACTACCATTAACTGAGCACTTTACGTATGTTGTTTTGTTAAATCCTCACAAGAACTCTGGGGGCGGGGGTAGGTGTCGTTAGCTCTATTTTATAGAAGTAGCTGCCACTCTGAGAGGTGGTCACCGCCCTCGGTCACACAACTAGTTAGTGGCAGAGCTGAGCTTCTAACGCCTCTAACGCCAAAGGCCAACCCTTAATGTCTTATAGGCAGATTTCTGCTCCCTGTTACTAAATAACTTTCTGAAAGAATTGTACCACTTCACACTCCCGTCAGAACTGTGGACTCCCTGGGAATCTGCGTCTGGGAGACCCAGAGGAACGTGCGGCTGGCATTAGAAATCCTTCTGGCCAAGGAGAACGTCTGCAGGTTGCGCTGCCTGGGCAGGCTGTGTGTGCACCAAACAGCCAGCCCACACTCCTCAGGAATTGGAGAATCTGCTCTGCATCTGAATTGCACTGCGTGACCCCAGCACCCAAAGCCCCAGAAGATTAAAATAAGATCAGAAGAAGCTGCCAGAAGCATTTAGTGGGACCTCTGCCCAGAGACCAGGTCTCAGAACACTTTGCAATTGTACCTCTTCATGCTGGTTGCACACATGCGCTGGCAGGAGATGACATGCTGCTCCACCCCCGCTTCCCCCAGCCCCAGCCTCCTCGAGACCTGCGCTCAGCACAGCCCCCTGGCTGAGGGTCACAGCCGGACCCCTCTCCCTCCTGCACAGACCCAGAGCTGCCCGAGGCTGGCGCCTGATGCGCAGGCCTGGCTGGGCGTCTGCAGATCTGGGCAGCACCCTGGCCCACCAGCTGCCAGTTTGAGACCGTGGGCAAGTCTCTTTGCCTTCCTTTTTTTTTTTTTAACGCAATGCCTGTTAACATCTCGAAGAACACAATTTGGGAAACTGCCCACGGGAGCCACACTAGCATCCCCAGCAGCAGTGGGTGCTGCGGCCTCACCAGTCTGACACTCCCCCCAACACCTCCGCCACAAGCTGCACGCTCCCTCCTCGCAGGGTCACCATGCCTGGGACTTCTGGCATAGCCGTGACCTGCCACGTTGTGCGTCACCCGCGCGCACCCACACACGCTTGCCCACCCTGGTAGCCTATGAGCTGGGCACGGTTGTGTGACCTTCAGCTTTGACTCTTCAACTCCCCGACCAGAGCCTGGCCCAGCTCTGCTCAGGGACATTTACTGAATGAGTGAACAAAGGAATCACTGAGAGCAGCTTACAGCCTAGCGTCCTGGAGATGGGGGAGGGTATCAGTTAACAACCGCAAGTACGTAAAGAGCACCTACTATGAGCCAAGTGTGATCGGATGTGAATCTGAAGCTACCAGCACGTGCCCAGCCTGGCCCTGTGAGAGCCAGAAACTGATCAGCCCCGGGAGCAAATCTCCAAGATGCCAGCCGGGCCCTGAGCCCCAGGGGGTAGGGGCAGCTGTCTGGGCACTACCCCCTGGCAAGCCGCCAGGACACCAAGCAGAAGGGCACAGACCCAGTTAACAAGGTGAGAGGCGCCTGACCTGACTCGGGCCCCCTCCCCTCTCCAACGGTGGGGTTCGGGCCCCGGAGACAAAGCCAAGCCAGAGGCCAGGCGTGGAGTCTGAGCTCAGACTGGAAAAGCAGGAGCTGCCGCAGAGCCTCCGGGGATGTGCAGCAGCCCAGGAAAACACAGGACCTCCTCGTCTCCACCACTTCTGCCTGCTGCTTGGAAGGAGGGACTCTCCCAGGAGCTGTCACAGTAGGGCGAGTTAGTTCCAGCTGGAAAGCCAAGCCTTCAGGAAGCCCTCAGAAGAGGTGCCCCATCCTCAGGGTGTCACTGAGCTCATTCTCCTCCGAAAGGCTTCGCCACCCCAACAAGCACCCTCCCCATTCCAGATTTCACGTCACCATTTCCCAAGTGCCTGTTTCAGGCCCGGTACTTCGATATATGTCATCTTGGTGAACCTCCCCTGCTCCCCAAAAGTCTTCATAGTGAAGGCACTGTTAGCCCATTCAGCCACGGGGGAACCAAGGCTCTGACAGATGCCGTGACCTCCCCTGGGTCCAGCACAGATACCAGGGTCTGCTGGGTCCCGCATCCGTGTCCACTGCTTTCTCACCAGCCGCCCCCACCGACTGCTGCCACGGTCCCTAGAAAAGACTTTGGCTCTCAGCAGGCAGAGGCTGTCCTCGGGGTGAGGGGCAGTTGTTCCTCACAATCTACACAATTGCTCTTCCAGGTAGGGAAAGTGCCCCCAAGGTGTCCCCTTCCCCGTCTTCCCTCCAGCAAAGGGCATGAAGGGTGGGAAAGTGAAGCCAGACCTCTGCGCCTACGTGAGTGTCCACCCAGCGCCTGGGAAAGGCTTCTTAGCCTGCTGGGCATGGGTGTGGACAGGGGAAGTCGACACTAGTGATCTCTGTGGAAGGAAGGAAGATAGACAGACAGACAGACAGAGATGGGTTGATAAATAAATGGATAGATGAACGAAGGTTGCAAGGCAAAGGGCACCACCAATCCAAGAGACAGAGATCAGGGCAGCTGAGCCCCCCGTCACCCCCTGACCTCGCACGTGGCCTTCAGCCCTCACGCCGGGGGGAGGCCCTCCTCCAGCTGGTCCCTGCCAACCCTGCCTGCCTCTTCTCTTGAAACCCCACCCCAGCCTCAAGCCCCTGTGCCCCCTCCTCCACGGAGACACCTCCAGGCCATTGTGCGGCCTCTACTGGACTCAGATTAAAAGCCCCATGTCACCTCCCAAATGGAGGCTTGTCCAGCGGCCCCTGAGCCAGGCATGCCCACCACTGCACTGTGGCAGAGCAAGTCCCTAGCAGGGTGGGCAGGACCTGGCCTCACACTCACCCATCCCCTCTGGACCAGTCCATGTGGCAGAGCAAGTCCCTAGCAGGGTGGGCAGGGCCTGGCCTCATACCCGCCCATCCCTCTGGACCAGTCCATGTGACAGGAAGACGCCTTCTCATTGGTGATCACGACTCATTACAGCAGTGAGCCTCTCATTACTGTTCTAAGTAGACATTCACATACTGCTGAGTACAGAGATCCCATGTCCAACAGGTTCCCACATCTGTCATCAGGCCTTCCTCCCTGGGAACAGTCCCAGCCTGGCCCCAGGCCACACAGGGAATAGCTCCAGTGCAAGTTCCGGAGCGTCCCCCGTGGGCCCTGCACCAAGCTTGTTTCCCCCAGAGACCCCTCTGACTTGCTTCAGAGGCCTTTTCTCTGTTTTTAGCCCATGCACGTGCTAAGGTGTGCTCTAGAGTGTCAGCCCTGTGTAGTGGTGCTGGAGGTGAGGCATGGCGGCGTGTCTAGGCGGGGGGTGCTCGCAGATCATTCTGATGTGCTGTGACATGCCCAGCTGGGGACCGGTGACTTTGACTGGGAAGGTCTTTGAAAGCAGGGACCACCCTATTTGTCCTTGAACACCTAGGGGAGACTCTGCTCAGGGTGAAGCGGCCCAGTGTTTATTTGTTGGCAGGTGACTGTGGCATCTGGGTAGTAACTGAACAGGCACCGGGCACTGTGCAAAGCCCTTTACGAATATTTTCATTCAACTTTTGTGGTAAGACTAACTGGAGGGCTATAGAACCCCCACTTTGCAGCTAAGAAACTGAGGTTCAGGGAGGTACAATGACTTTCCTGAGGTCATCTGGCTGGCACATGGGGATTGGTGGAAGGCTGGACAGACGGGCCTCGTCCAGGGGCCTGTCCCTGCCTGTCAGCCCCACAGGAGCCCTGTAACCAAGGGATGCCAGAGCGGCCGAGACATTTAAAAGTAAAGATCCTTTGTGCAGGAGCGAAATGATCCTTTTAAAAATGATCACCAGCTCCCCTCGTTACCTCTGGAGACCAAGTCCCTGCTGACTTTTTCCCCTTCTTTATCTCAAGTACATTTAAATGTCAATTAAATTTGAAATATCTACATTTGTCAGCATTTCATTTTGGGCCAGCGTGACGTGCTGCTGATTTGTCCACGCGATGTGACACATGAAAAAAACTCTCGAGATGCAGATCTTCCTCATTAAAAAATAAGCCTGTGCGATCCCGGCACGGCAGAGAGCCACAGAGCACGTCCCCGCTTCCTGACGCCGTGTCTCTGACATGGTATTTAAAAAGGAACAGCCGCTCCTGTCACCACTGTCACACGCGCACGCTAGCCGGCGACACGTTAAACCAAACATTAGAAAGCGTTCGGGGAGTCATCTGCATGGGAACTCCGTGCCGAGATGAGGTGGGCAGAGGCGGGAGCAGCCGTGGGAGGTGATGGGATCTGAACGTGATGGACAGCGGGCCTTTCTTTCTCGCCGAGACTCCGGCAGTCCTTGCTGGGTAGCCAAGTTCACCACGACCTGCCTTTTCACAGACAGCTCTTTGTGTATAATAAAATCCAGGCAAGTGGTGGGTGGCAGACTGCAGGGTAGTAGCTGAATTGGGTTAATGAGGGAAGAGGTACGCGCTTTTTTTTTCATATTCTGCCTTAAGTAATAAAAAATTTAAACCTGGACATATTCGACGGTTCGTCCTTTATCTCTGACAAATATCTGACTGTATGTTTCATGGGAGAACATGAGCAGCTGAATTTAAATAAGTTTATTTTGAAATCTCACCTTTTATCAAAAGCGGAAGGGGAAACACCCTATTTCACCGTTTCGGGTCCACAGAACTGAAGAGGCAGGATCGCAGAGTGGTTCAGAGTTAGGCATATCTGGATTCCATGCTCTACCCTTAACTTCTGTGTGACACTGGGCAAGTGACTCCCCCTCTCTGAGCCTTGGCTGCTTTATCTGAAAAATGAGGATGTGATGAGTAATTAATCAGAAACTGTACGGACAGCATTTAGCCCAACACTAGGAAATACTGCTGGTGTCATCATCCTTATCCGTGTGGTCCAAAGCCTGGACCTGAAGAAACTCTGATCAAACCACATGGCAGAGTTCTCATCTGGGTGTTCCATCACTCTTGAGAGACAGATGGTGTATCCAGGAGACACCCTGGGCCTCTTCTTGAAGTCAAGACTGCCCGACCAGCCTGGCCTGGCCAGAAGAGCTGCCTGGAGAGGAAAATGGTGAGCTGTAAAGTGAGGCTCCCTGTCTCCCCCCACCTCACCCCCAAGCGCCCTCCGTGATCGCGCGTGTGGGAGGCACTGGATTTTGAAAGTGATGGGAGGTGCAGCAGCCTGAGCTGATGAAGCCAAGGTCCAGTCCAGCACAAAGGCTCTTTGCTCTTGTGTGAATCCAGACATTCCTGGCGTTCAGCTAACGTGCCAAGCTGTGCTCTCTGCTTACTTGTCAAAGCCAGAGGAGGGGGCTGTGCTTGGATGGGTATTGGAAAGGCATTCAAGATGGATGAGGGCCACCCAAAGCCTCATTCAGTTTGACCCAAGCAGAGGTGTGGGTCCCCCTCATACACATCTACGACCAGCCCAGAGGACAGGAAAGAGAGGGCCCTGGACTGGAATCCCTGCTCATCACTTCCTGGCTGGGTGGCTTGGTCACATCTCTCCTCTTCACACCTCTCCTCTTCACCATGAAGTGCTCAGCTAGGACTGGGTCTGCTCACTACAAGCACACGGGAGGTGCCTCTCGGTTGGGTGCGTGGATGAACAGACGGACAGGTGGATGGACGGACTAATGACAGCCTCATCCTCTGTAAAATCTGTACAGCGACGCCTTTCTGCTTCCTGCTGGGGGGAGTGGTAGAAATAACCTGTGTGAAGCCCGTGGCACAGTGCCTACTTGTGGATATTATTTTAAGCATTTTTCTGAGACTCCCACCTGCCCCAATATACCTAACACGCTCACCCCCAGACGTGGTCCCGTTCTACAGGTCTATGTTCTTTTTCATGTTCTTTTCCATTATGGTTTATTACAAGATATTAAATATAGTTCCCTGTGCTATACAGTAGGACCTTGTTGTTTATCTGTTTTATATGTAGTAGTTTGTATCTGCTGATCCCAAACTCCTGATTTATACCCCCCTTTCCCCTTTGGTAACCATAAGTTTTTCTATGTCTGCGAGTCTGTTTCTGTTTTGTAAATAAGTTCATTTGTATCATATTTTAGGTTCCACATATAAGTGATATCATGTGATATTTGTCTTTCTCTGTCTGATTTACTTCACTTAGTACGATAATCTCTAGGTCCATCCATGTTGCTGCAAATGGCATCATTTCATTCCTTCGTATGGCTGAGTAATATTCCATTGTATATATGTATCACATCTTCTTTATCCATTCATTTATCAATGGACATTTAGGTTACTTCCATGTCTTGGGCTATTGTGAATAGTGCTGCTATGTACATTGGGGTGCATGTGTCCTTTCACATTAGAGTTTTCTCTGGATATATACCCAGGAGTGGGATTGCAGGATCACATGACAACTCTAGTTTTTTTGTGGTTTTTTTTGACAACTCTAGTTTTTTAAGGAACCTCCATAACATTCTCCATAATGGCTGCACCAATTTACATTCCCACCAACAGTGTAGGAGGGTTCCCTTTTCTCCACACCAGAGAGGGGACCCTCTTATACTGCAGCCACGAGCTGAGGAAAGGGGCATGTGCCTGGCGGGGATCCAGAAGAGGGGTGAAGCTGGTGTGTGCGGGGCCTAGTCTCTCCAGTACGCTGGCTTCCAGTCATTCCCTTAGCAAACTTTCCTCTGCACTAACGCTGTGCCATGGGTGGGGAGAGAAAGAAGAACGTGCCAGGGCCCCTGCCCTCGAGGACCTCCACTCAGAAATAGAATTGCAAGAGGTTCAACTGTATTAACGAAGCGCTAAACCACGCAGCCCAAGGAGAAGCCAGCTCTATCTAGGGAGAAAACTCTGCTGGGAGCTCCAGGAAAGCTTTGTAGGAGTGCGGTTTGAGCTGAGTCTTGCAGGCCAAGGGCAATCAGTGCACCAGGCAAAGGCAAGGGCAGGTGGCAGGAGGTGGCAGGGAAGGAACACAGAGGTGGGCGGGGCCAGGCGCAAAGCACGGTGTGTGCCGTGCTTGGAGCTTGGACTTGGCGGCCCTCACCCCGCCCACCCCGCCCACCCAGTGTGTTCCACGAGCTCCCCAGAATGCAGCCTGAGGCAGGGTGCCTGCCCCCCTCCTCGGGAGAACAGTCCAGTGCTGGCGAGTGAGAGCGGGTCCCCCAAACTTTTAAACAGACGTGTAAGTCGTTCCAGACACACCTGAACATTAGTATCGCTGACATTTTACCCACCGCATGAAACCACAGTTCAGAGCAGCAGGCTTGCAGGTGTGAAGCGGGAGAGTGATGAGGTCAGGGCTGTGATTCAGAACAGGATTCCAGTGGCCCTCCTGCTGGGCCTTGTTTCATGTCCCGGTGGACGAGGCAGGAACCGGGCAGCCTAGCCCCTGTGCTGGCCAGGGCACGTTTCTGCAGGTCAGATCCTCCCACCCTCTCTCCTGAGTTCAGAGGAGAATGAGCCTCCTAGGCCATGCTCCCACCAGTCCAGGGCAGGCTGAGATACGTCTTGTCCCTGACACGCAGCAAGGCAGCCTGGGAGAGGAGAGGAACGCTGTGACCTCCCTGTGCAGCCCCCGGGCAAGTGGCTTCCCCTCTCTGAGCCTCAGCCTCCCCTTCAGTAAGAGGACAAAAGTCTTTGCCTGGCTAACTTCCAGGGACAATGCGAGGAAATGAAGGGTTCAGGTGTGACAGTGCTGGGGAGCTCACAGCCCTGGGCGCCAGCTTTGGTTCCACTTTTAGAAGGGCAGCATATATTTGGGGAACAACTGGCTTATGACTGGTGATGGTGGACCATAGCAGCAGCCGATCACAATCCACTCTCCCAACCCCCACAGGGAGAGCTGCTGTCCCTCACTTACTCTCCAGCCCTGGTTCCCATGCGCTTTTTTGGACATGTTTCCTCTTCCTGAAATGAAACTGGAAAGGAATTGCATCATATAAGGCAAAGAAAGGAGACTGCTCTGGCTGGGGGTGGAGGGGAGAGGAGATAACCCCCCATCAGGTACCCCTGTGTCTCCTACCCCACCCACCTCCCCAAAGTTCACCATTGCCCCTGGGATCCTCGGTGTGCGTCCAGCCCGCTGTACAGGGCAGAGGCGTGGGCTGCCTGCTCCCCAGCCGCGTGCCGGAGCAGCAGCCATGGGGCCGGAATTTGAACCAGGGGCTGCGGGGTCCAGCTCCCCTCTCCCAAGCACACACCTCTCGCGGGCCCTGGTCAGTGTATAATTCATAAAAGCTGGCGTGGAGTTTCTCTGGGCTGTGTATGTGTTTGTGTTTATAGAGGTAGAGCTCACAGGTGGCTGACAAGGGAGATGTATTTTTTATAACAATGAATATTTAATTTCCACATCACAGATGAAAAAGACTCTCTGAAGAGGCATCTGAGGGAGACTCCAGAGAGCGGCCGCTAATCAGAAAAGGGCCTTCTCGCGAGTGCCCTTCCACATGGCTCACTTTCTTCTTTAGCTTTTTTATTTTTTATTTTTTCCTGATTATTGAAGTAGATATGCACATTGGAGAAAACGGAGAAGACACAAAAATAAAATTCGGCAGAGGGGAAAAAATCCATAGTCCACTAGCTTTTTAAATTTATTTATTTATTTATTTTGGGGGGCTGCTTTGGGTCTTCGTTGCTGCGAGTGGGCTTTCCCTAGTTGCGGCAAGCGGGGGCTACTCTTTGTTGTGGTGCGTAGGCTTCTCACTGCAGTGGCTTCTCCAATGCAGGGGACATGGGTCCCCTAGCTTTTGTTGACATTTAGACACATACCTTTCCAGTCTTTTTTCTGTGCATTTTTCCATAAGCAGATGAGAGAGAATGCAGTATAACTGCAATTCTGCATCCTGGCTTGTAGATTTTTCTTTATAAACATTATAGTTAATGGGAGGATACTCTTCAGCCAACCATACCATAATTCACCTCACCAGATTCCCACTGAGGAAGTTCAGGTGGTCTCATGTTTTATAAACATAGCAGCAATGAACATCTTTGTGCATAATTTGTTGCTACATTGGGGTTATCTAAATGGAAGTGGAATCACAAGGTCATAGAGGCATTTAAGGCTCTTGACACAGATGGCAAACCCAGTTTCTTTTCTGTTCGGGACCAGCTTCCTCACTGTGGGGCCCGTCAGGCCTTCTCCAGGCAGCCTTCTCCCCGGCCGGCAGAGGGAGGCCAGGGTCAGGTGCGGAGCCTCAGGCCTCCTTCCCACCCCGCCACGTGGAGTCCCGAGGTGCCTCCTAACTGTTTTCTCTCTTGTCTTCCTCCGCCCCAGCCTCGTAAAGCCCTTGCGACACTATGCTGTCTTCCTCTCCGAAGACTCCTCTGACGATGAATGCCAGCGGGAAGAGGGCCCGAGCTCTGGCTTCACCGAAAGCTTTTTCTTCTCCGCTCCCTTTGAATGGTCTCTCCTTCCTTCTTCCATTTCCCTGAGCTCGGCTTGGTGACTCTCCGGGGCCACTTGGAGGGCTGGGGGTGGCCAGCTTGCGCTTGTGTGTGGGGAGGGGGTCTGGGGCTGCTGCCTTCCGGTGCCAGCTTGCAGGACGGACGCCCCCTCTGTGTGCCTCCTCTCAGGGCGTCATTCTGCCAGCCCCATGGGGGCTGTGACCATGGGGTGAGGTGACAAGAGTGACTGGGCTCTAGAGGTGTGAGACAGGAGCATGGGTCTCATTCCTTTGGGGAAAATGCACTTGGCTGTTAACGGAATTGGTAGCTGCGGTTTCAGCTACAGTTGGCCTGGTTGTTGCTGCCCGAGTCTTCCTTTATCTCAGCACATCTTGGAAAGCCATGGAGATGGAGCGTCAGATTTTAAGTTTTCAAACAACGTTACCGATGAGGAATGTATGTATTAATGCTGGCATGTCCAAAGGTTTTACTGACCTGCCTGACTTCAAGATAATTTTTATCATTATTATTTATAGCCTAAGCCTTCTTCTAATTACAAATTGCAATAAAGAAAGAAAGAAAAAGAAGGTTCACCACGATCCAGCTGCCCCTGGAATTGGGCTTTGGTGGCCGCCCTTTCTTTGCAATTCCTGCCTCTCCACGCACAGGCTTTTCAGGGCTGGGACTGAGCGAAGGGACAGCTTTGGTTCTGTGTGTATTTGTTTGCATGGTGTTTTTAATGGAAGCCTCTAGGGGAAGGGAACTGCCCACTGCTGAACACACACAGCAACCCTTTGGGGAGTAAACCGTTTCAGCCAGATTATAGAAGAAGGACTCTTCCCCCACCTTCCCCCTCCCAGCCCCCTTCACCATCTCCCTGCTCCCAGTCTCTCCCCCGAGGCTGGGCCTGTGAGTTCCTCGGGGCACCTGATAAACCCAACAGCTCTGCTCCTGCCACTGCCCGCCCCCCAGGGGAGGAGGGTCCTGGCCCTTTCTGCCACCAGCTCACCTGTGACCACGGGCAAGTCAGTCCCCTCCTGATGTCCTCACCTAGAGCAGTGGCCTAAGCCAGTGTTGCCCAAGCTTGGAATGCCACCTGGTCTGTACAGTGAATCTTATTCTTTAAAACTAGAAGAGAAGCCTTGTCCTAAGCAATAATATTCATGGTATCATAGGCTTAATATATGTTATTTCTATTATTAATTAAAGTAAAGATAGCATCATTGGAATAAGAAAAGTTCATCCATGCATCAACTTAAAATCACCTTGCAGGTAAAGGCACCCACACAGGTAATGTCCAAGGACTCTCCCACCACGGAGTCCAGCAGGTCACGTTCTTTTTAAATTAATTGATGCCTTAATTATTTAAAATAATGCTCACTTCCTGAGCCACAATCTATGAAAAGCATAGGCTTTTGTGTGTGTTTAAAAGGGAAGTGGCCATCTCAACTCAAAGCAAAATGGGTTCCTTCTGAAGAACTCTACTTCCTTAACTACGAAGCACACTGGCTTTTCTTTATCTCCTTCACTGTGTTCAAACTTGGTTAAAGGAGCTTGGTCAGATGGCTTAGTCAGAACAAGTGAGGGACTTCAGAAGTCTCTCATACTTGGCTTCCATTTCCATCTCTTGCCAGGTGCTGTGTGACATAGGTTCCATTACTTAGCCTCTCTGAGCTTCAGTTTCCTCATCTATAAGGTGGGGGGGTGTGAGTCCTACTTCGTGGGCTGCCTGTGTGGCTTCAGGGAGTTAGTACAGTCTGATGCAGTCCTTGCCAAGAGTCAGGGCTGTTAGTTGAGCCCCTTCCCTCTGCCAACTGTCCCCTGCCCAGGTTCGTGCAAGTGGGCCTCCAGGACCAGCAGGTGGCACCCTTCCCCCACTTTACCAGAGCCGTGGGCAATTTCTGCCTGACCCAGGAGCCAGAGCCTCATGGTTGGAGGAGGTGGGATGCTGCTCTGGCTCGGGCTCCACTAGAGGTCTGGGCAGCGTTCTCCAGGTACCCCGGGGCTCAGGCTTGTGAGAAGGGATAGCAAGAGGCACCCTGTGTCACCTGCACCTGGTTGACTGCAAGGTTTTGGTGCATGAATGCTGCTAACAGCCTCAGCATGCCTGCTGGGCACCAGGCACTGTATTTGCTCATGTAGTCTCCACCACCAGCTGCAGGGGAGTGCAGTCTGGAATGGGGGAGCGTATGAGGCTCAGAGAGGTGGTGACTTGCCCAAGGTCCCACAGGAAGAGATGGCACCAGGGCTGGAACTGAGGTCTGCACAGGCTGAGGCCCAGATGGTTCCCCACTGAGGATCCTGGGGTGCACTGGGCAGCTCCCTGGGGAGAGTTCTCCCAGCTCAGTTCCCACGAGCTGTTCCCAGGACCTGCTGCAGGGGTGGGAGTGCAGACAGTGGGCTCAGGATTGAGTCTTCCTGCCTGTTCCCTCTCCAGACGTGTCCTATTCCTCACGCCTTGTGTGAATGGCGTGTGAGCCCACTAGCCAGTTCTACGGTGGGTCCTGTGGTTTGGAGGAAACTAAGTGGGCCCCCCAGTGCAAGCTAGAGCCAGAGCAACTTGCCCAAGGTCCCTGAGCGAACAGAAGCCATGTTCAGCCCAGGTCTGTCAGAGTGCCGCTGCCCAGACGCCTACACTCTAAGGGACCCAGGACAGCTCTCCTCTCCCAAGGCTCCCGGGTGTGCTCCCCGAGGCCTGGAAGTTCTCGGGGGTGAGGGCTGCTTGCTCCTCCCAGGGAGGCTCTGAGTAGGAGAATCCAGCCTGCTCTGCCTCCTCCCAGGCCGCAGCCGTATCGGACACTCAAGGAGTCAGACAGCGCCGGAGACGAGGCGGAGAGCCCTGAGCAGCGAGCGCGGGAGCCTGTGGGCCCCACCCCAGCTCCGCCCGACCGGGCTGCCAGCATCGACCTCCTGGAGGACGTCTTCAGCAGCCTCGACATGGAGGTCCCACTGCAGCCGCTGGGGCAGGCCAAAAGCTTGGAGGACCTTCGGCCCCCCAAAGACCTGAGGGAGCAGCCGGGGACCTTTGACTATCAGGTATGCTGGGGAGGGGCGGGGGGCGCTGGCGGGGGGTACTTTCTGCACATGAGGTAGATTTCCCCATGTGACAGTAAAAGACACCAAGGGAGAAACAGTGACTTTTCTGAGGTCCTCAGCCAACACTCAGAGTCACTCTGACTGCAAATCCTGCCAGGCCGGCCAATGGCCACACCCCCCCGCACCCCCTCCGCCCCGCTCACAGGGATCACTGGAGAAGATGCTGGAGCCTGATGGAAATCTGCCCCCCACTTCTGCTTATGCAGCAGAGGTGGGCAGGGCTATGACCCCTGGTGGAACTGGGATTAATGATCCCAACCCCACCAAGGCTCCTTGGAGAGCCTATGAATCAAAGTTCCTGGGCTCTGGATAGTAGCATGTGACCCCTGACCTTCCTTGTGACTTTCAGTCAGGCACACCTCCTCTCTGTGCCTCGGTTTCCTCACTTGTGACGGGGGGCTGCTGACTCTGCAGTCCTTGGGTCACAGTGTGGAATTCACAAAGCTCCCACGCATCTGATGATTCATGCTTGCCCCTCTGCAGGGAATTGCTATTCCCAGGCTGCCCACGAGGGAGCTCAGGCCAGGAGAAGGGATGTGACGCCCAGGTCGTGGGCCCTGTAGGTGGCAGAGCTGGGACTTGAGCCCAGCGCTCCTATTTCCTTCCCAGCCAGTGTGCCTTCACCCAGGCCCCGAGCCTCACTTGCCCTCTTGGGCTAATGGGTGGTTGAAAGTGCCCGCACGCTTTGAAAAGTAAAATGGGCCACCCCAGTAGAGGGTCAGTAGGTGGAGTCCTTTTCCTAAAACTACTTGGCAGCACTGGTTTGAAAAGACAGAGCCTTCTCTGGAGGCCCTTTGTGCCACCCAGTGAGAGAATCCCGGCCTCTAGTGCAGACAGACCTGGGCTTGCTTTCTGCCACCGACCTGGGCCGAGCCCCCAACTGCTCTGGGTCCCAGGGACTAGTCAGCCACATTCCCGGGACCACAGTCCCAGTGTCCCACCTGGCACACAGGAGGGCGGGGGGGGGGGGAGGGGCACATGCTGCCTGCCAGTCTGTCTCAGGTCAGCCTGTGGTCATTGCCTCCCTCATTCCCTCTAACAGAGGCTGGACCTGGGCAGGAGTGAAAGGAGCCGTGGGATGCCGGGAGCCTTGAAGCTCGCCCACCCACACAACAAGCTCTGGAGCCTGGGCCAGGACGACATGGCCGTCCCCAGCAAGCCTCCTGCCACCTCCCCCGAGAAGCCCTCGGCCCTGCTTGGGAAATCCCCGGCCCTGCCCAGCAGGCCCCAGAACCGGGACGGCATCCTGAACCCCACCGACAAGGAGGAGGTGCCCACCCCCACTCTGGGCAGCATCACCATCCCCCGGCCCCAGGGCAGGAAGACCCCGGAGCTGGGCATCGTGCCCCCGCCCCCCACTGCCCGCACGGCCAAGCTCCAGGCTGCCGGCACTGCCCTCGGCGACTTCTCCTCAGAGCGGCTGCAGGCGGAGCGGGAAAGGCGGGCTGCCCTGGGCTCAGCCGCGATCCCCGGGCTCCACCCCAGCGCTGCCCCCCAAGACCCCACCGAACTGCTCCAGCCACTCAACCTGGCCCCGGAGGCTGCGGGCACAGGCAGTGATGCCCTGCTGGCCCTCCTGGACCCACTTAGCACAGCCTGGTCAGGCAGTACCCTTCCACCAGGTCCTACAGCCCCAAATGTAGCCACCCCATTTACTCCCCAGTTTAGCTTCCCCCCCATGGGGACCCCCACCCCATTTCCACAGCCATCACTCAACCCCTTTGTCCCATCTGTGCCAGCGACACTGCCTGCCATGCCCCTGGTCTCCACACCAGCTGGGCCTTTTGGGGCCCCTCCTGCTTCCCTGGGGCCTGCTTTTGCCCCCAGCCTCCTGCTGTCCAGTTCTGGCTTCTGTGCCCCACAGAGGTCTCAGCCCAACCTTTCTGCCCTCTCCATGCCCAACCTCTTTGGCCAGATGCCCATGGGTGCCCACTCCCTGCAGCCCCTGGGTCCCCCAGCAGTCACCCCTTCAAGGATCCGAACATTGCCCTTGGCCCGCTCAAGTGCCAGGGCCGCCGAGGCCAAGCAAGGGCTGGCGCTAAGGCCTGGAGACACCCCACTCCTTCCTCCCAGAGCCCCCCAGGGCCTGGAGCCAGCGCTGCAGCCATCTGCTCCACGAGAGGCCAGAGACCCCTTTGAGGATTTGTTACGGAAAACCAAGCAAGATGTGAGCCCGGCCCCAGCCCCCGGCTCAGTGGAGCAGCTCAGGAAGCAGTGGGAGACCTTCGAGTGAGCGGGCGCTGAGTGCTGGGGGCGAGCTGAGGCCCGGCTGCCCACTGCGGCAGCTCTGCGGCTGGCTGGCCCTGCTTCCCCTGCTGCTATTTCTGTCCAGGTTCTACTGGTGGGAAGGGTTGGGAGCCCTCTCTGCTGCCCCTCCTCCTCTCCACACTGCCCATCTCTGGAGAACGGCACCAGTTCCAGCCTGGGAATCAACCCAGCTCCTGGGCACTTGTCCCGCCCTGCCACCACCCCTCCCCTGCACCCCTGATTGGGTTTTGCACTAGAGAGGTCATCTGGGCCGATGATTGCCCCAGACCCCATCCTACCCAGCTTCCTTCTGGAAACTGCCCACCAGGAGCCCCACGCCGCCTCAGGATGTGTCCTCCTGAGCCCTGTTCTCCTGCCCCAACTGCAGCCCAGCCCTGCACACCCCACCTTGATGGGCGCAGGCATTGGCAGTGCCCTCGGCATGAGCTCGTGCACGAGACGCAAATGGTTTGGAGTTTGCAGTAAGGAACCCCCCTCCCCGGCTGGAGGAGCTACTGGCAAGGCATTTCCAAATCCTCTCTAGCAATATGCACACTCGTTCTTTCCTGAGTCTTCACCCCAACCCCCAAACTTCGTTTTTCTGGCTTGGTAGGGACTTGGGGGCTGAGGCATCCTTGCAATCCCTCCCGGTAGCCAAAGCAAGCCCCAGGCAGCCCTGCGTGGGGCCCGAGAGCACCAGCAACTCTGATCTGTAGACGACAAAACGGCAACAGGTAAATCTGAGAGCACCAGGAGGGGTCAGGCTGCCGCCCCGCACTCTCCCTCTGGTCCCCACAGGTTCTCCTGGTCTTGAGTTACTGTCAAGCGGGACTCGGCCTCTTGCTGAGTGGGTCTAAGGGGGCAGAGTTGAGGAGCAGACACCCACATTCCCACTGGAAGACCAGGCTTAGCACCACAGAGGTGCAGGAGTCCCAGCTGCCTGGCAGCTTGGGGCAGGAGGGCACCGAGCCCCTCTCCAGGCCCCTGGGGAGTGGGCGGGCCTGGCCTCTCGCACTTCTTGCAGCCTGGGGGCAGGAGAAGGGCTTGGAGCCGCCCCTCCCTATTTCCCCGGAGGCCAGCCTCCCCAAAGCTAAGTTGAAACGTTTTGTTATTGTTTCTTTTATCTTTCTTTTCCTTTTTACTTTATTGATTTGATGAATCTTGAAATTGACTAGTTTCAATAAACCAAGTTAAAATGTGGCCCAACCATTTAAGAAAACAACCATCTGAGACATGCAGGAAATTGGGAGCATTTTGACCTCATTTCTCATTTCCTATTTGTGAACGGTCAGACATACAGTCTCAGGGGTGTCTGGCGGGGCAGGGGAGTTCCTGGAGACCTCGTAACCCCGGGGAGCCTGGTCAGCATCCGAGGGGCTAGGAGTCCACCCCCTCAGGTTTGCTCTGACGCGGGGTGTGAAGAGCTGCTGGCCCAGCACGCAGCCCCTTCCTCCGTCAGTCATAGCCCCTCGGGCAAGTCTTCTGTCTAAGTCTCGGCAGTGTCCTCTGGCTGCTGGAAGCGGGGGAGCCGTGTCATGTCTGGGCCATGTGGGCACCTCTAGGACACTCAGGTGTTTCAGTAGAGATTCCAGATCCACCCACCCTGGGCAGACCCCTGAGCCCCATCAGGTATAGGGTAGCCCACCCAGTGGGCAGAGTCTAAGGCAAGAGGTACCAGGTGGCCCCAGGGAAGCGGAGCCCACCCCCTGGTCTCCCTGGCTTGCTGGGGCCTGGTGGCAAGCGCTCCACATTCACACGAGCACTGCTGTCTCTCCACTTGCTGGACTGAATGTGAAAATGCAAGGATGAATTGTGTGTGTGCGTTCAATAAAATCATCTTGGGGAGAAGGCTGGTATCCCTGTGTCCTGAGGAAGCTCTGCGGGGAGGCGAGGCCTCAGGCATCTTCAGCATCCCTGTTTGCAGAGGTAGAGGCCGGGCTTGGAGCAGTCAGGGAAGGCTTTGACGCCTGGCCCACTCCTAAGCCTGTTACCATTCGGGCCTCTGAGCCCAGCTTAGCCCCTTCTTCTTACAAGCAGGACCCAGGGGCTGGACTGGTCACAGGTGTGCACAGGCCTGCCGGGTCCACGGAGCAGGGCTGCAGGTCACCAATGATGTTGAAGGCACCCAGGCTCCAGGAAAGAAGTTCAAGGGGACACCTGGAGCTTTACTCCCACAGACCTCTCAGTAGCAAGGGCAGAGCCTGGAGTCTGCACCTCTATTGGCTGTGCTGGGGAGGGACACCTGGACCAAGCACCCAGAGAGGGTGTTAGACACACCCCGTTCCCCCATCTGCCCTTCACTCGGCTCCCTGGGCTGTGTCCCCCTCCCTGGGCTGCGCTTGAAAATGACAGGTACCCAGAACACTTAGAAGCAAGAGAAGGACGAAAAAGAACAGCCCAGCTTTTATATATTGGGGTTCCACCCAGAATGTCGTGTCTTAGGAGTCTGCAAGAACACAGGTTTGCCAAATCTCTGACTTAATAAACTAACCAAGGCACCAGCTGGGGCTAAGTTGTTGCTACCAGATGTTTTCTCCCCCACTTTTCCAAGAGTCAGGGAGAAAGTTGGGGGAAAAGGTGGTCCCACCTCCTACAGGATAAGGACCAAGCAAGCCCCGTAACCTGGTGTTCAGGGCCCTTCCCATCCCAGTCTCAGCCCGCTCACCCCTTCCCTTGCCTCCATCACCACATGCCTCCACCTCACATTTGACTCCTGTGCCTCTGGAAGCTGGCTGAGGCCCCTAGGGGAGATGGGTAAAGTCCACCTCCAGTCGAGAAGTGGAAAGGGGTCTCCTGGCCTTGGCACAGGGGGTGCTGGCCTGGGAAATGGGAAGGACCAAAGGGCACATCTCCAGGTCAGGGACCAAGGGACTCTGAAGCTCAGAGGCCAGGCCCTCAGGCAAGTGCCCCTCAGAGATCAGAGATCCAAGTGTGATGGCATCACCACGGAAGGGACTGGAAGCAAAGCGGCCAGTTCTTGCCTTCATCTGTGTCTGTCCGCAGGACCAGCCCCGACCCAGAGACAGTGCCAGCATTTGCCAAGCACCTGCCTCAGCAAACAACCCTGAGGGCTCCCTGCGAGGCCCTCCTCGAGTCCTCCCAGCGGCCATTAGAGAGGTGACTGGTCTGCAGGTGAAAGAGCGGACTCGCCAGGCAGCCTGGAGAGGAGAGCGCTGATGCCGGAGGGGCTGGAGAACCACAAGGTGGGCAGGGAGGGTTGCTCCTCTGTCATCATCGCCCTCTGGCCCCCTTGCTACCCCTCAGGGAGGCCCCTTCCCCGCTCTCACCCTCTCCCTTCCCGACACCTTGGGATGACCCGGGCAGCCCTCACAGCGGACTGGACTTTAACGAATTCCAGAGCTCCTTCCCCACTGTTGCCCTGCCCATCCTCACAGCAGCCCCGTGAGGTAGGCAAGGGCTGCTTTCCTCATTCTGTAAGTGACAGGCCTGCAGGAGGAAGGCTGCAGTGGCCAGACACCCTCCCCCGCCCCCCTGCTCCTGCAGGTCTACCCCTCAGTCCTGCATCCCAGCGGGTGCCTGGCTGCTGCAGAGGGCAGAGACAGACCTGCCTCAGGGAGCACTTGTTTGGGGAGCCAGGAGCTCACACATTAACCTCTGGCTCATGCCCCCCACCCCACTGATTTCCAGCTGCCTCCAGGGCCGGGGCAGCCTCTGGAGGTGGGAGAAGTTGCCGGAGCTGGGGCTTTGGTCCTTGGGCAAGCCCTGGCCTGGCCTCCAGGAGAACTCGTGGCCCTGGGCTGCCCCTGCCCCGGGGCTGAGAAGGTGGTCTCCACTGCCCAGCTGCCCCTCCGCGGGGTCACCTGCACTCACTACACAGTCACGTGCACAAACAGCAAAGACGTGGACGTGCCCGTGAGCCCCATCCGTAACACTCACACTGGTATCTGCAGATCAACAGGCCCAGGTACAAACACACGTGCACGCGCGCACACTCACACACACTCCTGAACACGTCGTGTGCACCCGCAGGTGCTCCTCCCGGCACAGCCGTGTGCCTGCCAAGGTTAAGACCGGGCGGTTGGATGGAGAATGTCCACAACCTCGCCAGGCCTCTCTCTGCTTCCCCGAGCGCGCCCCTTCCCCTCAGTCCAGGACGGGGCAGGGGGCCACTTCCCCAGCAGGTATCCTGGGCCCGGCAGCAGCTCCCCGAGGCCTGGGAGGCTCCCGAAAGTGGCCTCCTTCGGTCTCCAGGTAGAAGGCGAGGACCTCACAGGTGCTGGAGCCACAGCCAGGTGGGCCTAGATGAGTCTCTCCTCGGGTGGCACCTTGAGGACACTGTCCATCTCCAGCCGGGCTCCGGCCACCTCCTGCTGGCTCGGGCTGTAGGTGCCCTCTGACTGGCGGCGCTTTCTGGCCGCCAGGATCCCTGAGAGGAGCCCCAAGAGGAGGAGGAGGAGGCAGGCGCAGGCCGCAGGCACTGCCACCTCCAGCAGCGGGAACGGCAGCGGCAGCGATAGGCCCTTCTGGAAGAGATGCAGTAACACGCCTAAGACCATGGAGGCGGGGAGACCCCCCAGTTCCTTCAGAGGAGAGGAAAAAGCATCGCTGGGCAGAGGCTTCCCTGGGAGGTAGTGAGAGACTTGGCCCCAGAGGTATGCAAGCGAGTGCCTGGGAGCTACCTATTAGAGGCACCACAAGGGGATTCCTGTACAGCAAAGGGGTTCTGGCTAGGAGGAGAGAAAACACATTTATTGAATGCCTACTAGGAGCTGAGCACCGTGTGTGGGATTTCATGTAAACCTTACAATGATCTGATGAAGCGGAAGTGAGGACACCCCCTTTCTTCTGTGAGGACAGGAATCTTTGGTTTATTTTGTTTACCCATGTATCCCAAAACGCACAGCAGAGCCTGCTCAGTAGGCACTCGATAAATACTAGAGGAGGAAACAGAGGCTTTGCCCAGATCCCCCCAGACACATGACTAGTGGGTGTCAAGCCGGGACTGGCACTGCCCTCTGTTCTCCCCCAACGCCATGCCCATGCCCAGCTCACACCACCATTCTTCAGTCTCAAATTCCAGCCAAAGGTCCTTCCTTCAACTGGCCAAGGTGGGCCTCAGTGCCCAGCCCTGCCACCCTGCCTCTCTCAATAAACACCCAATCTGAAGTGATGGGACCTGATCCCTCCCGAACCCAAAGGGCAGTCTGGGTTTTTAAGTGTCTGTGGAGACCATGCTCAACCCCCAAGTGGGAGGCATCTCAGGCAGTAGCAGGAGAGGCTCCCCAGCCAGGGGGCCCGTGCAGGGCATGAGCTGCAGCAGGCCGACCTGGCTGCTGGCGAGCTCAGAATCCACCCCCACCCCCACCCCGGAGACTCAGACCAGGCTCTGGGGGCCCAGGAAACCACCTCTCTGGCTCGTCACAGACACCGGGATGCCCCCATCAAAGATTCTACAGACCTGGAGTTCTGAAGCTCCAGGATCACCGACTTCGGGGGCAGAGGCCCAGGGCCTCAGATTCACCGGCCCTCCCTCTGTCCCATGAGACTTATCAGCCCACTGTGACCTGGGTCCCAAGTCTCAGCCCCCAGCCCTGAAGAAGGTGCCCAAGACTGTAGAGAAAAATTCATCCCAGTCCTGAATGGGCTCTCCCCAGGCTCCGGCCCTGGGCACTTCAGGAGGAGCTGTAAAGCCATTTCCTCCCTAGGAGGAGGGTGGCGGGGGACGGAGGGAGGGTGGGGGTGGGGGGGGATGTGTGCCAGCGGCTGTAAAGTTCAACTTGAAAGGAAACATTCCCCAGAAGCAGAGAGGTTTGGGGTTTATGACCCAGGCCGCCAGAAGCCTGTGGAGATCAAGGCTCCTCCCCAGGCTTCGTCCCTCGCTGCTGCGCCCACTCTGGGCTCACTTCCCGCTGGGCCTGCAGAGTCTGTTCTGCCCCTTAGTGGGGAGGGGGCCAGAGGGAGGTTCAAGCTCAAGCTTCCGGCTGGCCCCCATCTATTCGGACCCCTCCTCAGCTGAGCTTCCCTGGGGTCAGGGGCTGCCTTCACGGCAGCCAAGCCTTCCCAAGCCTTCTCTGGCTCAGAATCCCGGGCTCCCCACATCTTCCTACTCTAGAATGAATCCTGGCTCAGAAACCACCAGAGATTACAGGCTCTCGTATTCACCAACGTAAATCCCAGAATTCCAATATCCCGTGGGCCCTGAATCCTGGCCCAGATCAGACTTGGCAAAGCCCAGCTGTTTCACTGCAGCCCCCAGAGGGATGCTGGGGGCCCCTCCTGTGTGGGAGTGTGGAAGCGGCCTGAGTCTCCTTTCCCTCCTCCCCCCCGACCCCATGACAGGCCTGGCCCAGGAACAGCTCCACAGGTGCTGTATACGCTCCCCCGTAACATCATCTCACTAAAGTCCAAAACAGGGCACCCACCCCCTCGGGCATCACTCACCACCACTTCGCAGAACTGGCCTGAGAAGCTTGCACTGCAGATACATTCATAGACCCCACCAGCTGTCCGGCAGGTGCCGCCATTCAAGCAGGGGTTGGCTTCACAGGGGATCTGACACCTGGGAGGCAGGGACAAGGGTGGGGCTGAGAGAGCTGCTCCCTCCCAGGCTGCCTCTTGTTCCCCCAGCTCCTTTGCTTCCTCAAACCCTCCCCCACCCCCTACACACACCGGCATCAAAGCTCATTCATCCACTGTCCCCAGCACTGTCCCTACCTGGCTGGGCCCTGCCAGGTGACTGATGCTGAAAGCGATCTCCATCACCTACCACGCCCCTTCACCCCAGCATTCATGACAGAATGACTGTCACTCCACCAGAAGCACGGGGGGAGCCTGTGTAAAGCCACCTGCCCAGGGATGCTGACTCTGTCTGGAGCGGGCCCAGAACCTGCATTTTTACAGTCTCCCCAGGTGGAGGAGTGGGAGGTGGGCTGAGCACGGAGCTCTAAGAAACACCACCAGGCAACTACTTCCCAGCAGGTGTCTGCATAACCCAGGATGGTCTTGGAAGCCCCAGAGGGAAAGAATTCAAGCAAGAGAGGTGCACTGTCTGGCACTGTGACGACAGTGAGGGCTGAGAAGGTGAGCAGGGATCCACACCCCACTTCACCTGCCCTGGCTGGAGGGGGTCCAGAGGCCCGCCCTGCCCGACTCTGCACACTCAGCAGCCCGCCTCCCAGGCCCCTGGACCCCAGACCCACCTCTGGCCAGCAAAGCTCTCCTGGCAGCTGCAGTTGGCACCCTGGGGCCCACCCTCACACGGGCCACCGTCGAGGCAGGTGACATTCAGGCTGCACTCCTCTGGCAGGACAGGCAACCTGAGAAAGCACAGAGGCTGGCCTGGGGACAGGACACCCAGGACCTGGCCCACCCCCCGCCCGCGGGTCACTCAGGTGACCTGAGCCTCTGCATTGTCATCCAAGGAATTAAGAGCCACCTCCTGGAGACCCTGCCGTCAGTCCTGGAAGCCGTGTCTAGGGTGGAAGGGGTGGGACATAGGGCTGCCACTCTGTGACTCCAGCCCTACCCCCACCAAGGTGTACAACATCGGGCTGAACCCTTCGAGGCTGAGTCCTCCGAGGAGCTGATGAAATGTAAGTAGTCTCCCGGGGCAAGAGCAGCCTTCTAGACATAGAGCTTGGGCCTGACATTCTTTGCGTAGAGAGGGGGATTCAGGCCTCTGCCAGATACCACTCCGTAAGCTTGGCTCCGAAAGGAGTGGGGAGTCATGGCCAGACTGAATAAGGGAAGCGGTCAAGACTCGGACCATCTCTGCCTGGCCCCGTCCCACGGGACTGACGAAGGAGGGCATCCGTGGTGGGCAGCTCGGCAGGAGAGCCTCTAGGCTTTCTTCCGACACTAGCTCGTGGTTCCCCCACCCCGACTGCCAGACGGCAGCGTTATCTCAAATTCAAATTTACCCGGGTGTCCTGTATTTTTTCTGGCAACTCTAGGGGGCTGCTGTTCCCAAGTTACAGATAACAAAGCGGTGGCTCAGAGAAGGGACGTGGCTGGCCCACGGAACCAGCGCATCCGCACCCGGGCTTCCGGACTAGTCTGACCCAACCCCCGCCCCCGGGATCCCCACCCCTGCCCCGTAAACGCCGGACCCTTCGGACCCAGGCCGCCCCCGGCTGGCCGTGCGCACCGGCAGCGCGGGCCCGCGAAGCCAGGCGGGCAGCGGCACTCGAAGCGGCCGTCTGGGCGCGTGTGGCAGCGGCCGCGGGCACAGGGCGCTGAGCGACACGGGTCGGCGCGGGCCTCGCAGCGCGGACCCTCCCAGCCCAGGCCGCAGGCGCAGGCGAAGGCGTCGAAGAGGTCGCGGCAGACGCCGCCGTGCAGGCAGGGCGAGGGGACACACACGGGCGCACCGCGGCAGCCGAGGCGCGGAACCGGCGCGCCGGGCCAGGCCGAGAAGGGCTCCCGGGAGCCGGGGGCCGCGTCGGGCCGCGGGCCTGCTAGGGGCAGCGGGAGGCCGCCGAGCGCCACGCGGCCCAGGCAGCCCGTGAAGTTCTCGGCCAGCAGGACGCGCGCGCCGCCCGGGCCGCGCAGGAAGTCCAGGTCGCTGGCCAGGCCCCGCAGCGCCACGGGCGTCGCCGCGCCGTCCAGCCACAGCAGCCAGCGCGACGCGGAGGCCGCGGGGCGCTCCATGGCCAGGCGCACGCGGTGCCAGGCGCCGTCGGCCACGCGCGGCCCGGGCGCCGGCAGCACCGCGCCGGGCAGGCCGGGGCCACTGCGCACGCCGGCCGCCAGCGAGCCGTTGCGCACGGCCAGCCAGACGGTGTCGGGGGCGCCCGCGGCGCGCAACAGCCCGGCCTCGGGGTCGCGCGTGCGGAAGGCCAGAGAGAGGCCGCTGAGCGCGCGCCCGGATGACGCGTTGTGCCCGCTGAATTCCGCCGGGGGTCCCTCGCGGAACGTGGCCTCAGCCACACCTGCAGGGAGAGAGAGAGTCAGAGGACGGCCTATCGGTACCCAGCCCAGCCCAAGCACACCTGGGTGATGCGGGGACCCGCCTGCCGCCCCCGTTCCCCCCACCCCCGCGGTCTGGGGGCGGGGGCACACACACCCACCTATCATCTAATCCCAGAAACTGTTCCCCCCACCTCATAACTCTCTACCTCCAAAGAACCAGCTCCGGGCTGGGGAGACCTACCCTACTGTGCCCACCCTGCCCTCCAGGTCACAGACCAGGCAATAATAACACCTTGGAAAATCTGCCTCCTTCTCTCCTTAGTGAAGTGGCCCTGTGTCATCACCGTGGCTCACTCTTCACTGCAATCATTTTAATATTATAACACAGTCATCTTTTAAAACTGCTGACCATGGCCTTCTCCTGCTGGTCCTCCCATGGCTCCCCATTGCCCTTGGCAAAAAGTCCCAAGCTGCCTGGCCTAGCATTCAAGGACCCTAGCAACGCTGATACCTCTACTTGTGTTTCAGTTCTTATAAACCTCATGCCTTTGCGTGTGCTTTGCCCCCTTCCTGAAATGTCCTTCCCTGTGCCCGGTCAGAGTCTTATTTGCCCTTGAAAACCTAGCAAGTGCTCTCTTCCTCCAAAAAGCCTGTCCTTCTGGATGCGGTGGCCCAACCACACTGGGCTGGGGCTGTTGGCATCCTGGTCCACTGTCTCTGAGTCCTGAAGGCAGGGGTGGGATCTAACCCAGCTTGGTGTCCAGCACCCAGCATATGGGCCTTCCAGGGCAGGCACTCACAGACAAAGCCATCAGGGACCTCCTCACAGGTGGCAGGCGGGAGACAGGGCTGGCCAGGACACCACAGCTGCTGGGCACATGTGGGCCCAGTGAAGTTAACAGGGCAGGTGCAGTGGAAGTCATTCCAGGAGACAAGGCAAGTCCCACCATTGAGACAGGGCTGAGGCTGCAGGAGAATCAGGGCAGGGACTGGCTCAGGCCTGGGGCTAGCATCGCCCCACCATAACCATCCTTGCAGTGGTTCTTCATTGAGCACCTAGTACAGATACATTACCTCCTCACAAACAAATAGAAAAGTAACTAGCGTTCCCATTTTACAGATGAGGAAACTGAGGCTCAGAGAGGAGAAATCACTTGCTGAGTCACCTAGCCAGTAAATAGAGGAGCCAGAGTTCACACCCAGGCTATTCCAATCCTAGAGCTGGTTGGTGCTTTGTTCATGAACCTGGGTGTCCCTGTGCCCCAAGCAACTCCCACAGAAAGGCTTGGGCAGCCCTCTGCCTGGGTCAGGCTGTCTGTCTCAGATTAGGACTGAGAGGAGAGGTATGGAGACTACCATAGGGCAAGAGCAGCTGGCCAGAGAGGAGATGAAAGTGAACCCTGCTCTGTCTCTCTCCAGCACTGGGACCTTGGGTGGGCACTCTACCTCCTGGTGCCGACCTGACCAGTAGAAGGACATGCTAACCTCCAGCGAAGCAGGGTGGATCCCGGAAAAAGGACCCACCCTTTCCCCGTGGCACTCACACTGCACGTGTCCTCGGAGACACAGCCCATGGTGAGGTTCCAGGACCGCCTGCTGCCCGACACACTGGGCAGGCTGGAGTTCTCCAGCAACGGTGGAAAGAAGGGGAGGTGGAGGCTGTTGAGTCGCAGGTCCTGAATGCAGCCTCGGAAGGGCCCACCCCAGGGCTGGGCGTCAGCAGGCAGGAGCCTCCCGCCCACGTGCACCTGCTGCCCCAAGCCCTGCAGCTGATCAGGCCCAAAGCTGAGCGTCACCAGGTGGCGGAGCCCATCATCCCAGCGCCCGGGAAGCACCAGGGCAGGACTGCCCAGCACCTCAGCCCGGATCTGGCCCTCACGCAGGAACACTGTCAGGCCAGCTACTGAATCGTTGGCAAGTTGGAGCAGAAGGCCAGCACGTTCCCGGGTGCGGAGGAGGAAGGACATGGTGAGGTTGGGGCCTGGCAGCTGGTCGAGCAAGAAGGAGGCAGAGCTCAGGGTGCCCCCCAAGCCAAAGGTGGCAGCAGGAACCTCTGCAGGGAGAGAGGGTGCCGGGCATGAGGCCTGTGGGCTGAGGGCAGGCACAGCCCCTGCCCTGGGGCCCACCTGGCTCGTTCCTCACCATCAGCACATGTGGGACCGCTATAGGGCCGGGGGCAGTCACAACGGAAGTGCGTCCACAGGTCCACGCAGACCCCTGCGTGGGCACAAGGCGGAGGCTGACACTGCTCCTGGCGCCCGCAGCCCAGGAGGACATTCTCGCCGAGATCCTCAGGCAGCAGGAGGTGCCCGTCCACGTGCACGTCCTGGAGGCAGCCCGTAAAGGCCACACCACCCAGCTGCGTGGAGCAGAACCCAGCAGGCATCGGGGCCGGGGAAGCCGTAGGAGGCGGGGCCACAGGGCTGGAGGCCACACAGAGGTGGGCAGGGCAGCCCTCGTGCCAGAGCCGCATCTCCAGGACCCCGAAGCGGAGCGTCACCTCCACTCGGTGCCAGTGGCCGTCGTTTAGGGGCAGGTCCAGCAGCCTCAGGAGGCACACATTGTTGCCGTGACTCCAGAGTGTGGCCTGAAGCGTGGTCTCCACCAGCGCCAGCTCCAAGCTGCCCTGAGTGTCAGAGCGAGCGGCCAGAGCACCAGCAGGTATCGTAGTACGAAACCTCAGTGCCAGACTCAGGGAGCCACCAGCTGGCACCGAAGCCCGCACAGGGTTCCCAGCCACAACGGAGAAGGTGGTATTCTGGCCACAGAAAGGTCCGTGGGTACCAGGTGGGCAGCGGCAAGCATAACTGTGGACCCCTGACTGGAAGGTGGGGATGCAGGTGGCGGCCAGCGGACACGTGTGGCCTTGGCAGCCAGCGAGCTGCACGGAACAGTCACGGCCACCCCAGGCCTCTGGGCACCAGCAGATGTAGCCCGCCACGGTGTCTTCGCAGGTCCCGCCATGGAGGCAGGGCTCCGACAGGCATTCGTCCACATCTTCCTGACATGTCAGGCCTTCAGGAGAGACCAGGCCAGGGCTCAGCACCCAAGGCCAAAAGCACAGTCTTGACCCAGAGCTTAGCTGCCTCTTGGGACGGGGACCTCAGTATCTATCAACCAAACCCATTCCCAATTGCCAAAGGATTTCTCAAGGTCCCCGGAAGTCCCCAGAGGCTGGAATCCAAGGTACTCCTTCCTTTACCATATCTTGTGAGTCGATTCAATCCCCTAAATACTCCCCAATGCCCCCTTTCCTCCCCCCTCACCTCCCCTGCCTCACCAGCTCTCTAGGCCATAGTCTAGTGTCCTCTAGTTCACCAGCCTCCACCATCCATCTCTACAAGTAGCCAGAGATCTCTTTCTAAAGCATCACCTGGCCAGGTTCCTCTGCTACTTAAGGTCCGATCACTCACCCTGGCACTTGAGATTCCTCGTGGCCTGGGTCCTACCAGGAGTTCATATGTCAACCCTGCTCCCTGCAAACCTTGAGCTGCCTGTTCCTCCAAACGTTTCCTGGGAAGTCCTGCCTCTGGGGCTTTGCTCATAGCGCTCTCTCTGGAATGCCTCCTTCTCCCTAATCCTGCCTTTCAAACTCCGACTCATCCAGCAAAGCCCAGCTTCACATGGCCAGTACCCTAGAAGGCTTTCTCTGACTCCCAACTCCAAGCTGCTGTGTCACTCCCAGCTCCTTGCCCACTCCCAGGCACAGCTCCCCAGAACCCAGTATTGAAAATGTCTGTTTACTCAGCTGAGATCTCCTCCAGGGGCCTGGATATGTCATTGGTGCCCAGAAAAGGACTTGGCATGGCCTTTGTGGACAGAGAGATGAAATAGAGGAGGGAGTGGGGATGGATGTATGCATCTATGGCACTCGAGTAGCCCCTGGTTCTAACCCCCCACCCCCGTCCCTCTGCCCTAGGGCCCTGGCACTGGCTGTGAGGTCACCCTCCCCTCCAGGGGCTCCCATGCCAGGTGCTCTGGCCCCAGCGTGGGTCAAGAGGCTACAGCCCAACCCCTGCTCAGCCAGAGCCTCCACAAGACCACTGAGGCCAGCCCTGCCCATGTAACCCAGCCAGGGGAACCCAAGCCCAGAGAAGCCGCCAGGATTTGAATCCTGGCCCCAGTCAGCCCACAAACACCACCGCCTCCTTCTGGGGATGGCCAGTCCCACCTCCCCCTGCCCAAGGCCCCAGCCCTGCATACCTGCCAGGAGCCACAACACCCCCAGGAAGGTCCGCAGAGCCCGCAGCCCCATTGCATTTCCCCACAGACAGGCTGAGAGTGGTGGGCAGGCACCAAGGCTGGGGAGCAGAGCTCCCCGCCTGGCCAGCCGCCTCCTTCCAAGCTGGCTCAGGAATGCCAGGCACTGGCCTCCCCCACGCCCAGCACAACCCCAAGGGAGGATGGGGGCGGACCAGCCCCACAGCCGGGGTTCCCCCTCCGGGTCCTTGACCTCAGAGGTCTGACCTCCCTGCCACCCATCAGCTGAGCTCAGCTTGGGGAGGAGCTGGGCTCCCGCTAACACTGTCGAACCTGGGGGGATGACACGCCCTCTCTAAAGCCTCTATGACTTCATCTGTAAGATGGGGATTTAGAACCCCACCTTGTGGGGCTTTGGTGAGGAGGAAAACAATGCAGAGAATACTCTTCAGATGCAGGGCATGCTGCAGTGGGCCCAGTGTGTGCCAGGCACCCACGAGGCCACTGTTTCTGGGGCACTGTGCCTGGGAGTGGGCAAGGACTCAAGGAACCTCAGCCCATGGGGCAGGAGATGGGTTTTCAGGGTGCCCAGAGGTTTTGGCCACCCAGAAGTGGGATGCCGAGCCCCCAGCACCTTTGGGGGGTGAGAGTGGAAGGGACGGTGGTGATCACCACCTCCTTCCCCCAGGCAGGGGAGCCTGTGCCCAGCAGCCGTGCCAGGGAGAGGAGGCAGCTTGTTGGAGCAGGAATGCGGGCGGGTGTGGGGGAAGCGTCACAGGCATTCCAGAGGGGGCAGGGACACTCCGTGCTGTGTGAGGAGGTCCTCGGTTCATCAGTATCCGCAGGGAAGGGTGTCTGTGTGTCTCCGCATCCTCTGTACCCAAGGCAGGGAAAGGCTTTCTGCAGGCCCAGCTCCTGCCCAGCACACCCCAAAGGTGTGCCCAGCTCTCCAAAGGTCAATCATCCTTCTCCAGACACTGCCCACAGCTTTCCGTAACAGCCCCCGCCGTCCACCACACTCCCCCCACCTCCACCACACACCCCCCACCACACTCCCTCCACCTCCACCACACACCCCCCACCACACTCCCTCCACCACACACCCCCACCTCCACCACACCCCCCTCCACCACACACCCCACCACCACACTCCCTCCACCTCCACCACACCCCCCCACCATACTCCCTCCACCACACTCCCCCCACCTCCACCACACACCCCCACCACACTCCACCACACACCACACACCCCCCACCACACTCCCTCCACCACACCCCCCCACCTCCACCACACCCCCCTCCACACTCCCTCCACCTCCACCACACCCCCCCCACCATACTCCCTCCACCTCCACTACACACCCCCCACCACACTCCCTCCAACTCCACCACACCCCCCCACCACACTTCCTCCACCTCCACCACACACACCCCCAGCACACTCCCTCCACCACACACCCAACCACACACACACCCACGGTTTTTACCTCCTCTGTCCTGGCCGAATTGCCCTGTCCTCCCTGCAGGCCCCTCGGCCTCTACCCAGCCCTTTGATGTCAGGTGTCTAGGGCTCTCTCTGCCCAACACTCCACACTTTCTCCTGGATAACCTTGGCTGCCTGAGACTCCAGCTGCAGGACCCCCAGTCTCAGGCCCCACTCCTGGGCCACAGACCCCAGATCACCAGCCCCCACCCAGGCTCCTCCCTGTAGGTGCTCCACAGGCACTCAGACTCAGTATGGACAAGGCTGAGCTCACCATCCTCTACTCAGTGTCACCCAGGGCAGAAACTCGGCCAGCATCCCTGACACCTCCCACTCACACCTGGAAAAACCCTCAGGGCCTGTAGCGTGCCCCTCACAAATATTTCTCAACCTCCACTCCAGAAGGTTTTCCCCCCACTCCCACCTCCAAAGCCCAGGTCCCAGCTCAGTCCTCTTACCTGTCACCTGGCCACTACACCCACCTCCTCCCTAATGTTCTTGACCCCATCAATCCAGCCTCCACACATCAGCCAGAAGGAACCTTCTCGCCCCAGGTCCACCGCATCTGACCTTGCCCTGCCCCAGTGCCCACCGCACCCCAGGCACCTGTGTAGCCATCTGAACAGTGGCACTGGAAGCCATTGGGCAGGTCCTGGCAGAGGCCTCCACTGAGGCATGGCCGTGAGGCACACTCGTCCACGTCCACACTGCAGTCGTCCCCTGCAAGAAGCCCAGCTGTGGTTCCCACAGCTCCCTCAGAGCCAGACTGGAACTGGAAAGGGCCCATCTTATAGCTAGGGAGACTGAGGCCAGAGAGAGGTGCTTGAACCCAGCTTCGGCATCCCTCCCGCGCATCTGGACACTACAGACCTGCTTCCCTGGAAGGGGGCTCACCCTCAAAGCCCAGAGGGCAGCGGCACAGGAAGCCAGCAGCATGGCGGAAGCTGAAGGCTCCTGGGAAGGCGGCCTGGATGCCCCCATAGAGGGTTGGGTCGGAGCGCTGCAGGCACTGGCCGCCGTGCTGACAGGGGCCCACTGCACATTCATCCTCATCCACCTCGCACCGCTCGCCGCTGTAGCCTGGGGACACACACAGGTGGGCGTCAGGTCACAGGGGGTCACCAAGCAGCACCCCTCCACTGCTGCCAGGCCGGCCCAGGGCCAGGCGGGGACAACAGCTCAGATATGGTCACGGATATTCCGAGGGAGGGACACACTGAGGGGGTAGGAATGACCAGCGCAGGCTTCACCAGCATCGGCATCGTGTTACTATTATTACTAGCATTACTGAGCACTCTGCGCGTGCGGGGCCCTGCACCAAGGCTTGATGGGCGCTACACGTTTTTACTCTCCTCAGAACAGCCCAGGAGCAGGTGCTGTGATTAGCCCTGTTTAGCAGATCAGGAAACTGAGGCTCAGAGAAGTTGCAGTCACAGGCACACACCGGGCTTAGTCCGCTCAGGGTGTGTGCGCACCGCCAGGTTGTCCCAGGGCAGTCCTCCTCGGCCTGAGCCCCCGCCCCCCTGGGCGTGCGGGCGCTCACGCGCAAACGCTCTCGCGCACGCGCACACACACACCTGGCCAGCAGAGGCAGCGGAAGCTCCCGAGGCCCTCGAGGCAGGACGCGTTGTTCGCGCAGGGCGCCGACGCGCACTCCAGCACCTCCTGCTCGCAGCGCGCGCCCTCGTAGCCCGTGTCCGCGCAGTCGCACCGGAACCTGCAGGGGGGCGCGCAACCGGAGCTGAGCACGCGCCCGAACCTCCAGCTCCCCCTATCTCCATCGCGCCCCCCACCCCGCCGCCCATCGCGCAGCCTCACCGCTTGAGGGCACCCGGCCGCCCGCTCACCCGTTGACCAGGTCGTGGCATACGCCCCCGTGCACGCACGGCTGGCTCTGGCACTCGTCCAGGTCCAGCTGGCAGCTGGCGCCCCCGAAGCCCGGCGCGCACACGCAGCGGTAGGAGCCCAAGCCGTCCAAGCACGAGCCCCCGTGCAGGCAGGGCGCTGAGGCACACTCGTCCACCTCCGCCTCGCAGGTCACGCCTGGACAGGAACCGAGACAGACAGAGAGATGGCCGCCCAGAGGGAGAGCGAATGAGGCCGAGCCAGGCTGACCCGAAACCTGCTCCAGACTGACCAGAAGCGGAACGTCAGGATCCAAAGAGAGAATCCGTTGTTCCATTCATCCAGAGCAGGTGTTTCTTGCGCCAAAAATAACAGTGGGGTTGAAACAACACAGACATCCCTGCCCCCTTGAGCTCATACCAGTCTAGCCCAGGAGACGGGGATTAGGTCAATATTACGTAAATGAGGACTGATTTTTACTTTTGATAAGCTCAACAGTGGGTACGTGCTAGGTCCTGTGACAGCAAGAGGCAGGGTCTTAGCCTGGGGTATTGAGAGTCAGGGAAGGCTTCTTGGAAGAAGAGACTTGAAGGATGAGGGGGCATTCGCTGGACTAGGATAGGGGGCTGTGTGAGCAGTTGGATTCCAGAGAGACTCTAAGTCTCTCCAGAGAGACTATTGGTGAAGACCTGCTTGGGGCAGGGGCATGATGCCCTAGGGCAGGGGTGCATGGAGGGTCGGGGAGCAAAGGGGAGAGTTTAGGAGGTGGGGCAGGAGTGGGGAGTGTCAGGCCTTGGGGGCCAGGTAACACAATCCGAGCTTATCCTAAAAGTTTTAAGCAGCTGATATATAGTCCTCTCTACATTTCGCTCTGCTGGCTTTTTGTGGAGGGTGTAAGGAGGGACCCCAGCAAGGAGGGGCATACCCGGTGGGAGATGCTGGACCAAGGTAGCCAACTCCTTCAGGCTTTCCCTGCACTGTCTTGCTTTTACAACTGGAAGTCCTGTGTCTTGGGAACCCTCTCAGTCCTGGGTAAAACCAAGACGGTTGGGAGGCTCTCAGGGGAGGGGCTGTGGAGATGAAGGGAGATGGAGGATCTCAGGGTTTGGAAATGTACTGCCCGAGCTCATCGTGGAGCCCGCTTGTCATTGTACACTCCAGTGGCCCTGCCTCTACCCCCTAAGTGGGATTGGTCGTGGGGGTCTGGGGACCCAGCTGGCTCCAGCTGGAACCTTCCCCCCTTCCTGGCTCAGTGAGCACAAAACAGGGGCCCTCCTTCCTGTGACCCAGCCCCACTCCCACCCTCTGTGCCAGGGGGAGCCAGGCCCAGGCCGCCTGGAATCCCAACCTCCCCCGCCTGGCTAGGAAGGGAAGGAGGAGGAAATGAATCACAGCAGACGCTGCCCCCACTCACATCCACAACTCACCCAGAAAGCATTACCCAAAGCGTCTGAGCACCGCACATCTGGGCACGCACACACCTGCTGGCACCCACACACAGACTTTCCCACAAACGCATTCAGGGATCCCAGACACCTGTGGATACTGGCAGACACAGAGGCCTTTACGTGACCTACTCACACATCCACAACTAATCTATCCAGACACCCGAACTCTCAAATGATGAGACAGGTACATGGAACCTGTTTCCAAAGTTCATTTTCATCTGTGTGCTGAGATCCATCTCTCCACTCTATGCCCCCTCTCCCGGAGCCCAGCCCCAAGTCTGTACCTTTTACTCTGAGGTGACCTCAAACTGCCCTCTGCCCTCAGAGAGAGTCATCTGAATTCAGGGTTGAATAGAACCTGGAGTGTCCACACTGCAGGCTCCCAGCTGCCCTAGACCTCGCCTCGCTCCCAGACCTGTCCCTAGCTGCGCCCTCCTTCCTGACTTCCAGGCAGTTGCTCCAGGATGCTCTCGCCTTGGAGGGTGGATGGGACTGGGACAGGGCCATACTCTGGAGGAGGGAACTGTCCCCCTCAAGACAGCAGAGATCCCTGGGGGTACATCTACGTTACAATTTGAGCAAGTCCACCAGTGTCTCTATGCAGGAACTCTGGGGGCTCCCGCCCCCAGGGGAGAGGGTCCACATGACAACCTGAACCATACCGGGGTATCACGCTCCAGAACCATCAGACGAGCCACCAGAGGATGTCTGTGCTACAGCCTGATGGGTCTGGAGTGAGTCGATGCTAGAAGTACTGTCTAGATGTGTCCTCGTTAAAGCCAAGCCAGGCACATCTACACTCTAGTCCCAGAGATGCCTGAGGGGTGTCTCCACTACCAGCACCACCTGAACCCTACAAGAGACTGAAGTAACATTTGTCCAGTGTCTGTAGTGTGCCAGGCGCCGTGCCAGCGCTCGCTCATCACACTCTCAGGTTAGCCCGAGAAGCATTAATTCCGCAGCATGACCAAGAGTGGGCACACCCTAGAGCTGCCAGGGTGCCTGGGGGTGTCTCTCCTCTAAGGTCAAAGCTGAATTCGTGATTTGACAACTCTGAGCTGCTGATGGGGTCGACGTTACACACGCCTCTGGGAAGAGCTGGGGCCGTTACCTGCGAAGCCGAGGGGGCAGTGGCACTCGTAGCGATCGGCCAGGTTGTGGCAGGTGGCCCCGTGGTGGCAGGGCCGGGACGCACACTCATCGATGTCCAGCTCACAGCGTGGGCCCTGGAATCCGGGCACGCAGTAGCAGCGGAAGCCACTGGGGTCTGGAGCCTGGGGCACACACAGAGCGCCGTGGTGGCATGGCTGACTGGCACAGCCCCGGGGCTCCAGGGGCCCACAGGTATAGCCACCATTCTCTGTAGCCTGGCACTCGGTCCCTGGAGCACATGGGTCTGAGGCACAGGCACCCGGGGGGTCCGAAGGCGCCGTTCCTGTAGAGAGAGGAAACTGGCTGGGCAGGGTGGACGGGGGCTACCAGGACACTCCCCTCCCCACACCCAGGCTCATCCCCAGACCCCAGAGTCAGCAGCAGGGCTCCGTCAGTACTCAGGAGGATGCAGGGAGCGCCAGGGGCTCTACACACCAGGTGCCAGCAGGCTGCACGCATCTGCACCCAGAACTGGGAATGGTTTCGGGGATGCCTCCATAGCAGGGAAATAGGACCCGGGATGCCTGGCTCCCCGGGCAGGATTAGTGAGCAGACGCCCACTAACCCTGTGAGCTTTTCGCTCCACGGTGTCAGTGCAGCCCCGCAGCGCCCCTCGGAAGCAGGCCCTTTCAGGCCCATTTTACAAGAGAGCGGATCCAGGCTCCAGAGTGAAAGTGAGGACTTGCCTGAGGTCACACAGCAAGTTCGTGCTGACTTAGCCCTCAGGGTCTGTCCGTGTGCTCCAGCCCCACCTGGGGAGGGGATCCCCGGCCTACTCCCTCCCAGGAGGGTGTCTCCTCCCACTGCCCACTCCACTGCTCCCGCTGGGGGTCTGGTAACTCCATCCCTGCGTGAAACTGGAGATGGAGGACTTCAAAGGCCCCTCTCCCCCCTCCACCCCTCCTCCCCTCCTGGCCCTGCTGGCCTGGGAACTTCTCAGAGGATCCCTGGCCCTCACAGTATCCGCCGCCATCAGCAAGTGTGAGTGGCCAGACTGGCCGGGGTCACAGGGTTCAGGGAAGGTATTGAGACCAGCCGGCTGAACTCCCGGCTCCAGCCACTGCGACATCTCCACAAGGCAGAGCTCCCTCACTTAGAGGGTCACCTCCTGATCTGGAGCCCGCCTCCCTCCCACCCTCCCTTGCTAAGAGCCTGTCAGTGTCATGCCGGCACAGCCCTGGGTTCAAATCCCCACTCGGCCAACAAGCTATGAGACCTTGGGCAAGTCATTTCTCCTACTGAGCCTTCGTTCCCCAATCTGAAGAGGGTTAATAATAGTACGTGCCTCGTAGGATACGGAAGGATTGAGAGCCTCAGGGACGGCAGTCAAGTGCCCACTCGGGGTAGGAACTCAGTAAGTGATGGAGGAACGGGAGCCGCCCGCCAGGAGGCACCTCGGTCGGACCTGGGGCTCCCAGAGGCGCCCCTCCCCCACCCAGGTTGTCAACCAGACACTAACCAGGCCCCGGAACAGCTTCGGGCCCTGTGCCTCCCCTCCCCCACCCAGCGAAGGCCCCCCCCCCCCCACCCAGATAAGGCTCGACAGCCTCTCAGGCGTCATCCACATTCCACCAGGCAGGGCTGTCCACCGGCCAGCCCCCACCCTTGCCAGCCAGGGCCAAGCAGGATGGGGGACAGGGAGACACAGGTACCGACCGACCGATGGACCCAGGGAGAGAGCCCAGCTGTCAGCCCCACCGCCCAGCTCCCAAAGCACCTGGTACAGCTCAACATGGGCTCGCTCTCCAAGATTCTCACCAAGAGGGGGTAGGGGCAAGCACCCACCCAGGGCCAGGTGTGTGGCAAGGGGACAGAGGGTCTGAAACACTGTCAGGCCAAGATAACCTTCTAGGGCTCTGGGCTCCACAGACCCTCTCTGCCCAAAGCTCCCCTCCCCCGAGCCTGGTCTCATTAGTGAGGGCAGGGGCCATCTGGGCCTGTCTGAGGGGCTTACGGGCAGCTTGTCTTTCTTCTTCCCACCCTGAGCCATGGTGGCGGATCAGTGTAGAGCCTGGTCCTCCGGGGCTAAATAGTCCGATGTGGGTGGGAAGATGGTCTGATTGGGAGGGGGAGATGCTCTGATGGGGGTGAGTGGATCAGGCTTCCTTGGGAAAGGACACAGGTTTGGGCATCAGACCCGGCTTGTATCTGGGGTGTGAACATGCCCGCCTTGTGAGTGTTGTGAGGGGCCACTGAGGGAACGTGAGTGAAGCCCTGGCACCAGCGAGCCTTCAGCGAGGGCTCTGGCCATTACAGTCGGGGTCCCTGGACCCAGCACACTCAGGAGGAGCAGCACAGTGGTCCCAGCTCCCACTTGAAGGGCCCTGGCTGTTGGGTCCTATGCCAACAGGCCCTTCGTTTAATCCCAGCAAGCGCCACCCCTCATCTGTGTGGCCCAAGGGACCCTACCCCAGTCTGGAGCTTTGCCCCTGATTCAGAGCAGGCTGAGGAGGCAGCACTTGTGGGGACAGCACTGTGGGAGCAGGTGGGCCATGACCCTGTATGACGGAGCCCCGGGAGGCCGAGCCCAGCCCCACTGGAGGAAGGAGTTCCTGCAGGCAGAGAGGGAGGGAGCTGTCTGCCCTAGGAGGCCTGCAGTGGTGCCAGAAGCCTGCATGTGAGGCACAGCCGTCTCTCTTGTGTAATCTCTGTCTTCACAGTTACCTTAGGGGGTGGATAGAGCTATCATTCATTTTGTACACTTGAGGAAAGTGAGGCTCAGAGATAAGCGACTTCACAGTTCCCTAGGAGGGGCTGGAATCCAAACCCAGGTCTCACTGCTCCAGAGCCTCCACTCTGGGGGTTCCAGAATCACCCCAGGACCTATATAAAGGATACGGATTCCTGGGCCCCACTCCAGACCCAGAGATGCAGAATGCTTGGGCCTGGGGCCCAAGAATCTGCATTGCAGCATGCTCCCTGGGGACTCCTTTGCACGTTGAGGCCTGGGAACAAGCACTGACCTTGGGCTCTCTGCCTCCAGGGAGCGAGCCCGGGGCTGAGGGGAGGAGAGGTGAGGATGGCGGGATGGAGAAGGGGCCTTCCCAGCCTGGCTGGAGGGGCGTGGCCTGTTGCCAGGGTGACGAGGGGCCTGTGCTTATCTTTACAAATCCCTCCTGACCTCTCAGGCTGCCTGGGACGACCTGGCGGGGGAAGGATTAACGGACACCCGCCCCTCCCCTTGGACCTGCTGCCCTGCCCTGGGAAGGCCCAGAACCCACCTCCGGGAAGAGAATTTTCTTCATGGAAAGGACAGGATTATAATAACAGGAACCATTTCGTGAGTGCACGTGTAGCTGTGCTACACATCTTGCATCTATTATTACATTATTGCGTTTGATTCAAACTGGAAAAGGTGGGTGCCAGTAAGAAAACTGTTTCTCTAACTCAGGTTGATAAACTTGCCCAGGATCATTCCTCAAAAAACGAAGAAGCAGATCATTTCCAGACTTCTGTGAAGTCCACATCTCCCAATGCATGTGAAATTCCCACTTTGCAAACTCTAAATTGCCACCCATGTATTGTCATTTTAGAGCATTCTAGCCCAGCCTCCCCCAGGCACTGAAAGAGTCTCGGAAGGCTTGCCTGGGAGTGAAGGTTCCAATATCAGCCTGGGCAGAGCGGGCAGTCTTCCCTGTCTATCCAGATCCAGCTGCTAGCAACTGCACGGTGCTTCAGGCTTCACTCCGTGCCTAGTTACTCCAACTTTATTTGCACTTGTAACAGGCCTAATGAGAACCGCCAACGACTAATGAGAAGTGTTTGCTGAGGGTGGGTTTTGTAAAGCTTCTCATCTTGACAAGGCAAAAAAGAGAATACATCTGAGAAGCCACCCAAGATCCCATAAGATGTGCTTCTGGCATAGGGAAAAAACTGCCCATCTAATAGCACGAGGCCCCAAGGGGAGGACTGCATAACGGTGCAGCACAGCTGAGGTAGAGCCATCGGGAAAGGGCTAAATGCCTCTAATAAGGCAGCAGAGTTTGGAATAGTCTTTTACAAAAATGTTTATCACCTGAGGTTAAAAGACATAATTTTGGTAACCCCCACAATAGCTGTCGCGGATCCACTGCCTACCCTTTGCCTGGCGTTGGCAAATTCCAGTGTTTCCAGACCATGGTCTCAGAGGGCTGGGGCCAAGGAGGCGCTTCCTGGAATGGGCGTGAGACCGGGCAGATGGGTTCCCAGGCCTGCCACCCCAGCAGGCCACTTTTAACTATTAGTGGCTTCCGGCTCCTTTCTAAAATTTCCTTTGAAACGGGATTCCATGCCAAACCTAAGTTGGAGAACTGCTGCATTTTCTTATCGGATTCTTGTAGCAGCCCTCAGAGTGAGCTGGTTTGCCCCCTTTAGACAGAAGCACAGAGAGGAGATGTGACTTTACATAAGACTAGTCCCATAGGCGCCTGTGAAATCCTGGCCCTGCCACACACAAGCTGTGACTCTGGGCAAGTTACTGACCCTCTCTGGGCCTCGCTTTCCTCCTCTGTAAGCTGGGGGTATCAGAGTCGACTTCACAGGGCTGTTGTGAGAATTAAATTCGATCATGTTAGTCCAGGAGCAGCACGTACAGGCTGATGGTGTTGTTCACTTGCCAACAGATCTTTACTTGGGGCAAACACCGACTATCCAACAAATCCTGACGTTAGAGCATTTGTGTGTGGCTCCCTGCTCCCTGCCTCTGTCCTGCAAGCCCCCACCCAGCTCTGGCTGGAGGAGGGGCCGGACTTGGGGGCTGGACTTGCTGCCCCTTTGTCAGCTGGGCTCCCTGGTGTGCAGGCAGCCGGGAAGGATGTGAGAGCCCCGATGTGCCCCATTGTGCTCCAAGATGCTTGGCGCTCTCCTAGCAACCAGCCGGGACTTTGTGGCAGAGTAGGTCCAGGAGGGAGGGGCCCCGCTCAGGGCCTGGCAGGGGTGGGCGGCAGAGCCAGGGGCCCAGGGCATCCAGAACCCCCATCCCCTCTGGAATGGAAATTACTTTTCAAGTGACATCATCCCTGGCCCATCTCCTCCTGGCAGTCAGGGCTTGGGTCCTGGCATCCAGAAATGTTCATACCCATAGCACCGCACCCCAGCTTTCAGGGATCCCCAGGGAGGGGGCTCCCTGTGCCAAAATTGCAGGGGGAAAGGCTGGTCCTGGGAATCCCAGCAGGGCTGTGTGCGGGTGAGTGTGTATGTCAGCGTCCGCTCCCTTCGGTAGCATGCATCTACTTAGTGTCCACTTTGCCACAAGGTTCACGTGAAGGTACATCTGAGTGTGAGTGCACACCTGTGTGCAGGCACGTGTCACGTACAGCTAGGTGTGTGTGCTCGAGTGCATGTGTGGCGGGTCTACACGTGCCTGTGTGCCCTTGTACGTGCCACACCACTGTGCTGGTGTGGGGGCAGTGCACGTGTGTGTGTGCAGGTGCATTTGTGCGATCTGTGCGTGCACGTGTCTGTGTGTGTGCACTGTACGGTAGAGGACAGACCAGGATTTCATGCCCCTTGTGCAGAGAGCAGGCCCCCAGCTCCTCTTTGGTTTGCCTCAGGGGCCCAGCTTGTAAGCCCCCATCCTTCCCTGAGCCTCAGTTTCCTCCCTTGCAAAACAGGGGCCTTGTCCTCCACAAGGGCCCTGCGGAGAGGAGACGAAGGTTTTGTGAGCCGGGCCGAGCGAGAGGCTGAGGAAGGCCCCAGGGAGGGGCCTGAGAGGTTGGACCCACATCCTGGGACTCTGAGGAGGTGGGGACTCCCCCGCTGCAGCGGAGCCCAGGCCGCCCTCCTGCACAGGACTTCCCAGGCCTGGCCCCGTAGCTATAGTGACCAAGACAAAGCATCCCCCAGACCCCCCAGGAAGAATTCCAGGCCGGCGCACACGTGAATCCACTTGGACAAAAGCAAAAACCTCTTGGTGAACGGGGTCTGGCTTCACGAAGCCCTTTCAGCTTGATCTGGGAACGCTGGGGGGCGGGGAGGGGGCAGCGGTGGACACATGTGTTCCCAGATGCCCAGCCACTCCCCAGGGACGCCAGAGCACCCCCAGCCCCGCAGTGCAGGCAGGGTGATCACCAAACGGAGGGGATGCAGGCAGGAGCCCTGGGTCTCCTTCCCTCTTCTCCACCCCAATCCACTGGGCTGGGGTCTGCTGCCCCCACCCCACGTCCCCGTGTCGAGAGCAAGGACACAGTTCAACCCACTCAGTAAGTTGCACCCCGCAACTCGCGCTGGGATATAGCCCACCACACGCACAGAGCCTCAGACACAACCCCTGGCTCGCGCGGGACAGCTGCCCAGCCTCACAGCTTAGACGTGCCTACAGCCCACAGCCCATAACCTGCGCACAGCTCACATGAGAGCCCCCAGACTCGGGCCTCACAGGCCAGCACAGCCCAGCCCAACACCCCTCCAAGACACACGGCCCACCCGTTACCCGGACCCCGGCCGGTGGCAGTCCCCCCACAAAGTCCCCCGCGACCACGCAAGCTCCAGTGGCCCCCAGATGCGCACCTCCCTGCACCCTGCAGTCGGGCCCAGCACCCACACGGACACCCCACGGCCTGGGGTGCTGCCCTGGGTCCCCCAAGGCTCGGCCCCCAACTCACCGACCGGGAGGGCGAGGGCAGAGCCCCCGAGCAGGAGCAGCAGGAGAGGGGCCGGGGGCCTGGGGTCCCGGGTCCCAGGCCGGGCCAGCGCCATGGCAGCGCTTTGCTCGGCGGCTGTGGGAACGGGCGGCCTGGCTGGCTCCACACCCCCGTCTCCCTCCAACCAGCACTAATGCCGTGGACAGAGGCCCGGCCCCTCCCGCCTGCCCCTCCCCTCCCCTCCCCCTCCCCACCCCGCCCTCCCAGGCGGCTCCACCTTGAGTAGGGTCTAGAGGAGGGGTCTGACCCAGCCCGCTCCCCAAGCCCAGGGCTCCGGACTCCAGATGAGGCCTTGGGGGCCCCCATGTGTCTGACCTTGTCCAAGGGCCCACCCTTCTCTCCCTCCTGACCTCCCCCCCGCCTTTTCCTCCCACCTCTCAGGTCCTGCTGCCTCAGCCTCCTCATAGACATTTCTGTTCTGGGGGCTGTTCTTCTCACTAGATGATACCAGCTACTCCCAACTCCTCCGTGATCCCACCCTGCCCACCCCCACCTTCTCTTAGCCCAGGCCTCCCTCCCCAGCCCAGCCCAAGCTCCCCTCCCACCTCCTCTCTGCTGGAAGCCCCAGCCCCTCCCACTCAGCTTGTTCCTCCCAGCCTGCTCCCTCCCAGGACTGCCCACCTGAGAAGGCATCCCGCCTCCCCCCCACCCCTCCAGCACCCCCTGCAGCTGACGCCTCGCTCCCCACTCCCCACGTTCAATCCACTGCGAGCTCCTGGCCGCTCCTCACCTCCGTGTCCCTCAGTCCCACCCCACCTCTTCACTCCCATGGGCCCCACACTGCCACACACAGCCCCTCTCACCCCCGCCCTCAGGATGAGGCCCCCGGCTCCCCCGACCCTCACCATCCCTTCAACCGCCATACTGAGTCTTTTCTATTTCTCCCCTTTGGCCTAGATCTTCTGCCTTTGCTGTTTACAACTCCAAAAACCGCATAAGGATCCAAGGCAGCCCATTCTAGGGAACTGGCAGCTCTAACTAAGCAGCAAGCTTTCCCTCTCCACTGGCTGGGAAGTCCTTCCTGTTGTCTAACCTTACAGTCTCCTGCTGCACTTGATGTTTGCTTGCCCCAGGCTGGAGAGGGAAATGTTGTTTGGGTGGAGAGGAGGAGTTCTTGCGGGGACCTGGACCCAGGAATCTAGGTCATCTCAAAGGCACTACAACATCAAAAAACAGCCCATTCTTCCACTGCCCTCAGCTCCAGTGAAAGGAGAATCCCCTTGCTGAAAGGACTTCCTGAAATGAGCAGCTGGCCCCTGTGCCTGTTTGGCACAATTCAGTGACCGTGGACTCAGGCCACCCAGGCCCTATGCTGGGCTCTGGATGTGTCCCTGACACCTCGAGGGCACAGTCTGGAGAGACAGAACCGAGTAAATTGGTGGAGCTCCAGGCTGAGCTTGAGGGATGGGCAATGGCCCGTGGAACTTCCAGGAAGGGAAGAGTGGGCGTCACACAGGGCATAGGCAGTGGCGCTGGTTCTCCAATGCTGGGGAAGTGCTCAGAGAGGACACCAAAGGCCTGGGTGGACCCCTTGTCCACATCCCTGCTCCATCTCCACCCTCCGGTCTTGGTCCTTCTGGGGTAGGAGTTGCTTCTTGGTTTCTGGAGCTCCCCATACTCCCAAATCACCTTTAATTCCCTGCCTCTCACATATACCAGGAGCCCGTCCCCCTCCACGTGGCGGCCCCTCGCCACTCTGTTGGGAAAAGCACAGTCTCATCAGCCGAATAGATCCAGGTTTGAGCCCAGCTCCACCACTGACTAGGGAGTGACTCCAGCACCTGAATCCCTTTTCTGGGCGTCACTTTCCTCATCTGTAACATGGGGGTGATGATGAGTTTAAGCAGCAGTGCAAGTGCTCTTTATTCTGCTTCTCAGAGATCCAGGCAGCCCCAAGCGGAGAACAGGAGGACCACGAGGCTCCCACAGCCCCCTGGGTCTCTGGATACACAGACACAAACACCCACGTTTTTACAATGAGCTCCGAGGTCAGAAGGGCGCCTGAGCTCTCTTTCCAAGCCCCGCCCCCTGCCCCCTGCCCGGGTCCTGCAGCCGCCACGCGCCACCTTGTGGCCAGAACTGGGAGTGTCCTGCGAGGTCTGTGGGGCACCCAGGCGAGCGATGAGGACACTGAGGGAGGGATGCGGGAACTAAACTGCACCCGCAGGAGGAAACAAGTGAGCGGGAAGGAGGGGCCCGGGAGTCAGGTGGGCGGCAGGCAGGACTGAGGTTAGACAGGGCCGATCATCCTGACGCACTTCCCGGCCTGGATCTGGAGAAGAGACAGTAAGAGTGGGCCAGCCCCTCTGAGAAGATGGTCCCTCAGGAGAGTCCACTTCCCCCATCCTCCCGACCTGGGGGTGGGGCTGAGGAAGGGTAAAGGAAGCCAACATAATCTCATCTTACCTCCTCAACGACGCTGCAAGGTCAGCATTGACCCCATTTTACAGATGAGGAAACTGAGGTTGGGGGAGGTGAGATTGGCTGCTCAGGGTCCCACAGCTAATCAGTGCAGGGGTGGGATTCGACCTGGGGGCTGCCCAATGCCACCCCTTTTCCCTCCCCAGCCTCTGACTGTAGGTTGACTAACTGTGCTGCATTCAACTCAGGAATTATTTGCTGCCTGCTCCCTGGTCAAGGGCACCCAGTCCTGGGGCAGGTGCCCACCAGCCTTATGGAGATGTGACAGTAAAGTTTAGTGGTTTGGTAATGCCTGCTTGATTTGAATCCTGATTCTGCTCTGTGCCCTTAGGCAAGGTTTTGTTGGTCTGTCTTTACTTTTCTGAACCTTAGCTTCCCCATCTGTAAATTGGGGTAATACCAGTATCAGCCTCAGAGTTCTGTGATGAGTGGGCTGCTGCCCGCAGGGCCCAGGTGGGGGAGGGGATGGTGGGGGAGGGGATGGTGACGCGGGGCTGCTTCCCACTCAGGAGAAGCCTCCAGACTCTTCCAAGGTGACCTCTGCCCTGGATGCCCCCACCAGGGTCCTGCATCTCCCTTCTCAGGGGCTGTGTGATTATTCTGTCTGTCCCCTGCTCCCCAGCCAGATCCACCCTCTTCCCTCTCTGCCCTGCTGATCCTCTGGCCTTCCTCACGGCTCCCTTCCCCGGGAGGGGGAGGCAGCAGGAGCAGGGAGGGCTCCCACTGCTCTTTCCTCCTGCACTGGGTGCACCGCTGACTACAGCTGCAGCGGAGGCCCCTCTGCTGCTTCAGCTCTCACTGCTCAGGTAATGCTGTTCTCTCTGTGGCCAGCTGCGGGGCCACCTTCAGCCCTGACCTGGCTGGGTCTCTCCGAAGCCTTCCTTCTCCACTGTCATCCACTCCCTCCTTCTGGGAACCCTCTCCCCTGGCTTCCCTCCTACCTGCCTGGCTGTTCCTTGCTCGCTTTCCCCCCAGAATGTTGGGGTGTGTCTGGGTCTGCTCCCAGCCCCCTACCCTTCTCAAACGACCCTCCCCGGGTGAACTTCCTGACCAACCCAGCTCTCTCACGAGTCCTCTCCCTGTGGTTCTTAACCCTGTTTCAACTCCCTCTTGGTAACAAATATCTTGTATCACTCCTTATTACCCTGAAATGAAATGACGTGCGTATGCATACAATTCCCCAACAGAAAACGATCCCAATGCCCGGACTGAAATATCAGAGCGAGCCATTGTAGGCTAGCGGTGAAGTGCACAGACACTGGTTCAAATCCTGGCTTCTCTACTTCCCAGCTGTGTGACCTTAGGTAAGTTACTTAACTTCTCTGTGCTCAGTTACCTCCCCAGTCAAAAAGTTTTTTGTTTTCTCTATGCAGCGCTTTACTGCATAGAGTTGTTATCAGGATTAAATGAGTAATTATTCACGAAGCATTTAGAACAGTGCCTGGCGTATGTTACAAGCTGAATGAGTGTTGGTTAAATTTAAGATGATAGGTCTTTCAAGTTGTAAATACTCTTATTGACTACACTAGAAGACATGATAAAATAATGAGAAGCTTGCATCTATTCATAGAACCCCCCTGAATGCAACAGCCCCAAATGCAGACCTATGCAGAGTGAAGTATTGGCAACTCAAATACCACAAGCACTGTTGAAATTAAGTAGGTAATTTTCCCAAATGGTGGAAACCCTGGGTAAGGTTCTGAACAAAATAAAGAGCAATCTACCTTCAATTTACATGGAAGCTGTATTTCTGGCAAATTCAGTGTATGTTAAAGCTCAGAGCATTCATGCAAAAGTGCTCTTATTTCTGTGCAAGCCAGACCTGGGTTCTGGGCTCAGACACAAGTGTTTTTCCTTCATGTGAACGTCTGGCAGGACATTCAAAAGTCAAAAGGCACGTGGAACTTTCTCCATGGTGTGGAATGTCCTGCACGTTGCAGGGCAGCCAGCATCCAGGGCCCACCCACTAAATGCCAGTGGGGCCCCCACTCATGAAAACTGAATGCACCCCCACAAATTCCCCAAATGGCGCCCAGGAGGCTCCTGGGTTCTACACCAGCTGCCAGAGGGACTTTTCCAAATCCCAGACTGTCGACTCCCAGTTACCCTCAGGCCAAGTCCAAATTCCTGAACCCGATGCCCAAATCCTCGTCATGCAGCTGCCGGCTTTACCTCCACAGATGCGGACCCATACCACCAGCATACCACCCATACCACCCTACACCCAGCTGTGCCACGTCCCCAACCCCAACTGGACACACACACACACGCATGCACACACGCACACACGCGCGCACACGCACGCACACACACACACGCATGCGCACATGCACACACACACACACACGCACACACGCACGCGCACGCACACACACACTCCCTGGCTGGCTTTTGGCTGACTAGTCTTTGCTCTTGGGCTCTGCTCCCTGGAAAGCCCACCCTGGTTGAATGCTGTGCTGACCTCTGGCTGATCCTTTAAGACCTGGCATCACTTCCTCAGAGCAGCCTTGGTTACCCCCAGGCTTGGTTAGGGCCTCTTCTGTGCTCCCACAGACCCCACGGCTTTGATCGAAGCCCCCAGGGCTGATTGACCATGCCCTGTTCTAGTTGCCAGTATAGATGTCTGTACCCTCCTGAGCAAGGGCACGTAGTAGGTGATTAATACACAAGCAAGGTCCATTGAGCCCTTGCCCTTGGGGAGCTCACATCTAGTAGAAAGGCAGATGCACAGACAGTGCTGGGAGGCGGTTGCTCAGAGCGTGGTGAGAGCCCTAAGGACAGAGAGGCCAGCTGTCGGAGGGCAACTTCCCAGAGGAGGTAGGAGTTTTCCAGGTAGAGGGGAGGCAGAAGACATATCTGGCTGGAGACCCAGTGTGGGCAAAGGTCAGGTGTGGAGAAGGCATTGTGCCATCGTACCTTCAGGACGGCAGACGGGTGAGTATTGCCCGAGGTCAGATGTGGAGGGGCTGTGATCTGAGGTGAGGCTGGTGAGTCAGCAGAGGACAGCTCGTGAAGAGCTTGTAAGGTACCAAGGTTGGGCTTTGCGCCGGGGGTACTGGGGAGCCATAGAAGGGGTTAAAGAAGGGGGGTGACATGATCAGGTTTGCATGTGGCAGAGTGTCCTCTGGGAGGAGTGTGGCAGATGCACTGCAGGAGGGCAAGAGTAGAAATATTCCAGGGAAAGGTCACGGGGTCTGAATTAGGACAGGGAGGAAAGTAGAGGACAGGGATGAGAGTGGGCATTTGAGTGGCAGAAAAAACAGAATATGGTGTCTTCTGGGGCTGAGAAAGAGGGAGAAGGCTGGAGTGTGCAGGATGCCTCGGGGAGGGGGATCCAGAGCCCCGTCCTCTCCACTCTAAAGGACAGCCTGCAGGCCCCTCTGGAGACACTAGAGGGAGCTCCAGGATAGGCCAGGCCCCTCTCCCACCAGCCGCCAGCCTCCACCCACTTCTCAGAGGGGGACTGGACCTGCCCCACGGCTCAGATGTAGGCTCTGGGGTTCCTGCCAGGGCCTGGACCAAGCCCAGTGGCTCACAGTCTCGAGCCTGCCTCGTCCTCCAGCCACTGGCTTGCAGGGGTGGGGGGCCATCTTGCAAGGGTGGGCAGGTGGAGACAGAGGTTGGGGATTGCAGGCAAGAAGGACTGACAGCCCGTCCCGTCGCACTCTGTGCCCCATCTCCTTCTCCCCGTGGGAGTAGGGGAGCGACCCATCCAAGGTCACACCACTGTCACAGCAGTTAGGGGATGGGAATGGACCAGAGCTCCCCAGGTCAGAGCAGCTCGGGAACTAGAAGAGTACAAGTCACTTGTCTACCCCCCACCCTTCCTACAAAATCCTGGGGTTGGAGAAGGGTCCCGTGAGCCACCTCCCACATCACCTGGGACCCCCAGAGGAAGGGGAGATAGCATTCCAGGCAGAGGGGGTCCATGGGGAGAGGCATGGAGGCAGGGGGAGGCTGCAGTTTCCAGGAGTAGGGCAGAAGGCAATGTGGCAGAATTGCAGGGAGCAGGGGTGGCCCAGAGGCGACCGGGCGGATGGGGCACCATTAGGGAGGCTGGGTGCCTCCAGGGAGAAGGGGGGAGCCTCGGTGGCAATGCCAGGACAGCTGGGCATTTGCGATGGGTGGAAGGATCGCTCCGGCTGCAGGCAAGGGAGTGGCAGAATTACAATTTTTGGAAAAGTGCTCGGCCTCTCCAGTTGAGTCTAAATAGTACAATCTTTTAAACTTTTATGAAAACAAAGAGTGAATAACAAATGGAGACACTGAAACAGGAAATCCATTTACTTTTGAATCTGAGGGAAAGGGCAAATCGAAACCCAAAATAATGCTAACAGGATTTTAATAACCTGTAACAAAACCTGCCCACAACACCATCAGAGCTCACTTCCAGCTGCCTCGTGGGCTGAGCCAGGAGCCTGGAATCCGGAATCCAAGGCCTCGTGAGCAACAAAGCTTCCCAAGGGGAGACTGGGGCTTAGATGGGGCGGGGTCTATACGAGGTCACACAGCAGAGCTGGACCTGGAGCAAAGACTCCTGACTCCCAAGCTTGGGTCTCTCTCTGTACACTCCTGTGTGTCTGCACACATCACACACCAAACACACACACACACACCCGCCACAGGAAATGCTCTACAAACTCAGATACGCAAATACCTGGACGGATGCAAGATTCCACAAGCTCACAGATTCACTCACATAGACCTACACCTGCCTGGATAGAAGTGTGCAGACGTCCCCATAGTGCCCCCCGAGAGCACCCCAATATATACAGGAACATGCTCACCTTCATACACAGGTGCTCACACATGTACATCTGATCATTCCAAATCTAAAGCTCAGATATGTATAGACACCCACACGGAACCCACACCGCCCCCTGCAGATAGCCACAGATAGACACAAGATTCAGAACTACCCTTCAATGCACGTCTACAAACACACCACTCACACATAACAGACGCACAGACTCCCATTCATTCACAGACACACACAGTCCTATGGCCACAGGCCAACACTCTGGGCTAAACAGCCATATCCCATGCTCACATCAGGGTCAACGTGGAGTGTCCAGAGACCACGCCTTGCCTTGGCAAGGGCCTGGGAAACTGAGATGGGCAAACTGCTGCCCGCTGTGGGAGCCCAAGGACCACACCCTTCGGAAGAGCCAGGGTGGTTCATTGCAAGTGCGCAGGCAGCTCTGTCCCCCAGCCCCGGCTCCGCCCCCACCCCCTCCTCACCCCAAAGTAGTGCGTGAGCGAGCGGGTGTGTTCCAGTGTGTGCTATGGGGGCAGGGCAGGGCAGTGTAACAGTGGAAGGAGAGAGCTCATCTACCACACCTGGGTTTAGGATTCCTCCCCTCCCTCCCTCCATCTGATATTTAATGAGGACCTTCTGTGAATCAGGCAAAAACAAGGTGTAGCCTCTGCACCCCGGAGTGCTGTCCAGGGGTGAGCAGGCACACCAGAGCTGAGCTGTTGTTACATTACAGTTGTGACGATGGCTGTGAGGCCCCAGAGACACCTGGGTTCCATCTGGGGCTGTGGGACACTGAGCGATTCACGTCCTTCTCTGAGCCTCAGATTCCTCATCTGAGAAATGGGAACCACCTGTTGGATTTGTTATTAGAATCAAATTCAATAGTGGATGTGGGGAGAAAGGGGAAGTTTCAGTAAAATAAGAGTGGGATGTTTATCAGACACCAGCTGTGTGCCAGGCCCGTGATATGGGAATGTGGATAAGTGCACAGGCCCTGGAGTCAGAGAGGCCTGGCTGGGTTCAAATCCCTGCTTTTCCAGGACTAGCTCTGTGAGCTTGAGCAGGTTACTTAACCTCTCTGAGCTCTTACTTTCTCACCTGTAACATAGGTATAATAAGAATGCCCACTTTATGTGAGTGCTGTGGGATGGTGCCTGTAAAATTTTTGGCCTGAGGCCTGGCACAAAACAGCTGTATCAGCTCTCCTTTATTTGGTCACCTACTAGCACCTACTGTGAGCCAGACATGATTCGAAGCACTCTCCAAATTCTGCCTCATTTAATCCTTCTAACAGCTCTATTATCCCTGTTTTACAACTGAGGAAACTGAGGCAGAGAGAGGTCAAGTCACTTATTCAAGGTCACACAGCCGGTAGGAGGCAGAACTGGAATTGGAAGCCAGGTCTGTAGGCCTCTCTAAATCTATCTACAAGGCATGCACTTTCCTCTTGTAGTTCAAAGTCCTCCTCCCCTCTCCCCAGCAGCAGCCCCTGGTAAATAAATCATCCAGTAACAGTTTCTAATTCCCAGACTTTGTTGCAAATGAATTATTCACATGGTAAGGCCTTCAAACCGCTGGCTGGGCCTCATTACCCAAGAAGGGCCACCCGCCCAAAAGATGCCACTCCCTCCTCTGGGCATGGGTCCTGGTGGGCCAGCCAGAGGTCGCCAGAGTTGGCGAACGCCGGGGCCCTGCACCAAGAACTGGGCAGAGCGTCTTTCCTCCTCCCATCCCCAGCCTTTGCTTTCTAATAAGCTCATAGCCTGGTGTTGTCAAGAGAACAGAAACTCTGGACTCAGGCAGTCCTGGATTCCAGGCCTGGCTCTGCCCTAAGCAGCTGTGTGACCTCAGGCAGGTGGCCTACCCTCTCTGAGCCTCTGGGGAAGGCTGACCAGCTGGCCCCACTTCACACTTTCTCTTCTCCCTGCTTCTGTGAGCTGAGGCCTGTGCTGCTCAGCCAGGCCCTGTGCTGGAGGCTGGGGACAGAAATCCTGTCCTGTGGGGACGTCCAATCTCCATGTGTCATTCTTCTACTCTCAGTATCCGGCTAAGACCCTGGTCTGACCCAGAGCCCTGAGGCAGGTTGTAGGGGATCCTGGAGGCTCCAGAGTCCCCTTCAGGGCCGATTACCCACCCCAGCTGCTGATGGCTCACGGGGTTACGCCCCCTGCCCGGGGCAGCTGGAGGCCAGTGCCTGACTGATGTGAGGATACAAAGGCCCAGCTCCCAGTTGAGACTGGGACAACCGTGAAGGGTTGTCACAGCTCCAGGGAACCCTGCAGGGGCCTCTGTTGTAACCTCATCACCGGTCAGCCTCTCTCTCTCTGCCCGGCCCTGCCTTCCCGTTTCCTTCCAGGTGGACACGCCCCAGTAAACCTGCACACAGTCCTCCAGCTCGGAGTCGCCTTCCAGGAACCCAGCCTAAGGTACTTGTCACAGACAGAGCCCAACCTCAGCATTGAATGAGACCCAATCCAGGTCACCAATACTCAGTACTGCTTACAGGCCGAGCCTATGTCCTGCCCCGGTCCACGCTCTGATCCTGGTCCCAGACTGAGCCCTGCTGTCGGTCGCAGTCTGAGCCCTGACTTTAACCTTAGACCTGGTCCCAGGCTGAGCCCTGATCCCAGGCTGAGCCCTGATCCTGGTTCCAGATTCAACCCTGGGCCTGAACGGAGGCTGAGCCCAAGTAGCCCATGGAAGTCAGAGGACACTTAAGACAGAACTACGGGACAGTAAGTGGGAGGTAGGAAGGGACTGGAGTCTGGCTGAGACCGAGGGTAGGACCAGAGTAAACCTCACCGGAGGAGACCGACTGACAACCCCGTCAGCCATGACGGCGGAGTCACAGAATCTCACTTCCCAGAGAGGTATTTTCAGAAACAACTAACCAGGATCTTCTTCGTGAAACAAAAATATGAACCAGGAATGATAAGAGTCATCACAATCACTGCCCTTTCTCAAGCAGGGAGTGTCCTGGGCACCACGGAATCATACATCATGACCCTGCTGTCCCCTCAGGACAACCACGTGGGGTTCTCTCGTCACCCATTTGACAGATGAGGAAGCCTCAGCTGTGGCAGAACCAGCATTCAAACCCTGGACCATTCTTTGCTTCTGTGGGATCTAGGCTCAGGCAGGAACTGGTCTCCCAAAGAAAGGCCCCCATATCCCCGAGCCTGCCCAGGGCAGCAGGGCAGTGAGGAACAGAGTGGTGGGCAGTCTGTGAATCTGTGTAACTGCAATCAACCCCAACTTCAGGCAGGCCCCCGCTCCTCTCAGGGCCCTCCGATTCATCTGCTCTGGTTCCCACACCCATCTCCTTGAGGTAGGCACGACGGTTATAGGCACAGATGAGGAAACAGGCCCAGGGAGGGGACACCGCCTGCCCAGGTTTGCAGGGCTGGGATTCACTTTGAGAATTCCTGATACTCAGTCTTCCATCCTCTGTTCATCTATATGGAAGAATGAAGGCCACAGCCGACAGAGTGAATGTTTGGATCCTCCAAAATTCATATGCTAAAACCTAACCCCCAATGTGAGGGTACTTAGAGGTGGGACTTTGGGGAGGTGATGAGGTCTTAAGAGTGGAGCCCTCAAGAATGGGATTAGTGCTCTTATAAAAGGAGCCCCAGAGAGATCCCTGGCTCCTTCCACCTGTGAGGTTATAGCGAAAAGATGGCTGAACCAGGAAGTGAGCTCTTACCACACACTGAATCTGGTACCACCTTGATCCTGGACTTCTCAGCTTCCAGAACTATGAGAAAAAGTTCTGCTGTTTAAAGGCACTCAATCTGTGGGATTTTTTTATAGCTGCCTGAATGGACTAGGTGGCTAAGGCAGCCACTTTCCCCATCTGTTCCACACTGTTGATTCTTCCATCCATCTATCCACCCATCCATGCATCCATCCATGCCTCCGTCCATGCATCTATCCATGCATCCCCCATCCATCCACAGCTGTGCAGTGAGCATCCCCTAGGTACCAGGTCTGGGCTGGGTGTGGGGACAGGGTGAGCAGGGCCTACCCTTTGTGGCACGTACAGGCCGGCAAAGGAGCCACATATTAGACAAACACACTCACAAAAAAACGAATGCATCACCATTGTGCTAAGTGCTGGGAAGAAGCAGCCCAGGACGCTGTGAGTGGGTGTAACAGGGACCGTCTCTCCTGGGAGTGTTCCCTGGGCCTCAGAGAGCTGGTAGGCAGGAAACCTGCTGAGATGGCCCTGTAGGCTTGGCCTCAGGGGACAGAAGCTCCCAGAAAAGCGTGAATAATGCCCCAGCTGAGCCAGCTGGCTTGGTGAGGCTGTAGCCAGCCCGCCTGGCTCCTCCAGCAGGTGGGGTCCTGGGGGCTTGGCTGCAGCAGGAAGTAGGTCAGGAGGTGAATGGTGGGTGGGGGCCTTTGGAAAATCTCCCCCCCAGATTTGCTTTGCAAACCGTGCCAGCTGGGGCCTGAAGCCTCCAAGAACTGTATCAGAGCTTTAGGAGACAGGAGAAAGGTTATTTCAGGAAGAAGGAACGGCATGAACATCGGCATGGAGGTGGGAAACAGTAGGCAGACCTGGGACAGTGGAGCAAGGAGAGGAGAGGGGGTGGGAAACTGGGTCTCGGCCCTCGGGGATTTCATAGCACCCTGGGGAGCCTCGGGTCCCACCGGACACCAGTAACAGTAACTGCTGCTGTTGTTGAAAGCTGACTACTGTGTGCCCAAGGAGGGTCACGCTGGATCTCATTTCCTCCTCACTAGATCCAGTAAGGTGGTTACTGCTCGGTCCCTTTTTACAGATGGAAAAACTGAGGTCATGGTGAATTCCCTGGAGGTCCAGTGGTTAGGACTCTGCACTTTCAATGCAGGGGGCGCAGGTTTGATCCCTGGTCGGCAAACTAAGATCCCACATGCCGCACCTCACAGCCAAAAAATAAAGATAAATAATTAAATTAAATTAAATTAAAAAAAGAAAAACTGAGGTCAGGAGGGGTGCAATCTGTCACCTAAGAGCACAGAGTTAGCAAGTAAAGGATTAGCCCATGCCCTTAACCCTCACCTGTCGTGCCCTGGAAACAAAGGGAGGAAATCCAGACACAGGGTGGGCAAGGCCCACACTGGCTCCACCTGTGGTCTTGTCCATCTCTTGCCCTAAACAGAGAGCTTCTTTACCTCTGTCACCACATGACACGAGGAACAGAATTGGTGCTTAGAAAACACTGTGAATGAATAATCAGCCTAAGAGCAGACACTCCTAAAGTGCTCACCATGTGACCACGAGCCTTTGAGGTAGGTACTATCATTACCCCCATTTCACAGATAGGAAAACTGAGACACAGCTGGGAAATGGTGAAGCCGTGATTCACCAGGCAGCAAGTACGTGCATAAATTAATGAACTAATTGATGAATAAATGAGCATGAGCCAGGATGAGGGAATAAAGGAGAGAAAAGGTGAGTAAGCATGTGAGGTTTTGAAGGAGTGACGGAGCAGCCAGGGTGAGAGGTTGGTCTTGCAGAGTGGAGCAGAAGTGGAGGCCATCACCGCTGTTCCACCTCCAGCTTCCAGGAAAAGGCCCCATTCCCCTCCTCTCAGGGAGGCTTGAAGCCTTTCCACGCTGTTGCCCGGCAACGGTGCCCTTGTTACCGCCCACCCCCCCACCACCGCCCCCGGCCCCACCCCACTTCAGTCAGCCAGAGCTGTGGGGCTGGGGCCCTGGCAGGTGGGATCCCGGGCTGGGGAAAGGAAGCTCAGAGGCCGGAGAGGTGGGCCTGGGTGGGCTTCAAGACTGGGAGAAGAGCCCTGAGTCCCGTGGGGAAGGGCTGTTTAGACCAACCTTTATTCTGAGGGCATCTGCCTGGCACAGGGCAGGTGGAGATGCCCAAGACTGCTCATGGCAATGACCACGGGCCTTGAGTTGGAAGTCCTGATTGGAGGAGATCTTGGATGACTCACTTTCCCTCCTGAATCCACTTCCTCATCTGCAGAATGGGGATACGGTGCCTGCTTCCCAGAGGGATGGTACGAGGATAGGACCGGCACGGGAAGGCTTTGCACTGGGAGGGGACGGGCTATTTTTATAAGCAACAAGTGTGTAAACTAGCTCTAGAGGACAAAGAATACTGGGGCAAAGAACTCTCAGAGTTCCTCTCCAAGAGAGGATGGGTTGCCCTGCGGGAACCCTGGAGGGCTCCCTGAAGAGGTGGGCCCTGAAAGACTTTTCCAAGTGGAGATGGGGGTCAGAAGGAGGAGAGAATTCCTGGCAGGGAGCGGGGCGGGGGAACAGCCCGTGCAAAGGCCTGGAGGCACGAGACTGGAGCCCATTCAACGACAGCCACTGTTCATTCACATTTGCCTTTAACCTTCACAGCAACTCCATGAGGCTGGGAGTACTGCTCCCATTTCACAGGACAGGAAACTTGGCTCAGAGAGGGTAAGGCACTTGCTCCAGGTGGCACAGCCGGTGAATGGCAGAGCTAAGTCCAGCACACTTTCTCCTGCATTGTGCACTTCCAGGGAAGCAAGCGGCTCAGAGGAGTGGAGCAAAGAGGGCAAGGGGAGAGAAATGCCGTGGGGCCCGGGGGCCTCCTCACGCCACAGGGAAGGGGCTGACTCTGTGCAGAGGGTGCTGGGGAGCCATTGATGGTTTCTAAGCTGGAGAGAAATGACCCAGGCTAGGTCCTCAGGTGCCCAGGTGCTGTCCATGCCATCTGTCTCCACCTCCTACACCTCCACCCTGTGTATCCATCCACCCACACTGTTTCTCAGCCACGTTGAGAAACCATGTGTGACGGAGGAGAATGTAAAAATATATATGCAACCGAAAAACAACGAGCTGACAGAACACAGCTATAAATACTCTGACGGGTGCGGAAACGTTCCTGCAATCCTGCTTCCTGCTGCCTGAGGAGCGGGGGCATGGAGTTTGACAGGTGGGGTGGGAACTCAGGGGAGGGAACGGGAAAGCGGACAACCACGTGTGGACCTACTTTGTGCCAAGCGCTTCAAAAGCGGCACATCTCTGGGTCTTCACAAAAACCGTCTCAGAGAATCACCACTGTCATCCCGCTTCACAGATAAGGAAACTGAAGCGCAGAGAGGTACGTCATCTGGCCAAGGTCACACAGCAGTGGACCTTGGGAAGCAGTGGAGCTGGGATTCCAACAAGCCCTGCAAAAGGGCCAACTTTCTGAAGAAGAGAGAGCCAGCTTCAGGCTCCGCCTCCCTTGATCCTTGCCCGGGGCCAGAGAAAGCTTCAGGCTTCCAGGAACTCCCCTGCTTACATACCTTCCATGGCTCCCCAGAGCCCTCCAGATAAAGACCAAATTCAAGGCCTTTAAGGCCCTGTGATCTGGCCTCTGCCCACTCCCAGAGCCCACGTCCTGCCACTGCCCCGGATCTCGGAGCCACAGTCAGGCCACGCTGACCTGCTCTCAGGACCCCTTCAGGGCCCAGCACTCTCAGCCTCGGCACCTACTGCTCCCAGAAGTTCCATCCACCTACACCAGGGCCTCAGCTCAAGTGCTGCCTCCTCCTGGCCTCCTCCACTGGTCAGATCCTCCTGTGCTTTCCCTGCAAGGCCTGAAGTTCAACTGTAATCAGGTGGGTCATTACAGGCCGCAGCTGTGAGGACAGGGCCAGGCCCGGGCGCAGGCGCTGTGGCCACAGAGGGTTTTCCCCCCAAGGGCTCAGCCGCTCAGGAGGGCCTGTGAGAGGTGAAGTAGGTGACTACCACGTAGGTACTCCTCTCTGATGGCCTTGCAGCTGCTGGAGAGCCTGGATGTGGTGACGTGAAATGGGACTGAAGGGGAGCTGGCCTCAGGCTCTGGCGGGAGAAGGAAAAAAAGGAGGAAGAAAGATGAAAGGGACTCCTGGGGCCCCCAGGAGAAGAAGAACTGGAGATAAGTTGGCCCCACCTCTCGGACCTTCAGCGTGTCCCGGGTCAGCTTTCCACGAGTGGTCTGAGCCTGTTTGCACCTCTGGCCAGTGTGAGCATAAAGGTAAGGCTGCCAATGGGGTTATTTGTTCCTTTTCAGACTTTCCCTATAGGCCAGCGCTGCCCAATAGGAACATAATATGACCAGTTACGTAATTTTTAATTTGAATTTTCTAGTAGCCACTTAGAAAAAAAGAAGCAGCTGAAGTTAATTTTAATGTTTTATTTCACCCAAAATATCCCAAATATCATTTGTACATGTAATCAAGATAATCACTGATATTGTTTTTTATTTTTATTTATTTATCTTTGCGGTACGCGGGCCTCTCACTGCTGTGGCCTCTCCCGTTGTGGAGCACAGGCTCCGGACGCGCAGGGCCAGCGGCCATGGCTCACGGGCCCAGCCACTCCACGGTATGTGGGATCCTCCCAGACCGGGGCACGAACCCGTGTCCCCTGCATCGGCAGGCGGACCCTCAACCACTGCGCCACCAGGGAAGCCCTGATATTGTTTTTTAAACTTTTTATTTTTCTACTAAATCTTCAAAATCCAGTGTGTCTTTTACACTTACATTTTGGACGGGCTGCATTTCAAGTGCCGAAGAGCCACATGTGGCTACTGTGGTCAGAGAGCTCGGCTCTAGACTGTAAACTCCATGAGAGTCGGGACGATGATTGTACCCGTCGCTATTATTTCCAGGGTATGGCATGTAATGGAGACTAAGGGAATGTTTGTTGAATGACTGGCTGACTGACTAGCTGAATGAATGAATGAATAAATGTCTGAGGCCTTGTTAGATCAAAAGGCAATTCCCCTCATGGGCCATGGAAGAGCCTAGAAATAAGTTCTAGTCCCACCTCTGCGTCCAGTGCTCTGCATGACTGTAAATGAGTCCCTTGCCTCTTGGGCCTCAGTTTCCCCATCTGTACAATGGGTTGGGGGATTGGACTGTATGATATTTTTTTCCCCCCAGGCTCTCAGTAGAGTTTCTCCAAGGGAGCCCACTCTTCTCTCTGCAGCTCCCTTCCCTGAGTCAGGTCCCCAGAGAAGTTCCCTGCTCCCTCAACCCCCCTCACCCTTCCCTCCCTCCTCCTGTGGGTGACAGGAGGTGTCGTGACAGGCCTCCAGGTGACCTTCTGTGCAGAGCCGAGCCGAGCCCTAGGGGGGAAACCAAGGTAGGGCTCCTGCCACAGGGCAGCCACATAGGGAGCAAAGCCAAGGTGGGTGCTCAGGCCTAGCCCTGCTCCAGCTGCCCCTGTCACTGCCGTGCCTCACATCTGTTCAGAGCGGGGAAGAAACCGGGGCAGGCTTAACCCTTTGATTCTGCAGAGAAGGAAAAGGGAAGCCAAGAGATGTGCCAAGACACAGTGAGCGGGGCAGAGCTGGGCCTTTGTTTTCCTCATCTGAAATATGGACACAAAGCCTGCCTGCATCCCATCAAACATCAATGCCTCAAATCCAGGCTCTGCTACTTAACAGCCCTGTGACCTTGGGCAAGCCGCTTTACCTCACTGTACCCCAGAGTCCTTATTTGTAAACAGGGATGAGAAGGATGCCAGCTTCACCGGTTGTTGTGCCCATGAAGTGTGTCAACAGACGTAAAGCTTTCATACGGCTGCCGGGCACACTCTAAGTGCTGTACAAGGGGTAGATGTTATTAGCCTTCACCATGGTGCTAATTCTGCAGTTCAGATGAGGCGATGGGTGTGACCAGGGTTTGCAAACTATAAAGGTCTCTCCGGAGAGGCAGGCATTTTTGGGTTGCAAAGGACGATGCAAACTATAGAACACGTTGTGACTTGCAAAGTGTTTTGTAAATGTTGCCGCATTAAGGAGGCGACTGTGGATTAGCTTTTTATAATCCAAAAAGCACTTCAGAATCATAAACCACTTTAGAGGCCGTGGAGCTCTTTGTAAGGGCTTTCTAGACTGTTGAGTGCTGTGAAGTCTGAAACAAGTGGCCTTTCAAAAGCATGGGCAAGTCGCAGGGTGGGAGTGGGTAGAGAGAGCAACCAGAGCTAGAGGAGAACAGCAGCCCGTTTTCCCTTGTTCTCGGCACCGTCACCACCCCTGCCCTTGCTGGCCATGCAGAGAAACTCCAGCTTATCTGCAGGTGTCTGCGATTCTGTTCTGAGGCCAGAGAGGCCTCTCGGCATTGCTGACTCAGCCAAACAGGAGGAGTTCGGCAGGAATCAGCCCCCATCTTCCTTGCGTTCCTGCCTTGTCTTTTTTCTTTTTTCTACCACAAAGGCAATGAACCCGATGCCCTGGGGTGACTGGGAAGGTGGCAGGCTCCCAGGCTGCCCGATAACCTTGCTCTGAGGCCCAGGCTTGGGCCTGCTCCGGAGACCCAGGCCGAGTACCTGCTGCCCCATCGCTGGCAGAGCAGCAGGGGTTCACGGGCTGAGGACAGGTGAGGGCTGGCCTTCCGACAGCTGTGGGGGCAGAGCGAAGGCCTGGCCTGTGACGTTCCTGGGTTCCCATCCCAGCTCTGCCACTTTCTCATGGGTGACCGTGGGCAGGTTCTCTCACTTCTCTGAGCCAGAGTTCCTCAGCCATAACGTGGCTCCTTGTGTGTATGTCACCCCTCTTTGTGTGTATGTCACCTGTGCATACGCGTTCTGTCCCTTCTTTTGTCCATAGGCCTGCGGGCCTTCTAATGAAAGAGAAATAGGTGAGGCAGCTTCAACGGGGTAGGGGTGATGAGCATGGGTTTTCAAATCACAAAGACCTGGATTCAGGAAATTCCCTGGTGGTCCAGTGGTTAGGACTCTGCACTTTCACTGCTGAGGACCCAGGTTCAATTCCCAGTCGGGGAACTAAGATCCCACAAGCCACGTGGTGCAGCCAAAACAAACAAGCAAATAAAAAAGACCCGGATTCAAATCCTGACCCTGCCACGTGCCAGCTGTGTGCCTTTAGGCCTGTCACATCACCTCTCTGAGCCTCCATTTCCTCATCTATAAAATGGGCATAATGATAGTTGCTACCTCATAAAAAGTTGGTGAGGATTCAAAGACGTGGTGTGGATGGCATGCAATGTACCAGATCCAGAGCACAAGACCTGCTCAGTCAGTGGTGACTGTGATCTCCCCTCCCCAGATTATTCTGTACTCCATAACGCCACACGCTGCTCCTTCACGGGCCTCCTCACGTTGGCAATTACTTGATAAAAAGCCCACCTTCCCCTGTCACCCTGATGGCAGCTGGGGCCCTGGGCACTCTGGATGCAGCTAAAGGCTTCCATTCCTGGACTTTCTTCAGAGAAACTTCTTTTTCCCAGCCCCTCTCCTTCTTGTCCCTCGGCTGGGTGGTATTGACCCCAAAGTGCAACTCAGCTCTCTGAGACCCTCACACAAACCATGCGAGAGCAACGTGCCCTTTGCCCTAGATTTCCTAGACCAGAGAGGGTCTGCGCCGCAGCTACGTGGGCGAGTTGAACAGATGCTGTCGGAACCCTGCTCTTGCAGCGACCTGGCTCTGATCACCCTGCCCCTGAGCCCAACTCAGGCTCTCTCCCTCCTGCCCTACCTTCTTCTCTTCCTCTCCTTCCTTTTCAGAAGCAAGATATCAACATTGCCCTCCTGCCTCCTGCAGTATAATCCATTTTTCTGAACAAAGCCAGAAAATTCCTAGCAGTGGTGAATATAGGTTTCTTCCTCTGGTTGCATGCACTGGTCTGTACATTTCCTGAGGGCCAGTACTGTGCGCCATGGTCACCAGTTGTACCCCAGCACTCAACCCAGTGTTTGACCCTATGAACATGTGCTGAGTAAATGAATAAATGAGTGCGGTGGGCTACCGAGTCAGGAGGAGAATGGAAGCTGCCCTGTATGCTTGTCCAGCCCCTCTTCCCCCTCTCTGTCACCCCTGGTGCCCCTCTTCCGAGGGGCACCGGTGGTGACAGAGAAACAGGGCTGTGGTTCCCAGGACCAGCTGCATGTCAGAATCCCCTGGAAAGCTTTTAAACACCAAGGCCACTTGGTTCTCGTTCCTCTTCCGGGAGATTCTGATTCAAATGATCCAACAGGGGTCCTGACGATTGAGTTGTGGTTTGTTTTTTTTTTTTTGGTACGCGGGCCTCTCACTGCTGTGGCCTCTCCCGTTGCGGAGCACAGGCTCCGGACGCACAGGCTCAGCGGCCATGGCTTACGGGCCCAGCCGCTCCGTGGCATGTGGGATCTTCGCGGACCGGGGCACGAACCCGTGTCCCCTGCATTGGCAGGCGGACTCTCAACCACTGCGCCACCAGGGAAGCCCTGATTGAGTTCTTTAAAATCCTAGTTGATCCAAATCTACACCACTGAGACAGAGCAAGAGGGTGAGTTCTGGAAACAAATGGGTCTATGAATGCCCATGGAGTTTCCACATGGATCCCTCCATGGATCAGGCAGTCTGGGGGCTGGTGTCCAGGGGGAGGGTCTGGCCAGATGGTGGAGAGGAAGTTACGTGGGCTTTAGAGTCATTGGAGGCCTGGGTTCAAATTCCCAATTCTACTTCGTTCCAGCGCTGTTGCCTTGGACAAGACACTTCACCCATCTAAGCTCGTTTCCCTCCTCCATTAATTGGCAATCAGAATTCCTGCCTCACAGGCTGTTGGCATCAATCAGTAAGAGAATGTCCTCTTTAATTACCTGGCACAGGGCGCAGCTTGGAGCCGGCGTTCCGTGAAGTGTGGTTCTCTTGGCTTCCTGAACAAGCTTTGGCGTGGAAGAGGGCGACAAGGTGGCCCCAACGCTGTCCTGAGTACCTGGTGGGAAGAGCACTGGACTGGGAGAAAGGAGGTGTGGACTGTCCTGGTTCTGGCCCATCATGATGTGTGACCTGGGCCAAGTCATTCAACCTCTCTGAGCCTCAGTTTCCTCATCTGTAAATAGAGATCCAGTGGTGCCTGCATCTCATTGTAACTGTACAGTGACATCATGCTGGCAGTTGGCCATGGTGGGAGTATCTACATTAGGAAAATTGGCAAACATTACAAATCAGGACTCCCCTGCCCCACTCCCACCAGTCAGTTTACCAGCATGCCACTGGGACTCAGATAATAATACCCTTCACCACAGCTGTTGGTAGATTCTGAGAGCTAGTGCCTGTTAAGCCCTTAGCATAGTACCTGGGACTTAGCACAGCACCTGGGCACTAATACATGATAGTTAAACACACTTAACACTTATCAGCCTTCCCTTTGTCTCTGGCCTGGTATAAGAGGATCACATCTGTCATCTCATTTACCTTTAACAACCCTAGGAAATTTCTAGAGGAGGAAATTCAGTTTCAGAGAGGCTTGCTGACTTTATTTATTGTATTTTATTTTATTTTTATAAATTTATTTATTTATTTTTGGCTGCGTTGGGTCTTCGTTGCTGTGCGCGGGCTTTCTCTAGTTGTGGTGAGCGGGGGCTACTCTCTTCATTGCAGTGCGCAGGCTTCTCATTGCGGTGGCTTCTCTTGTTGCGGAGCATGGGCTCTAGGCATGCGGGCTTCAGTAGTTGTGGCACATGGGCTTAGTAGTTGTGGCTCTCGGGCTCTAGAGCGCAGGCTCAGTAGTTGTGGTGCACGGGCTTAGTTGCTCCGCGGCACGTGGGATCTTCCCGGACCAGGGCTCGAACCCGTGTCCCTTGAATTGGCAGGTGGATTCTTAACCACTGTGCCAGGAAAGCCCAGAGGCTTGCTGACTTTAAATGCAGTTAAATTTTACAGGCCTACGATGTGCTACGTTTATTCTTCTATATCCGTTTCATTTCAGCCTCACAACCCCCTTCTTCTCATTACGGTTGAGGAATCAAAGGCCCAGAATGGGCAAGTGACCTGCCCAAGGTCACACAGTGAGCCCGAGGCCTTGGTATCTGTCTTGAACGCTCATGTGCTGGCCTCCCTTCCCACCACACCCAGCTGCATCCCCTTCCGGATGAGGGCGAGCTTTGCTGATATGATCTCTCTGGCTCTTTCCAGCTTTGACATCCTTGGTATTTAAATCAGTACATGAATATTTCATGAGCATCCCCGGCACAAATAACCCCCTGCCTGGTTATGTCAGGCTGCAGCCCCAGCCGCTAGGCCAGGGTGCACCTGCTCTTTGCGAGACAGGCAATTCTGCGAGGCCTCCCAGCGGCGGCCAAGGAATCGATAGCCTTTAAATAAGTAATTAGAGGAGCTGAAGACATCGGCACATCCAGGAGCAAGCGGGGGAGTGTAAACTCCTAACTCTCCCCGGCTCACTGGGAAGGGCCTGGTTCTGTTTCTTGGTCAAGAAATGTGACAGGGCCTGGGACGGGTGAGGATGCGGAGGTGCAGGGAAGAAGAATAAGGTGGAGACAACCAGCACTTCCTATATGTCAGGCTTTGTCTCATTAAATACACTACCCAACATTCTCCTAAAGACATTGAGGCTCAGAGAGCGTGAGCCGGTTTCCCAGGGCCACACAGCTAGGAAGTGGCACAGGTCTCAGGCCTGCCTGACCTCAGAGCAGGGTTTCTCAACTTAGGTGCTGTTGACATTTGGGGCTGGAAAATTCTTTGTTGGGTGCTGGGGCTGTCCAGGGCATTGTAGGATGTTTAGCAGCCCTGGCCTCTACCCTCTAGATGTCAGCAGTCCATCCTTCCCACTTGTGACAATCAAAAATGTCTCCAGACATTGCCAAATGTCCCCTGGGGGCATTGCCCCCAGCAGAGAATCTGTGTTGACTTTACTACTCCTTTCCTCTGCTTCTGGTGGCTTTTATGATAAGGATCAGAACCTTTCTCCCAACCTAGAGAGGCAGCTCTGGAGCCAGAGCTGGCTAGGTGAGAATATCAACTTGTTTACTCACTGGCTGTGTGACCTCGGACAAGTTCACAACCTCTCTGTGCCTCAGTTTCCCTATCTGTAAAATGCCCCGCCCCCGGCGAAAGTAATATATCATGAGGTTTAAATGAGTTCCTACTATATGCAAAGCACAGAGAGCAGTGCCTGGCCGATAAGTGTGGGCCATTGTTGCCATCCAAGGACCTTTGTGACTATGTGCCAGCCCAAGACCACAGCCTCACTGGTACCGCTCTCTCCGTGAGAAAAGGGAGAAGGGCCATAGCCGGAGCCTGGGAAGAAATCATCTTCGACAGCATCTGCTCTTCTTCCCTTCCTGCCGCACCCCTCCTCCCACCAGCCCTGGAGGAGTCAGAGAAAACAGCCAACAAGGATGGCCATTTAGTCCCCACAGGATCACGAGGTTATAAGAACAAAAGCTGCCACTTCCTCTCTCCCTGCAATGCTGTCTGTGCATGGACACCATCTGATGAGAATGTAATTCCTTTTATGATCCAGGAAGGTACAAAAATACATATAAACAAACACATTTTATCACTGGAGTTGGTCATCGCATTTTATTGGTCTACAGCATGTGTTTTTGTTATACTGATATCTGGTAGGAATGAGGTTCCGGAATGCTGTCCTCGTTTGGGTGCTTTAGAGAAATAGTATCGAGAAGGCATTCTGGGGCCTATCCTTACAGACACAGCCCCCAGTGCAAGGAGTGTGTGTGTGTGTGTGTGTGTGTGTGTGTGTGTGCGCGCGCGCACGCAAGTGTGTGGCTAAAATTCTCCCTTGCCCCAGAAGGGAGGGTCCCTAGAGGCTACCTGGTCCAGGCTCTCATATAGTCAAGGAATCTTTGTGTGTGTGTGTTTGTGTGTGTGTGTGTGTGACTTTTTTGTTAATTGGAGTATAGCTGATTTACAATGTTGTGTTAGTTTCAGGTGTACAGCATAGTGCTTCAGTTATACATATACATGTATTCATTCTTTTTCAGATTCTTTTCCCATATAGGTTATTATAGAATATTGAGTGGAGTCCCCTGTGCTATACAGTAGGTCCTTGTTGGTAGCCAAGGAATCTGAGGCCCAGGGCAGGGCAGTGCTTTGTCCAGGATCATGGAGTAGCTTGGTTCAGCAGCCATGTTCAGAGGGTATCAGTGATCCCCAGCTGCTGCTCTAGCCAGGCCCCCAGTCTCTGTGGTACAGTGGAGCTGCTGCTCTAGCCAGGCCCCCAGTCTCTGTGGTACAGTGGAGCTGCTGCTCTAGCCAGGCCCCCAGTCTCTGTGGTACAGTGGAGCTGCTGCTCTAGCCAGGCCCCCAGTCTCTGTGGTACAGTGGAGCTGTCTTTCTGGCTCACATGGCAGGTATTGTGGTGGATGGTGGGTGGATGGGCCTTCCATGTGGTGATTCAGGGACCCAGGCTCCCTCCTTCTTGTGGCTGCACCCTCCCCTAGAGCCTCAGAACCACCTGCTTTTGGCTGGATGGGGGAAGAATTCGGAGGCTTGCAGGGTTTTATGGATTTTTACGGAGACATTTTTTTCCCCTCCCTATCCCACCCCTCCAGGCGGTCACAAAGCACCGAGCTGATCTCCCTGTGCTATGCGGCTGCTTCCCACTAGCTATCTACCTTACATTTGGTAGTGTATATATGTCCATGCCTCTCTCTCGCTTTGTCACAGCTTACCCTTCCCCCTCCCCATATCCTCAAGTCCATTCTCTAGTAGGTCTGTGTCTTTACTCCTGTCTTTACGGAGACTTTTATGTTGGGCCTGGAAGTGTCTCAGGCCACTTCTGTCCATGTTCCATCAGCCAACCCAAGGTCACATTCGATACCTAACTGCAAGGAAGGTTGGGAAGTACAGCCTAGCTGTGCGCCCGGCAGGAAGAGGAGACGGACAGGTGAGCAGCTGGCCGGGTCTCGGTGCCGGGCCCTGGGCTGCAAGCTGCCTGGGCAGAGATGGCTGACGTGGAGACACAGGTGACCCCCAGTGTGAGGTTCCGAGTAAGGGCTCATCTTCTTGAGCCCGGTCTGTTGATCACTGGAAGCCCATGACTTCTCTCTAGAGAGACCCCACTCCCTGATAAGTCTAAGACTCCCGGGGTCCTTGCTAACTCATTCCAAATGGTGTCAGCAACCCTTGTCCCAAGATGGTGAAAGAACCCCACCACCACCACAGACGCTGACCGGGGCACGTACTCTGCACCCCCAGCAGCTAGAATATGGCCTAAAGTGTGGCGAACTGACACACCCTCCCGGGACTTTGAATCGTTCGAGTGACACAGAGGCCCAGCGTCCGGCAGAACTTTAAAGGCCACTGCGGCAGAATGGCACTGTCTCCAGGTGCCAGCAGGAGCCATGGTGACCAGCTGGCAGGCATGGCCTTCAGCGTGGCACCTTGGCTGGGCCTTCACTCTGTGTTCCCGTCAAGCCTGTTTGTCCAGTCCCGCCCCCCCCGCCCCGCCCCCATCAGTTGCACATGCCACCTGACACTTTCCCAAACACCTCCTTTAGGTTAACCAGAATCAGTCTCCACTGACAGCTGCGAAGAACGCTGCCTGCTGTAGCCTCAGCGCTGCATCTGGTCACCGACCCACTCCCTGCAAGGATCTCCTTTGCTGGCAGCTTCCTCCAGGGCCATCCCAGGCCCCAGACAGGTCTAACAGCTTCCACCCTCAAGGGAAAGGCCACGGTTCCCATCTCTTCCCTCCAGGAGATTTCAGAGCAAATTTCTAATGTCTTTTTATACTCCTTCTGCAGTTAAGGTCCTCAAGAGGGCTGTGGACAGAACCAGCATAATTGGTGTTCTTTGTGATCCCATGTATTTTATTTTATACATCTAAAACCATTATTCTGAGAAGAGTCCTACAGTCTTCACTTGATGCCAGCTGGGTCCAGGGCCCCAAGAAGGTGAGGATCTCTCTGGGCTGTTGACCCCAAACTGCTGCTACCAGGATTCCTTCCTCCACAACATGGGGCTCCTTTGCCTTATGAGACCCCTACTGGTTTGAGGACCAACCCATCCTCCCTGCATGGTTCCTACTGGAAAAAGATCCCTACTTTTTTTGGGGGGGCCAGCTGCTCTCCCCACCCTAAGGAGCTTGGTGGGCCCAGCAGGAGTTGCCACACTGTCACATGACCTCACTCTCTAGCTTTGGCTGATTGGTTAAGGAGGGGTGGGCTCCTGACCCAAACCTGGCCAACCAGCTCCTTTCTGCAGTTGTCTTTTTTTTTTTTTTTTTTTTTTTTTTTTTTTTGCGTTATGTGGGGCCTCTCACTGTCGTGGCCTCTCTCGTTGCGGAGCACAGGCTCCGGACATGCTGGCTCAGCGGCCATGGCTTATGGGCCTAGCCGCTCTGCGGCATGTGGGATCTTCCTGGACCAGGGCACGAACCCGTGTCCCCTGCATCGGCAGGTGGACTCTCAACCACTGTGCCACCAGGGAAGCCCAGTTGTCTTTTTAAAACCGGAACTGGGGGAAATAGTTATACCCTCCCTGGTGGGGATTCGGGAGCTATGAGCAGTTCTGTTTTCCACAAAGTAGGGGAAGCCAATTTGAGTAGGAAGGGAAGCTGAAGAGAGATAGACAGAGACAGAGAGACAGAGGAGAGGAGAAAAAGAAAGAAAAGGGAAGAGAAGAGAAGGGGAGGGGAGGGGGCTGGCAGCATCCTAGCCACTGGTCCAGCTGTGACCCTGCCCCCCTGGCAATCTGGTTATTCATTGCCTCCTTGAGTTGCCCCCTTTTTGCCTTGGCTAGTTGGAAATGGAGTATGTCACTATTTGTCTTGTTTCCACTGAATCCCCAGGGTCCTCACAGAGCCTGGCACATAGTAGATGTACAGTCAACACCTATCAATGAATGAATGAACAAATGAACACGTGCAAAAGAAGAAAGGATGTCCAAGGTACAGAGGGGAGAGGAATTAACTCTATGTGGGCAGATGTCAGGAACTGCCTGGGGTGGGAGGTGATATTTGAAGCGGGATTTGAAGGGCGAATAGGAGTTTTCTGGATGACGATTGTTGGGGGGAAGAGGCTAGAGAAGACAACAGGGACTAGGTTGGAAAAGGATTAAGTATCAGACAAGAAATTAGGACTTCTACAAGTAGGGGCTGATCTAGGTCTAAATCCTAAGTGGTCCTAATGATGCCAGAGCTCCCTCCGGGTATCACCCACGTAAGTGAGTGCCTGGGCACCCTTAAGCTCCCCCTGTGGCCCTGTTTATATCAGGAAAATCGGGCCCCCCCCCAACAACTCTGCTACAGCTACCCTCACAGGGGGACCTCATAAGCCCCCTAGATCCGGAAGACAGACCCCTCTCAGTCTTGATCTTCCCTGACCTCCGAGCAGCTTTCCACGTTCTGACCTTGCCCCACTCTGCTCCTCCCTGGCAGCTCCTTCTCTGTCCCCCTGGGGGTCTCCTCTCCCTGGGTCCACCGCTGTTCCTTAAATGTCAGTGGCCTCCCAGTCGCCTTGCTCTCCACTCACCCTGGACACTCTCATCCACTCCTGTGGCTTTGGGAACCACTTAGAGGTGGGGACTCCTGAAGTTCCACCTCCCATCAGCTCCAGACCCAATTACCCAGTGACTGGACCTTCTGTGCCCGGCTGTGCGGCAGGCACCTCAGACTCAAACCCCTCCCAGACCAGACTCTTCACCCTCCCCCTCCCACCCGCTCTTTGTATCCGAGTTCTGATTACGGGCACTTTCCTGCTCTACCTGCCAGTGAGGAGCAGATGCCTGGTCCCCCAGAAGAGAAGGAAACAGGCTGGCAGAAGGGCAGGACTGAGCGCACAGACGGGTCTGTCTGATTCCATCCACATTGCCTGGTTAAGACTCAGGACGGGTCAGTTTCTCACCTCTGACCCCCAGGCCTCCCGGGGCTGGGCAGTAAATGTCAACCTGATTGATTTCCACCATGCTTGGAAGTAGCGGTCAGCTGCTGACCACACTGTCAATTATTCAGGCTCCTGGGACTCTAGCAAGAGCGACGGTTTAACTACAACACAGCTCTGTTGTCCTCACACCCCCCACTTGCCCTCAGAGGCCTGGGCAGGGATGGCCAGCCAGCCCAGGGCACCTCCCCAGGCCCTTGCTCCACTCCCCAGCACGCACCTCTGTCCAGGATTTGCAAGCTTCTCTGTCCTCAAATCTCTTGCAGGTATTCTCAGGCCAAGGCCTAAAGGACAGAACTGGGACCAGGGGCAGGAAGTAACCTGAGGCACATTTCAGTTCAGTTCCATGGGACACAGACTTTTCTTGTAACCAGCAACAGATACCCTGGGAGGGAGGGAGGCCCCAGTGCCAGTGGGCGCCTGCTGGTCTATAGCAGGCTATGATTGGGAGGAATGGTCATCCGTGAGGAGACAGCAGGGCTGGCGAAGAGAAATAAGTAACATTTTAAGCTTGTTTTAAAATTCGCAAAACTCTCAATAACATACGTCATCGTGTGGCCTTAAGTCTTTTTTGGAACCAGGTGGGACATAAACAAAAATGCGTTCGCTTGCTGAACAAGCAGGCACTTTACTAGGGGCTACAGGGTGAGGCAAGAAGATCAATTCAGCCCTGCCCTCAAGTAATTGTAGTACTGAATGCTAATAACAAGGGGACTTACAATGTGTCCGGGAAGGTTCTAGACTTGCGACGTGCTTCAAAGCACACTACCGTCATGACCACCCAGCAAGGTGGCTGCTGGAACTGTCTCCATTTTACAGGAGAGAAAATCTTTCTCTTTCTAAAAAAAAGATTTCTAAAATCTTTCCTCTCCTGTAAAATGAGGCACAGAGCGATGCAGCCCAAGGCCACACAGCTGGAATTTGAGCCCAGGTGCCTGACTTCAAGCCGTCTGACCAACGTTGTGTGAGGGGCTTTGGTCAAGGTTAGTCGGACGATCACATAAGTAATGATCTAAGGACAGAGCCATGGAGGAGAGATCAGAACCAATCTATCCAGGTAGGGGGAAGGGGCGATGGGTCAGAGAAGGCTTTCTAGAAGTGTCCTTGGAGCTGAGAACTTCCAGAAGGGGAGTTGGATAGGGAAAGAGTGCAGGGAAGGAAGGACCTTCCGAGCTGGGAGCACTACCAGAGTGAAGACCCCGGGGCACCAGTGCCCCCGCCAGGACACCCTCAGGGCAACAGGCAGTGCATAACAATAGCTGTGCCTCAGCCTCTGCCCAGGGCTGCCCCCACTTCCTCTCTGTCTGCCGGCTGTATTTTTAGATCTCTTACTTTCCCTCGGCCAGTTTCTTATAGTCTCCCACCATGGTGTCTCTACCTCTGCCTCTCCCCCCAAGGACCTGAGTTGTGGGGCTGATGGGAAGACCCGGCTTCCTCTGAGGCAGGTACTGACTGGTTCTCTGGGGTCCCAGGGCCCCCACTCCAACGCCAATCGACACCAGCTCTCTCCATCTCTCACCCTGCAGTGTGCTTTCTCTCTTTCTTCCTGCCAGTTCACTTCCACTCCAGTCCAAGACCCCTCTCTGGGCACTGGCAAGACAGACCTAAAAATGACACAAGCGCCTTTAACGTTATATGTGCTAGAGTCAGGGTGAGCATACTTGATTCATAGTGCAGCCTGGGACATGCATGAGAGTAAAGGGATTCTGCTAATAATTATGATGGGGCCACAGCATAGACCTGGGCAAACCAAGATGCAAGGTCACCCCAGTTAAATAGAAAGAAGGAAAGGTGAGGGGCGACTTGACAGATGGAGGACAGGTAGAGGGGAGTCTCGCCAGGGGTAATGGCGTGTGCAAGGGGGGGGACAACTGGCGAGTTTACGGTGGCAGTAACGCAGTATGTGCGCTGCAGAGAGTCCAGGGTGGACTGCAGGTGGGAAAAGGTGCACAGTTTGGAACAACTAGAACAGGGTGGCAGAAACCCTGCAGCTCTGCCAACCCTGGGCCCATGGCAGGCATCACTAATTGACCACAGCACTCTCCTCACAGCCCTCGACACAGATCCGGGGGCCGGTCGCTACCAGTTGTCAAGCTGTGCACGAGATGAAGCCACCAGGGGCTAAGCAGTGGGTACGTGTGTGGATTTAGCTGGAGCTGAGGCTGGACTTCCAATTGAGAGAGGCCTAGACTATTCTCTAGGTATTAGGAACCATCAGAGGATGTTAGGGGGAGGCATAGAACTAGACTAACATTTTAAGAGTTTTAGGAAGGTCACTGCCATTGATGGAAGGAACTGGGGCAGGGGAAGCACTGAGGGGCCTGTCCAGGTGAGAATGGGTGGGGCCCTGATTGAATGGGGAGCAGAGAAGTGGGTCTGATGGCTGAGGAGAGTTTGTCATGGAGCAGCAAAAAGAAGAGGAAGGTGGTTAGGATGACTCCCGGGCCTCTGGGGTCCCAGCCCAGCGTGGGCAGACGCTGTCAGCCGGGCAGGTATAACAGCACAGCAGGAGGTCCTGATAGGAATCTTGGTCCCAGAGATCACCCTGAGGCTCTGAGCCTCCCGTGGGAGACAGGCCAACAGATTTGGTGGGTTTGCCGTGGAGAGCATCAGAGCATGGAGAAATGGGAGCCCAAGGGTACTGCCTGTAAGGTCTGGGGGTGACTGCGAGAGGGGACATTGACGCGTCATTCCCCGGTTGGATGTCTGCTTAGCCATCGGCTGCCACCTGCCCCAGGGCCACCAGGGGGGGATGTGGTGGCACAATGCCAGGGTCAAGTCCTCTGGGTTCTGGCTCCTGGGAGGCAGAGAGGTTGAGCAGAGCACAGGAGTGGAGGTTGAAGGGGCCGGAGGGGCAGGCTCCCTGGAACCTTCTCAGCTTGGGGCTGGAGTCTTGGCACTGGAGGGATGTGGCTGAGGGGTCCCTGGAAGGTGTAGTTTGTCTGGGGAGGGACCACCAGTGCCTGGGGGAGGGGCTGGGAATTAAGTCCCTGGTCAGTGGGACCCTGGGGCCTCCACCTACTACCAGCAGACCTGCAGGCATTGAACTAATTCCACCACAGACACGACTCACAAAAGGGGAACCGCAGCCTGGCCAGGTGCCACTGGAGGGACAGCCATTTCCCTCCTTCTTCTCCCCTAACCCCAGCTCTGGGGGTGAGCCCAGAGGAAGGGTGTGTGTGAGTGTGTGTGAGTGTGTGTGTGTGTGACAGACCACACATTCACATGCACACACACTCACACCTCAAGTCCCCAGAGCTACCAGCTTACCTTACCTGGTGGAGGAAGAAGCAAGTTTAGAATAAAATCTGAGCCCAAAGGTTTTTTTTGGTTTTTTTTTGCGGTACGCGGGCCTCTCACTGCTGTGGCCTCTCCCGTCGCGGAGCGCAGGCTCCGGACGCGCAGGCTCAGCGGCCATGGCTCACGGGCCCAGCCGCTCCGCGGCATGTGGGATCTTCCCGGACCGGGGCACGAACCCGTGTCCCCTGCATCGGCAGGCGGACTCTCAACCACTGCGCCACCAGGGAAGCCATAGCCCAAAGTTTTAAAACAACCCAATCTTAACCAGAATGAGCTTGCTTTTATAACCAAAAGTGTCTGAATGTTAGAAACTGGATCAAAATACTGTCAAAGGTGCATAGCTCCCCACTGGTGGAGGGGTTCACAGAGTCCAGCTGGCAGCCATTATTAGAAAAATAAAACTGTGCCATAGCTGTAACCCAATGACCTAAAAGTCCTTAATAAACCGTTTACGAGGGGAACACAAAAAGGGCATCAGATTTGAAGGGGAAAGACTGTTAGAAATCAGGATGGAATGAGGCGTTACTGAATGTATCAGACAGAGGGACCCAGGAAGGACACCTGACTCTCCTCCACTCACCCGTTGGCACACGGCCTGGGGCAGCTGTATCACAGGAAACGCGGGGTCACTGTGTTATTGGTTGGGCTTCTGCCCTCAACCCACTGCCAAGCACCCTCACCCAGGTCAGTTTAAGGCCCAAGGAGGCCTCTCCTTCCAAGGCCAAGCCCGAAGTGGGACAGGCCTGAAGCAGCAAGGTCATGCAAATGACCTTCCAGAGAGGAAGGAGCCTGCAGCAGCGAGCTTGGGCCACGCTTAGCCAACCACCTCTGCAGCAGGGATGGGAAGGCAGCAGAGGGAGAGCACAGATGCTAAGGCACAGGAAGAGGAACGCTTCAGCCAAGTGGGGGGCACGGCCAAGTGTGGGATCGGATTCCCCCAGCGCCCACCCACTGAAAAACGTGCCTCCGTCGGGGGACCTGACCCCGAGGTCTAGCTCTCTCCTGGCGGGGTGGGGGGTAAGGAAAGGAAGGGGCTGAAGCAAGGAGTGCTGCTCCCAACGCCTAGAGCTGCAGAGAGGAGTGTGGATCGGGGCCTCTGGTGTGAGGGGTGTGTGGCAATCCGGGGGAGGGGGTGGACACGAGGTCGGGGAATCTCCGGAGGTGGACACCTGGGCATCATCAGGTAGAGGGGATGCTGCAGCCTTGGAGGGAAAGCAGAGGACGGGAAGAGGCAGCGAGGAGAAGGGAGCCTCGGAGAAGCCAACATAACATTTAGAAGAGGGAGGAAGAGCTGCAGGAACTCGCCTAAGAGCCCTGCAGCGGCCAGATCCTGGCCGTCCTCCGGGCCCCTCTGGCAGCTGACAGGATGCGTCTCTCAGCTGCTCTGGGAAACCTAATGGCCTTGAGTCTGCCCAGGTGGGCAGCGGGACAAGTTTACCTCCCTGCTTCCTGCATCGCCGTCCTCGGGCTCTGGCTGCTGCTGAGGGCTGCCTCTGAGACAGCCCCTGCCCCGGCCAGCGGTGCCCGCCCCCGGGGGGCCCAGTGTTCCAGAGTGTCTTCTCATCAGAGTTTACCAGGCAGGTCTGAACCTCTCTCCTGAGTCCCCGGCCAAGTTCAGCCTGGCTCCCTGGCCCCCTCTCTCCTCTCCTTATAGCAGGAGCCATTTGAGGCCTGTCTACAGGTATAGCCACATGCCAGGCCCTGGGACCCTTCCCACCTAAGGCAGCAAAGCCAGCCCGCTCCCCCTTAGAAGCTCCTCTCTGTGTCAGTTCCAACAAGAGGGCTTATGCTCTGGGTCAGACACACAGACCCAAGGACTCCAGTCATCTCCCTGGTCCCTTTCTCACATACATCATTGGCCCACCCCATGCCAAACGTAAACTGGAGTCTCCAAGGCTGGAGGCTCAGGGATGCAAAGGGGGAGCTGATATTCTCAGGGTTTGGGGCCTCTCTAAGCCTCAGTTTGCCATCTGTATGGAACCCATTTGTCAGCTGGAGCCTCCCATCCCTTATGATTTCAAAAATATCAGTTCAAATCTGGGACTTCCCTGGTGGTCCAGTGGTTAAGACTCTGCACTTCCAATGTAGGGGACATGGGTTTCATCCCTGGTCAGGGAACTAGGATCCCACACGCAGTGCAGCCAAAAAAAAAAAAAAAAAATCAGTTCAAATCTATATTCCATACCCTGTGGAAATGCAAAGATATCCCCAATGCTTTGGAACGTTCTGGAATGATTTACATTTTGTTACACTCCCCTCTGCATCAGAGTGGCGACTTCTGCTAAATTCGTTTAGTGTCTGGATTGGGCCTCTGACCCAGGTCTGCTGTTTTGTTTCCACACAGCTCTGCCTGAGACGTGGAATGTGGCCGTCGCCTCCCGCTATTTCCACCAGAAACCCACCACAGCAGGTATTTGTGTGTAAGGCCGGCAGAGGGAGATTTAGGGAAGTCAGAGGGATGGTTTCAAGTGCTACGATAAAAACAACTTCAAACGGACATTGGACAATCCTGTTCTTAACAGTTCTTTGGTCAACCTACCCCTGAGAAGCTTTCATGGGCCCCTTTACCTCACCCAGTTCCCCAGTCTCATCCTGGCTCTTGTCGTTTTTTTTTTTTTAAATCGAAGTATAGTTGATGTACAATATTATATAAGTTACAGGTGTACAATATAGTGATTCACAACTTTTAAAGGTTATACTTCATTTATAGTTACTATAAAATATTGGCTATATTCCCTGTGTTGTACAACAGTCCTGGCTCTTTTCTTCATCTTCCTTTTCACATCTCTCTTCCTTGAGAGTCAAAATAGTCCAGTAGTTAAACACAAGAGTTCTGTTCCCAGATGGCCAGGCTCTGTGCGCCTGGCTTTGCGTCTTATCAGCTGTGTGATAAGATGGGAGTTACCTAACCTCTTTGAACCTCAATTTCATCTGTTAATGAGGATAATAAAAGCTGAATAGGCTTAGTGGTGAGGATTTCATAAAGCCATCCACGGGAAGCCCTTAGAAGAGTGTTAATAATGTCAGCTGCTATTATTATTATTATTATTATTTACCCCTCCAAATTCTTCTACTCTCCTAGGCAGAACAATTCAACCTCCTCAGGCCCTGTCCCAAACCCAGCCCATCTTTGCATATTCAAGCCCAGGAAGTCTCAGGCACAGGAAGGAGCGTTCTTTGAACCGGATAGGTCCTCCTCTAGGCAGTCAGCTGAGGTTGTGAATGGACTCCATCACAGGTAAATGAGCTGAACAGTGACCCCCCCCCACTTTGGTATATACTAAACAAACGCTATGCCCTTTCTTCCTCTTTCTCTCCTCCTCCCCTCCCCCAGCCCCATTAGGCTGAAAGTAAACAGCAGGGACAGCAGTGGCAGATCCAGGGCCTAATGGGAATCTGTCTCCAACCTTGCTGAACTACTAGGAAAGAGCTGCTGTCTTTCAGGGTTCTCTACACAGCCTGGAGTTGCTGGGGCCATTTTGTCTACCTCATTGGAAAACCTACCTAACAAGGTAGGAGAGACAGCTTCTTGGTGTATCATTTGAGAAATTGAGGTCCTAAATTTCACCATACCTGGATTTATCCCTTGAGTTTTCTAATTTTGTGAGCCCGGAAATCCCCTTTTTCTTGTTTAAACTAATTTGATTTGAGCTTCTGTCGTGTAAAATTGAATAAATCTTGACTAATCAAGAATTTCAACTAGGGGCTTCCCTGGTGGCGCAGTGGTTAAGAATCCACCTGCCAATGTAGGGGACATGGGTTTGAGCCCTGGTCCAGGAAGATCCCACATGCCGTGGAGCAACTAAGCCCGTGCACCACAACTACTGAGCCTGTGCTCTAGAGCCCGAGAGCCACAACTACTGAGCACACGTGACACAACTACTGAAGCCCACGTGCCTAGAGCCTGTGCTCTGCAACAAGAGAAGCCACCATAATGAGAAGCCTGTGCACCGCAGCAGAGCGTAGCCCCAATCACCGCAACTAGAGAAAGCCCACGCACAGCAACTAAGATCCAACGCAGCCAAAAATAAATAAATTTATTAAAAAAAAAAATTCAACTAAAAATAGGGTGTATTATAAAATGATGGGGGGAGCTTCCCTGGTGGCGCAGTGGTTAAGAATCCGCCTGCCAGTGCAGGAGACATGGGTTTGAGCCCTGGTCCAGGAAGATCCCACATGTTGCTGAGCAACGAAGCCCGTGCGCCACAACTACTGAGCCTGCGCTTTAGAGTCCGCGAGCCACAACTACTGAGCCCATGTGCCACAACTACTGAAGCCCGCGCGCCTAGAGCCCGTGCTCCCAACAAGAGAAGCCACCGCAATTAGAAGCCCGCGCACCGTAATGAAGAGTAGCCCCTGCTTGCCACAACCAGAGAAAAGCCCGCATGCAGCAACAAAGACCCAACGCAGCCAAAAATATAAAATAAATAAATTTCTAAAAGGGGGGGGGGGAATGTCATAGAATCCACTGCAGAAAGCATAACCAGAAACCACAGGAATGAAAGGCTGCCTCCGACCCCGTGTCTCTCTATGGATCTCTTTCCCTGGGCCCACACAATCTCCCATTTCTGCTTTTTCTCTGCATATCCCCTTCTTTTTTTTTCCTCTGCAGACCAGTGTTTCTGCTGACTCATTTGCTCATCTAGAAAAGGTCCCAGGGCTGATTATCACTGGCCCAGATTGCGTCATGTGACCACCCTGAACCATTCATTGTGATTGGCCAAATAGGGCCCATTACCTCTGGATGGGTCCAGGCCCACCTGAACCAAGTAGACTAAGAGAGGGTGAAGAATGGATTTTCTTTCAAAAAAAATCAAAGTGCTGTTTTTGGAACAATGGGGAATGAGTGCCAAATACCACCCCCCCACCACCCTCCAAAAGTCTTTAACATGGTGCTGAGTGAATTTCTGTGTTACAAACCAATCCAGCCCTGAGTAAGCTCAGGCCCAGCCCCCTGTCCCAGAGGAACAGCTCTAATGGAAGCTTTCACCTGTGACAGCAGCTTCTGGAGAGCTGGTTTGCTTGGGCTTTCTCTAATCTCTGTTCAAATCATACCACATGCCAGAGGGGAACTGGTTCTGACTGTGGCCCCAGCATGAGGCCCTTCCATGGCATCACTTGAGTTTTATAAAGGCCCCATTACATGGAATCATAAGGAGGTGGGGGAGTTCCAAGGCAAGAAGCCAGGGAGTAAGGAGGGGATCGTGGAAGAGGTGGCCTCAGAACGAGGCCTTCAAGGATGGACAGTAAGAACTTCTCAAGGCTGCATCAAGAAGACAAATAATGGCAAGTGTTGGTGAGGATGTGGAAACTTGGATCCCTCATGCACTGCTGGTGGGAATGCAGAATGACACATCTGCTTTGGAAAACAGTCTGGCAGGTCGTCAGGAAGTTGAACGTAGAGCTACTGTATGACCTAGTCATTCCACTCCTAGCTATATACCCAAGAGAAATGAAAACGTGTCCACACAAAAACTTGTCCCTGAATCTTCACAGCAGCATTATTCATAACTGCCAAAAAGTAGAAAGAACCCAAATGTCTACCAGCTGATGAATGGGTAAATAAAATGCGGTTTGTCCATACAATGGGATATTATTCCACCATAAGAAGAAATCAAGTACTGATATCTGCTACAATGTGGATGAACCTTGAAAATCTTAAGTGAAAGAAACCAGCCACAAAAGACCGTATATTGTATTGTTCCATTTATCTGAAATATTAGGCATAGGCAAATACATAGAGACAGGATGTAGGGACTTCCCTGGTGGTCCAGTGGTAAAGAATCCGCCTTCCAATGCAGGGGACGTGGGTTCAATCCCTGGTCGGGGAACTAAGATCCCACATGCTGCAGGGGCAACTAAGCCCGCGTGACTCAGCTACTGAGCTCGTGCGCCTCAACTAGAGAGCCCATGTGCCACAAACTACAGAGCCCGTGTGCCCTGGAGCCCGTGCACCACAACTAGAGAGAGAAAACCCTCACGCCACAACTAGAGAGAAGCCCGAGCACTGCAACGAAGGCCCAATGCAGCCAAAAAAAAACTGAAAAAAAAAAAAAAGAGAGACAGAATGTAGATTAGGGATTGTCTATAGCTGTGGGGGAAGGAATCGGAGTGAATAAAGGGAATGCTAATGGGGATTTGGAGGGAGATGCTGCAAATTGACTGTAGTGATGGTTTTATAATTTTGAATACAAATTATGCAACAAAACATTGAATTGTATACTTCAAACAGGTGAATTGTATTGTTTGTGAATTATATCTCAGGATAGCTATTACCGAAAAAGAAGAAAAAAGAATATACTGGAGGTAGGAGAAGGGGGCCTAAGCCGCATAGCAGCCTGGGAGCCCTGGGATGTCAGGGCCAACTGTCTGATAAACTGGCCGCCCTTCCTGCCCCTCACCCCTTGGATTCCATAACACGTGAAGGGAATTTGGGGCCTGAGAGTCCAGCCCTGGAGTGTAAAGAATAGCCCTCAAACGAAAAAGGGGAGAAGAAAGTCTGTCTCCAAGGCCCGAGGTGGGCAGGACGCTCCAGGAGGAAGCAGAGGATCCAGGTGACTGATGACAGCTTGGGTCACTGGCTCAAGCGCCGGGGAGAGATCAGAGACCTGGTGGCACAGGGCAGCATGGTGACGTGTGCCGGGTTCCTTGGTGTGAAGGCTTGGCCCTGGATGACCCCCTCCACTCTTCCCCATTCCCTGTCTTTGGAGATGGTTCTGACACGCTGTAGCTGATTGTGCAGGTATGGACCTCTGACCCCAGCTGAACCAGTCATGGTCCTTCCTCTGGAATTTGGGATCTTGACAGAGGACGAGGCCTTCTCTCCAAAGGGCTAGAATATATGAGCTAGAAGGTTGTGAACAGCCATAGCCTCCCTGACCAACTCCCTGTGGGCAGGGCTCAAAAGAAGAGGAAGCTGTTTCCCCAGCTGATGGGAATATTCCGAGTTCCCAGTGGCAGGAGCTCTAAAGTGAAAGCACCTGGGAGCACTTAGGCAGTGTGGGGATCTGCGAGCCTCCTCCGGAGAGCCCTGAGCAACCAGAGCGGCAGCAGAGAAGCAGGTAAGGAAGGTTCTTGGTGAAGCAGCACTAAGGGGAGGAGGTGGAGGGAGGCTGGGTGTCCCAGCAACTTCCCTGGAGAGGGGTTTGGAAATCAAAGACCAGGGCCACTGAAAACCACTGCCCTTGGCCAGCAAGTTCTAGGGAAGGAAAACATCCATGAGTAGTGACATGATGGCCTTGTTAATGTTGTAAATAATACATATATTGTGCCAGCAGGCCCATTATACTTTTCAATGCACATTCACTTCCTCACTCTCATTTGCTCCTTCCCCATGTATATTGGAGAAAGATGTATCGTGCTCTGGGAGCTGCCAGGCCCACAGCCCCTTCTGGAATAAAGCTACCTGGGTGACCTACCCTTGCATACTGGATTAAGGTGTGTACCCGACACAAAGGCAGCCAGTGGCCTGGGAGCCCGGTACCCAGCACGGATAACAGTGACCAAATGAGCCAACATGCCTCTCTCGGGGCTTGGGAGGGAGCCTATGGAGAGAGGCAGAGCTCTGTTTTTGCAAGGCAAGAAGCCAAGAGACACAGAAAGAAAGCAGAGAACAGAAGCCGAGAATGAATAAGAAGTGGTGGTGGCAGCCAGGAGGTGGGATGGAGGTAGGAGAGAGACTTCAGTGGGGCGGGGCAGGGAACAGGACGGCTGAGAGGAGGAGCCAGCGCAGGGACCCTAGAACAGACGGGCTTTGGCTGGCGGCAACCCATGGCCTGGCACCAGAACCGCACTGGACCCTCAAGGGTGTTCCTGGCCCCGTCTGCACAAAATGGAGTCAGGAGGCTGCGATTCCGGTCTTCCTTGCTGTCCTGGGCATCCTCACCAGGAACCCTCAACAGGTACCACCTGAGTCATCGCTAGTCCTTAAGGCAGCCACACACACCCTGGTTAATCTCTGGCCTAGCGGGAGGAGGCCATTCCTGGCCAATGTCAGCACATCTCGGCAGGGTCCTTCCTCTTGTCTGCCCCTGAACCCTCTCTTCCTCACAGGGGTCCCTGTCAGGGGCAGACCGTAGGAAAGACCCTCTGTGATGTGGTGACATCAGTCAGGCCTTCAGCCTGGACAGTTCAGGGATAAGTCTCAGGAGAAATACCCAAAGCCTGGGTTAGTAGCTGATCAAATTAAATCAAGGCATTAACGAATCTTCCATTCCTTCCTTCCTACCTTCCTTCCTTCCTCCCATTCTCCCTCATTCTCTCCCTTTCTCCCTCCCTTCCTTCGTTTCCTCAAGCAAACTTGACTCTCAAACGTGTCACTTGCTGGCTCAAGCATCCAGCAGAGTCTGACTGGTGTCTCTTGCCCCAATTCCAAATTCAATCTGATTGGCCCAGTTTGGGTTAGGTGACCCCCTTGGTCCAATCAGCTATGACCAAGGGAACAGGGTTATGTAATATTCATATGACTGCTGGGGTTCAACCCTGGTACTAGGGCTTCTCAGAGGAAAAGGGAACATGGTGCAGATTAAGACCTAAAATATGTGCACTAAACAGAGAGAAACAAAATCAGGGGATGGGAATTAACGTTTTCAAAAACTGACATAGGTTGAGTGCCCTACATACAGTTTTTAGTTTACCTAAATCCTCACGACAACTCTATGAGATAAGCGTTAATAACCTTGTTGTGCGGTGAGGGAAATTAGACTTGGGAAGTTAAGGCACTTGCCCAAGACATTGGGTCTAGGAAGGGGTGTGTCTGCATGAGGGTCCAGGATGGTGTGAGTCCTGGAATTATGCGCTCTTCCTCTTTCCTCTGTACCGCACTGCCTGGCACGAATTTGAAATGATGTTTCTGCCCCTATTTTGCTGAGTCTCAAGACTCCACCAACTCAGTTTCACTGAAGGGCCTTTGAAACTTTCAAGCTCATCATACAGACAAGGAAGTAGAGTCCAGAGAGGGTTAGTGTCTAGCGCAGAGTTACACAGGGATTCAAATGCAGAAAAGGGACAGGCACCCAGGTCTCCCAAGTTCCAGGCCAGGGCCCTCCCCAGACAGCAGGCCACCTTGAAGGTGTCCTATTTCATGGCTTCTTTCTGCCTGCAGAGCTAAGGGGTGAGGCTACCTCAGAGTGGTTCCTGCCTATCTCTCTAATTCCACCTTCTCCTCCAGTTCCTCCTTCTCTGTCCGTCCCCTAAATGTAACCATTGGTTCCTCCCCTGGGAAGTACCCTAGCAGCAAGGGTACTGTGGCTCCACAACTGACCCTTTGCTCTGCACTTAGGACTGCAAACTCCCCAGGGGGCATGCTGTGTCTTTCATCTTTGACGTTCCCTAAGTTCCTGACCCAAACATCAAGGGTGTGCTCCATAAAGACTGAGATAAGTGTTGGATAAGATAAGATAATGAGGTTATGTGTGCCTATGTTGCCACTGCATCCAGACACCCGCCATCCATTCATCCACCGTCTATTCACCCATCCATCCACCCGTCAGTTCATCCATCTGTCCATTCATCTGTCTAACAATCATCTATCAAGCCCTGGACCCAGGCAGACCGGGCCCAGGAGGGGAGCTCTGGGGATGCCATGCTTATTCATACCTTCGTATCTTTATTCACGCTGTTCCCTCTGCCTGGAATACCCTTTCCATCTTCCTTCATTTGACATTTAACTCATCTTTCAGCCATGACCATAGCATCATCTGGACAGCCTTTCCCAAAGCCCAGACTTGACTAAGAGACTTCTTCTGTGTCTCAAAACACCTTTTACACTTATCACATTTTAAAACATAACAGCCTTATTGAGATATAATTCACATACAGTTTACCAAGTCCAAGTTCATACTGCTGGTTGCACGACAGGCCAATAAATCTAGGGACTAGTGGTTGGGGCAGGGAATAGCAACTTTATTTGGAAAGCCAGCAGACCGAGAAGATGCTGGACCAGTGTCCCAAAGAATCATCTTCTCTGAGTTAGAATTCAGGCTTCTAAAAGGGAAAGAGGTAAAGTCCTGGTTCCAGTCAGACTCCGAAGGGGATATGTTGATTTCTTCCTTCCTGCAGCCATTCACATGTGGGCCTGGTAAGGGGGTTTCCTATGAGCTAAACAAAGGTATTTTATCTTAATGCTCATTACATGGGTGGCAGGGTTCCCAGAGATGGGCCATTATGTATAATTTAAGCTTATAGGCAACATCCCTTTGGTGATTAACTTGTAGCAAAAGCAATAGAATACAAAAATTAAAGTAAAAGAAACATCCAATATGGAGTCAGATTTGTTCTTCCCTATTACAGTACCATAAAACTCATCCTTTTAAAGTGTCTAGTCCAGTGGTATATTCAAAGTTGTGCACTAATTTCAGAATACTTTCCTCACTCCATGAAGAAACCCTGTACCTATTAGCAGTCATTCACCATTTCCCCTCAACTCCTCCAAACCTTGGCAGTCAGGAATCTACTTTCTGTCTCTATAGATTTGCCTACTCTGGAGATTTCATATAAATGGAATCATACATCATGTGGCCTTTCATTCAGCGTAATGTTTTCAAGGTTCACCCATGTTGTAGCATGTGTCAAGACACTTCCACATTTTTAATAAGGGTTGAGAACCTAGATCCCCTTTTGGTAGCTTTGGCCCTTTCTGGTCCTCAGGGGAGCTAAATAAAAAAAAAAAGTCCATATGGTTGCAGAGCCTTAAGACTCCTAGAAAAATTATTGGAAAACCAAAGACAGAAAGAAGCCATTTCTGGCTTTGAAGACGGAGGAAGGGGCCACGAGCAAAGGAACACAGGCAGCCTGCAGAGACTGGAGATGAGAAAATGGATTCTCTCACCGAGCCTCCAGAAAGAATGCAGCCCTGCCCAGCTCACATTCTTCATTTTAGCCTTGTAAGACCCTCTGGAGACTCTGACCTCCAGAACCATAAGATAATTAGTTTGTGCTGTTTTAAGTTTGTGTGTAACTAAGTTTGCGTTAATTTGTTACAGCACCAATAGGAAACTAATACAGATTTTGGTACCTGGAAATGGAGAGCAGGACTGCACCTAATTCATCTCTGAAGCATAAGAAGGCGCTGTATACCAAGTAAGCATTTAGATTCTGCCTCAGATGATCAGCGTTTATATCACAGTGTTTGCATGTGTGTGTCCTTGAGCAAGTGATTTGTCCTCTCAACAGAATTTCCTCATTGGTGAGATGGAAATGATAACTATATTCCTTCATAAGATTGTTGTAAAGATTAATAAATAGCATATGTGTCAGTGCTGAGCACCATGCCAGGCCCATGGGGAGCACTGAACAAATAAATGTTAACCAGTATTACCACTATCACCATGCATCATTAACTGTTTCTTGAACTGACCTTAATCAGGGCTAACTCCTCCTCCCCTTGCAGTATCTAAAGGGACAGGATACTTGGGCTTAATGTGGGCTGGACTCTGTAGCCAAGAACGTTGGCTCCTAACACCTGAGGCTTCAGACAACAGCCATATTCCTCAGGCAGTTGGCCATACTTGGTTCTAGATGTTTGTCTAGTTTGGAGTGGGACCGCCACCAAGGGCACGGAGACAAGGGTGTCTCAGTGCATAAGAAGGTGAGGGTTGGAGCCAGGAGAAGGATGAGGGATACTAGGTGGAAGCAGAGTTGGCTCAGATGGGGCAATATGGTGAAGGATGGGCAACAGGGAGGCTGGGTGGACTCCTGAGTACCCAACATTTACCCCAGACACCACAATGAATATTATGTGCTACCTCTACTAGGATGGCTAAAACAAAAAGACAGACAATAACAAGTGTTGGTGAGGATGTGGAGAAATTAGAGCCCTCCTACATTGCTGGTGGGAATGTAAAATACTACAACCACTTTTTTTTTTGGCCACACTGCGTGGCTTGTGGGATCTTAGTTCCCAACTGGGGATTGAACCCGAGCCCTCGGCAGGGAAAGCTCAGAGTCCTAACCACTGGGCCACCAGGGAATTCCCAACTAAAACCACTTTTGAAAACAGTTTGGCATTTCCTCAGCTAGTAAAACATACAGTTACCATATGACCCAGCAATTCCACTACTATTATATGCCCACATCCACACATTTGTACACACAAAAACTTGTACATGAGTGTTCACAGAAGCACTTTTCATAACAGCCAAAAGCAGAAACAACCCAATGTCCATCAAATGAGGAATGGATGGAAACAGAATGTGATATGTCCATATCCAATACAATATATGTATATATTATCCAATACAATAGAGTATTATTGGCAATAGAAAGGAATGAATTACTGAGACATGCTACAACATGGATGAACCTTGAAAACATGTTGCTAAATTAAAGAACACAGACACAAAAGACCCTATGTTGTATGATTATTTATTTATTTATTTATTTATTTATGGCTGTGTTGGGTCTTCGTTTCTGTGCGAGGGCTTTCTCTAGTTGTGGCAAGTGGGGGCCACTCTTCATCGCGGTGCGCGGGCCTCTCACTATCGCGGCCTCTCTTGTTGCGGAGCACAGGCTCCAGACGCGCAGGCTCAGTAATTGTGGCTCACGGGCCTAGTTGCTCCGCGGCACGTGGGATCTTCCCAGACCAGGGCTCGAACACGTGTCCCCTGCATTGGCAGGCAGATTCTCAACCACTGCGCCACCAGGGAAGCCCTGTATGATTTTTTTTAATATGAAATGTCCAGAATAGGCAAATCCGTAGAGACAGAAAGCAGATTCGTGGTTACCAGGGACTGGAGAGACGGCAGAAAGGAGAGGGGACTGCTAATGCCTACAGGGCTTCTTTTGGGGTGATAAAAATGTTCTGCAAAACAGGTAATGGTAATTGTTGCACAACTCAATATATCACTGAATTGCACACTTTAAAGGGGTGAATTTTGTGGTGTGTGAATTATAATCTCAATAAAAGTGTTATTAAATAAGTGCTAGCCATCTTTGAGCACTTCCAGTGCGCCAGCAAGTGAGCTGAGTACACGTTTGATCCCATTTCATTACCAGGTTTTGGGGACAGGGCTGACCTATTGATGAGCCTGAGCTGGACCCAGGTGAATCCTACCTTCTTGGAGGGAGGTGAGGAGGAAAGAGGGAGAGAGGCCCAGTTTGGCTGACAGGTGCTCCCGGATGGATAAGGGATCACTCACCCAAGGGAGGGATGCTGAAATCATGGGGATGAGCATCCCTGAGACATGAGGCCACCTGGAGAAAAGTCAAAGAGCGGGTCAGATGTCTCCATCTGTGGCTGCCTAAAGTCAGGTCTCCAGAACAGGGAGCCTGGCCGGCTCTCACTCTATGGCCCTCTCTACCCCAGAGGAAGCCCTGATATCTTTAAGCAGGAGAATGACACACCCAATTGGTGGAAAATGGACTGGGGAGGAGGCAAAAGGAGAACCGGAGGGATGAATTAGGAGGCTGGAGCCATCACCTGAAGTGAGGTGAGATAGCTTACACTCCAGTAGGGGAGATGGGCAATATAGTAGGTTTCCCCAGAGAAACAGAACCAATGGGATATGTACCTATATATATATATGCCTATATCTACACCTCTATCTCTGTCTCTATCATCTGTATTTATATCTCTATCTATATCAAGAGATCTAGTATAAGGAATTGGCTCATGCAATTTATGGAGGCTTAGAACTCCCCAAATCTGCATTTGTCAAGCTGGAGACCCAGGAAAGCCCGTGATATAATTCCAGTCTGAGTCCAGAGTCCTGAAATTCAGGAACGTCCATCGTATAAGTTCCAGTCTGAGGGCAGAAAAAAAGCAATGTCCCAGCTCAAACAATCAAGAAGGCAAAGTTCCCACTTCCTTGGTCTTTTTCTTCTACTCGGCTCTTTATTGACTGGATAAGGGCCACCCACATTAGGGAGAACAACCTGCTTTACTCAGTCCATTGATTCAAATGTTCATCTCATCCGAAAACACTCTTACAGACACCCCCAGAACAATGTTTGACCAAATGTCTGGGCACTCTGTGGCCCAGTCATGTTGACTCATAAAATGAACCATCACAGGTAAACGTATAATGTGTGCTCAGGGAGCAATGAGAAAGTAAGAAAACAATGAAGCAGGGTGAGGAACTCGAGAACAGTGGGGACAGAATGACAGGCAGAGAGAGTGTCAAAAATAAATATTTGTTAAATGAAAGGCTGAATCTTGCACTCCTCCAGATGCTACTTTTTTCTTTATGCCCCAAATCACTTTGCCTTCTGTTAGGTTTTAACTGTAGTGAATGCTATTGTCACTGGGAAATAAGGTATTTTCTATTTTTTTTTTTAAAGAATCAGCGGCTTGAAAGATACCACGTTCAAACATTCTGGAGGAATGTCACATTTGATATGGCCACTGGACACGGTTGACTTCTTCTTTATTTATGATTTCTGGCGCTTTTCCTTTGAGGCCGCTCAGAATAGCTTCTGATCCTGTTCGCTCACAGAAACGGTGAAATCAAATCTTCCTGCGCTCGCCCCATCGGAGGCCAGTTTGCTTATGTAAGCTGTTCCCGCCCTCACTGAGTAACTGGATGGTGAGAGCAGAGCCCCGTACAGATTTCAAATGCGGCTCTCTTCACATAAACGTCTTTGACTTGCATACTATTCTTCTGGTAAATTACATTTGGTCGCAATCGATAGAAGTTGTGTGCGCCCTACGGGAGACCACATTCGAGCCATTTGCTCTTCACTAACCTCTTTATACCCCTTTAAATGTTTTTGGTCTTTCCCTCAGTGATATTCAAATCAATGTCCTGACTTATTTATCCTTTGGAAGTCTCAGTACCTGCCTCAGTATCGCACCACTTCTGTTTGATTACTTTTGTTGAACTTCTGCACCCTGGGCAAAACAACAGGCTCAAAGAACTATCTGTCATGTGGGTGTGACGTGTGTAAGTGTGAATGAGTTTGCATGAATGTGAGTGTGTATAGCCTAATAGAGTTGAAAGACCTTTGAGTTTGAAATCAAACAGTTCTAAGTTGGAGGGACAGTTCTTCCATGCTCTAGCTGGTAACCTTGGGCAAGTCGTCTCATGGGGGCTCAGTTTCTGCAGCTGGAAAAGAGAAATATAGGTCTATACCCAAGAGAAATGAAAACATACATCCACATAAAAACTTGTACATGAATGTTCATAGCAGCATTTTTCATAATAGCAAATAAGACCCAAATTACATCGATGGATGAATGGATAAGTAAAATGTAGTATATATCCATACAATAAAATCCATACATTAGAATATGATTTGGTTTTCAAAAGAATAAAGTACTGATACATGCTACAACATGGATGAACCTTGAAAACATGATGCTACCTGAAAGAAGCTAGCCACTAAAGACCCTGTGTATTAGAGTGCCAGGGCTGCCATAACAAAGTACCATAGACTAGGTGGCTTAACTAACAGAAATTTATTGTCTCCTAGTTCTGGAGGCTAGAAGCCCAAGATGAAGGTGTCGGCAGCATTGCTTTCTTCTGAGGAAATCTGTTCATGCCTCTTGTAGCTTTTGGTGGTTTGCTGGCAATCTTCGGTGTTCCTGGGCTTGTAGAAACATCACTTCAATCTCTGCATTCATCTTCACGTTGCGTTCTCCCTGTGTCCAAATTTCCCCTTTTTATAAGGACACAAGTCATTGGATTACGGTCCACCCTAAAGACCTGATTTTAACTAATTACATCTGCAACACAACCCTATTTCCAAACAGGGTCACATTCTGAGGTACTGAGGGTTAGGACTTCAACATATGAATTTTGTGGGGAGGAGACACAATTCAGCCCGTTAATACCACATATTATATGATTCCATTAATATGAAATGTCTGGAATAGGTAAGTCCATAGAGACAGAAAGTAGATTAGTGGTTGCCAGGGGCTGAGAGAAAGAAGGAATTTTGAATGACCGCTAATGGATACAGGGTTTATTTTTGAAAGTGTTCTGAAATTAGATAGCGGTGGTGATTGCACAACTCTGTGAATATACTAAAAACTAATGAACTGTACCCTTTAAATGGGTGAACTGTATGGCATGTGGATTATATCTCAAAAAAGCTGTTTTTGTTTTGTTTTGTTTTGTTTTGTTTAAAGAATGCGTGCAATGCTGGCCGCTCTTTCCTGCCCTGTTAGGGTTCTGCAGATCATGTGACTTAATGCAAGTGAGAATGTTTGGGAAACTCTCCAAAGATAAAATACAACTGTAACCTTTGGTCTTCAATTTTTAAATGCCTTTGGTATTTGTTAAGTGCATTCCACCCTGCATGGTGGATTCCCTATTAATTCCAAACCTTTCTAATGTAATAAGGAGAATTCCAGCTCTCCTTAACAGCCAACTTGAACAGTTGCTGCAAGCTCACTGTCATATTACTGAGAAAAACATCTTTCCTAAACCTTTGATTCCCACGAAATGGTCATCCTTTCCAAACGGATATCTCTTTTACCACTGAATTTATCTCAGTGCAATCTCTGGAAAGCACCTTCAAGCCTTTGCATTTTAAGAGACTAGTTTTCTTCCTGCAGCTGCATTTTTTTTTTTTTTTTTTTTACGGTACACGAGCCTCTCACCGCTGCGGCCTCTCCTGCTGCGGAGCACAGGCTCCGGACACGCAGGCCCAGCGGCCACGGCCCACGGGCCTAGCCGCTCTGCGGCATGTGGGATCCTCCCGGACCGGGGCACGAACCCACGTCCCCTGCATCGGCAGGCGGACTCTTGACCACTGCGCCACCAGGGAAGCCCCTGCAGCTGCAATTTTGCCCTTGTTGGATCACAGCTAGTTCTTTCACCAGAGGCCAAATAAAATTTCATGAAACAGTTGGGATTTCAGCGGCTAGCAAAGTCCTTTCTTGTTCTCTGAGACGCTTTCATGCGTCTGCCCCTCCCTAACCCCCAGGGGTTGCTGCACAGAGCCTAGCACCTCTTAAGGTCAAGCCTTAGGGACCACTATGTAGGCAGCTAGCCTGTTCAGCTGCCTCTGGCCACAGGAGCAGTGGGTATCCTATTCTTACTCATGACCTTGGCTGTATGCTTCATGCCTGCTGTAAGGTGAATTGTCTGAGTTGCAGGTCTCTCAGGCAGCCTGTCTCCGGTTCTCTGGAATGAACTGCATATAGATTAATAGGTTGTAGGTAAACAGTGCAGTTGCCGAATCCAATTTGGCAAAACTTAATTTTCAATCCCTCCAATGTCCTCTTCTCCTATCTACCTGCTAGATTTTATGCTTTGGGGCCATTTCAAATTGGCCCCCCTCCTAGCTCTCCGCTCCCATGCTGTGTGACTTTGGCTGAGCTGCTTAACCTCTCTGGGCCTCAGTTTCTTCAGCTTTCAAAGGGGGTAATGACCTTTTTCTCATAAGGCTGTGAAGAGAATGGAATGAGGTTTTTCTGGTACGTACTGAGAGCCTGACTTAATGTTGGCTGTCTCTCTCTCTCTCTCTCCCCAGCCCTGAGGGAAAGGAAGGTTGCTCTGCACCCTGACTGAGGACTGAGACACAGTGGAAAGAGCACTGCCCTCAGGGTCACACACACCTAATTTGAAGTCCCAGCTCTGTTGTGACCCTGGGCAGACCCGTCTCTTCCCATGTCACTGGGGTTGGGGAAGGGACCATGAGAGGCACATGGGATCACGGATAAGAAGCTGCTTAGAAGCCTGTAAGGAGCTGTCTGGCTGGGAGAGTCTGTTGTCACAACTGCCCTTCCAGAAATCATGTGACCTGACACCTTTCACACCCACCCAGGCTGCTCCTCACAGGACCCCACACTCAGCTCCACTTACCTAAGACCTGGGCAGGTTTCCTGGCTCGCAGGAGGGCAGCCTCCAAGTCCCTCTCTGCAGCCTCCTCTGTTTTCCTTTTTCACCGCCCTCCCAGCAGATGGCTTCCTAGCCCAAGGTGGCTTGGAGGAGCCCTGGGCCAGCTGAGCCTCCATTTTTGCCTGGTTTATGGGGGCGTGGCCCTACTGAGGGACCAGGGAAGCTCCTCCCAGTCATTCCCCGCTCAGCCACTTAGAGCAGTGAGGCCCTGGGCACGTTCCTGAAGTCCTCTCTGCTTTGGATGTCTCCTCTGTATGTTGCAGATAATGATAGCTCCTCCCTTGTGGGTGGCCGTGTAGATGAAATGTCATCACGCATAAAGAATTTAGATCAGAGTCAGGCACATAAGAAGCAGTCAACAAATATTTGAGATTACTGTTGCTTATTCACTCAATTATTCATTCACTGGACACCTTCACTCTGCTGGGTGCTAGGCACACAGATGAATCAGATGGAGACCCCGCCTTCACGGGGCTCCCAGGCCAGAGGGGCAGGCAGACAAAGCTCCGGGGTCACTAGTGGACACAGTGATAGCACAGGGTCGGTACAGTGGGAACTCCTGCACAAGTGATAAGGAGAGTGGGTGGTATGGGGCCGCTGGGAGAGGCACGGACTCCTCCGGGGTGGGTCAGGAGAAACCTCTGGAGAGAGACCATGTGGCTGGGCCATGTAGGGGCGTAGGAAGTCACCTGCTGGAGGGAAAGGCCCGGAAGAGGGCGGTCCAGGCATGGGAACAGCACAGGCAAAGATGCAGAGGCTAGGAGAGCAGGGCCCACATTTGGAGGTGAAGCCTGTGAAGGTGAAGCCGCACACCCTCACCCCTCCTACTCATCTGGAATCTGCCCGTGGGGTCCTGCTGTGAGCAGCTGTGTGGCCAGGAGCAAAACCCCCAGAACTGCCCTCAGCCAGGACGAAAGGGCGATGACAGGGAAATACCCTCGAGTCCTTGCCCCTTGCTGTGGCAGCAACTCTAACTGGTGTTTCATCCCACTTCCCAGAAGTCCCCAGAGGGACGGAGCCCCAGTGCTAGGAATGCGACCTGCTTATGAAAGCACGCTAGACTGACGCTCACCTCCAAAATGCACTGTTTGGACCCCAGTCCTTTTCTCAGAGGCTGCTTCCCGGGAACCCCACCCTAAGACATCCAGCTACGAAAGAGCTGACCAGACAGGTGGATTGTCCAGAACCCTCTCCACCGTTCTGGTGACTTGATTAATTCTTCTGGCAATTACTGAGGATTTGGTGTATGGCCAGCACCAGACTAGACACTGAGGGAGAGTTAAGCAGTGGAGAAAAGAGTCCCTCGAGGTGCTTTTTGAGGAGGTAAGACATAGCTGTGAAGAAGAAAAAACACAAAGGCTGGGAAAGGTAGAGATCATTTAGGGAAGAGCATGCAGTTGGGTGCATTAGATCCCAGCGTGGTGCCACAGAGGGAGGGGGCAACAAAAAGCTGAAAGGACACGCAGGGCTGGGGCCAGTGTGTGGACACAGAAGCCTGGAACGCTTCATCTGGGTGGTTCTCTGAATGATGGGCAATAGGGAGCCCCGGAAGGATTTTGAGCAGTGGGGGGATGGGGCAATCTCTCTGTTAGAAGGAACCCTTGGGACCCGGTGCAGGATGGCAAGGAGTGGGCAGCTTGGGAGGCGGCTGCTGGAGCAGGGTGGGCTCGGTGCTGTCTCAGCCAGCCCGGCTCCAAACGGATCTCCCCCCAGACTCAGAAGGGCCATCTTTTCATAAAAGCTCGGAAAGCTTCCTGCTTTCCCACCCTTCCTTTCAGACCTGTTTCCTGCTTGGCCTCCAAACCTATTCCCACTCCTCCTACCTTCTCCCATTATCTCTGACTTCAGAATGTTTGCTTTGGCTCCCACTGTCTCCCGCCCGCTCTCTCCTGCGGTTCGTGGTGGATACTCAGCAAAAAAACGCTCCTTCCTGCAAGCCGGCTCAGACTCACTGGGGCGGGATTGTCTTCTTTCTACTTTAAGTAAATGGAATTGGAGCAACCTTGGCCTTGGAAGACAGACTTTTTCTTCTAACGACTTTCCTTTGAAACCACAAATGCATTTTGTCTCGATTTGAGGTGGTTCTTGCCTATCGGCTCAGCAACCTCAGGGCGAGTGCAAAGCGGCAACTGGCAGCCTTAAGGTTTCGCGGCGGATGCTGTGCTTTTGGGAGAAGTCGATTTCTCTGTGAAGAAGCCGAGAGGGCAAAGATAGCACAATTCTCTGTCCATTCAATAAACGTCTAAGAACCAGGCCTTGGGCTGGGTGTCCGAGGATGAGACATCTCCTCCCCAGGTGCCCATGGCCTTGTGGGGGAGATGGACAGAGAGACTGGTCACAGGAAAAGGTACAAAGTACCGCAGGGTCCACACTGACCTTGCACCTGCACCGCAAGGATCTGTGCAACCTCGGGCAAGTTATTGAACTTCCCTCTGCCTCAGTTTCCTCATCTACAAAAAAGCAATAATGAGAGTCCTTCCTTTAGAGGGCTGTTGGGAGGATTAAGGTAAGCTGCAGGAAGGGCTTAGCACAGAGCTGGGAGGAGTAAGCACCAAGTCAGTGCCACTTCTTCTTCCTCTTCCTTTTAATTCTCATACCATAACATTCTCCCTTTTAAAGTGTACAGTGGTTTTTAGTATATTCTCAAGGTTGTGCACCCATCACCACTATTTCCAGAACATTCTCAGTATCCCAAAGAAACCCTGTACCCACTAGCAATCACTCCCCCCAATTTCCCCTGCCCCAGGCAACCACTAGTCTACTTTCTGTCTCTGCGGACTTGCCTATTCTGGATACATATCTACTTTTTAATATTTATTTATTTATTTGGTTGCACCGGGTCTTAGTTGTGGCAGGTGGGCCCCTTAGTTGCGGCACGCGAGCTCCTTAGTTGTGGCATGCGAACTCTTAGTTGTGGCACGCGAACTCTTAGTTGTGGCACGCACGTGGGCTCTAGTTCCCTGACCAGGGATCGAACCTGGCCCCCTGCATTGGGAGCACAGAGTCCCAACCACTGTGCCACCTGGGAAGCCCCTATTCTGGATATTTTATGTAAATGGAATCACATATGTGTGGCCTTTTGTGCCTGACTTCTTTCACTTGTAACGTTTTTCCAGTTCCATCCATTTTTATAGCATGTAGGCAGCACTTGATTCTTTTTTATGGCCGAATAATATTCTACTGTTTTAAGGCTATCGTGTGTATTCGTTTATCAGCTGATGGTCATTTGGGTTATTTCCACTTTGAGGCTGAGTAATGCTGCTATGAACGTTTGCGTACCAGTTTTTGTGTGGATATCTGTTTTTGTTTCTTTTGGGTGTGTACCTAGGGGTGTGATTGCTGGGTCATATGGCAACTGTATGTTTAACTTTTTGAGGAACTGCCAGGCTGTTTTCCAGAACGGCTGCACCAGCTATTCTTGACTCCACATCTCAAAACACTTTCCCACACACCATCATGCCACAGCCCAGAGGGGAGCTGTTATAGCACCGGCGGGGAAAGTAGTAAGCTCAAAGCCCCAGGGAGAGTTAGTGACAGAGCCAGGAGCTGAACCAAGAACCTTGGGGCCCAGATTTACCGTGTCACCCTTGGCACCCAGGATCCATCACTTGGATTTTTTGTTATGCCCCCAGTGGGTGAGAAGTGGTATGAGGCATGGCCTCTGCTCGTGGCAGCTTGCTTTCTAGAAGGTCAACAGTGACAGCCCTAGCTTATCTGAGCTCCCCCAGATGCCAGAAGGCCCTGAGCACCCCACCTCCATCCCTCTCAGCAGATCCCTGAGCCCAAGGCCAAGGAGAACAGTGGCACGTATGATCTAAGAATAGCTGTGCTGTACCAGACAGGTAGGTGGTGTTTCTGGGGTGGAGGGGAGCCCTGGGAAGCTCCCCTTCCCAGCTGTTACTTCTCTTGCCAAGATTGGAGCCCAGCAGTGAATCTCAGACTTCCTGGTGGGGACCTTAGCCCCATTCCTCACCCCCACCAGACTCTCCCCTTTTGTGACCTTCCTATTCATCCAGTGCCTCACCAAGACCAGACCTGGGCTAAACTCCCAGGCCCCTCTGACGCTTTGCTGAAATGACCTTGAACCATAACTTAACCTTGTCAAAACTCAGTTTGCTCATCTCTCACACCTATCTCAGAGGGTAGTTGTAGGAGCAGCAAAGGGTACCAGTTAAGGGGATGAATTTGGTGCTCAGACAAGGATTGCTTTGAGATGGGGCACAGCCTCTTCTGTACTAGCTCTGTGACCTTGGGTAACTCACCCTACCTCTCTGAGACTCTCTTTCATGCTTGGGAGAATGGGGTGCCTGTGAAGAGTTGAGCAAGGACTCAGTAAAGGACAGCTATGGTTATTATTATTATGCAGATTAAAGGAGATTGGCCAGTGAAGCACCTGGCAGAGTGCCTGGCACATAGTCGGTATTTGGTACATGAAAGCTATGGTCATTATCCACCCCTGACTTCGTGCAAGTGATTGGTGAAGGGCTGGAGGACCAGAAGGAAGGTGGCCTTGCTTATTACCCAGACATCACTGCAACCGGAAGATGAACTCCAAAGCATGGGCAGACCAGTGGTCAGAGCAAGGCAAGCCCACAGGGTGCTGGGAGTTTGGGGACAGAACCAAGAGATTAGTGAGCTGAGCATGAAGAACAGAGTGAGGCTGGTTGAGTGGGAGAGCCGCCGATGAGAGCCTGTGGAGGGACTTCGAGGGCTGCTGGGCTTTAAGGTACCCAAATGCCTGCTGTGTAAGCAGCCAGGTCTATTTAAAGGACCGGGGACTGAGTGCTTGCTTTGGAGATGCCTTAAGCTTCCTGGGCTGATGAGCCACTTCCCAGCGTACTTCGGCGGTGTCACATGACACTTGTGTCTCATGCTGGAAGAACAGAAAGCTGAGTGTGAGCTAGGGAGCCCAGAAGCCAGCAGAGACCATGGCAGCCTTCCTGGAGGAGCTGGCCTTGCAGAATGAGCAGTGTTTGCCAGGAGTAGAGAGGGCAGGGGTCTGGGAGGGAGGAAGGCACAGAAGTTGCTGCACGGGGAAGAGCAAGGAGATGAACCTCCTTTAAAAAATGTGATACAATTCAAAATGATACACTTTCATTGTAGGACATTTAGCAAGGGGGAGTTATAAAAATACAATTAAGAAAAGGAGTCAAGTAAAAAATCTTCAGTAATCTCACTTCCCAGAGGTAACTAGTACTAACATTTTGGTGTGCTTTTTTCCACCTTTTCTCTATGTGTGTATATTACTTATGTTCCTTTTTTCTTTCTTTTTTTGAAAGCAAAAATAGACTCATGTAATACATACTGTTTGTGACCCACTTTTAAAAATGCATCATGAACTGTGTTCCCTGTCATTAAATATTCTTCTTCACCACTATTTAATGAACTTATAATATTCTCTCATATGAATGGAACATAATTTATTCAAGTAATTTTCTATTCTTGGGTATTTCAGTGGTTTCTAATGTTTCAGTATCATAAGCATCTTCTAAATGAACATCCTTGTGGCTGAAACTCTGTGCATGTCCTTAATTATATCCTTGGGATAAATTTCTAGAAAAGGAGTTGCTAGGATAAAGGGATGTAGGTTTTAAAGAATTTTAATACATATTGTCAAATTGCTCCCCGGAAAGCTTGTACCGACTTACACTCCAGCTAGCAGAGTACAGGGAGCCCATTCTATCATTTCCACTAGCATTGTATAATATTTTTTCTTTGTGAATTTGATAAATTCAAGACACTCATGAATCCAAGTTTCCTGAGATGTAAGATGATGGTGATAATAAAGACGTCTATCATGGGTTTGTTGTGACAATCAAAACACATAGCAGCAGGTAGGATACGCTTGAAAAGAAAACATAACTGACAGTTGTTAGTGATTATTCTAACTCGATTATCCCTGGAATGAGGAAGCCCTGTGAGTCAAGATTGAGAAGATACTTGGAAGCCAGCTTTGTAAAGGGCTTTCTCTTCCCTTTAACTACAAAATTAATATATGCTTGTAAAAATGGAAACCACCCACAGCTGGGATGGTAAAAAAGTGAGCGTACTCCTTCCCTCCCCCACAATTCTCTCCCCAGAGATTAGATGTGTAGCCTGCTACATCTTCTCTAATACCTTTACAAACTCTGTATGTGTGTGTGTACACCCATGTATATAACTTACTGTTGTTGTTGTTTTGCAAAATGGAATCCTATGTAGGATTTCACTCCCATCTCATGACAGACAGATCTACCTTACTCTTTTAAACATTTGTTTGGATTCTACGGCTGGATAAGGCATGATTTGCTTATCTTTCCTCCTAACAACGCAGCAAGAGCTCATCCTCACATGCGTGTCCTTGCGCAACGAGCTGGTATCTCTCTAGTTTGGGTTCCTAGCAGTGGGATGCGAGGTCAAAGTGGTTAGACATTGTCATACTGTCAAATTGCTCTTTTAACTCTAAAAGTTCTGAAAGAAACCTGAAGCGAAACTGGGATCTGTCTCCAGCACCAGCTTCTGGCTGTCCTCCGCCTTGAAGCAAACCACAAAGGAATCTTTTTCTTGTTAATTAACTGGGGTTTTTATTAAACACCTTAGCAGCTAGCCAACCGCTCTGACCCAGCCATTCCTGGGAGACATCTTGATGAGAAGTTTTGTGTTTTAATTTATACATCTTTGATGACAGCTTTTGTGTCAGAGTGTGTCCTCTATAATCAAATATTAAATTATCAGAGAGACACTGTTCTTCAACAGAAAACATGTATGAAGCCCTTACTCTCTGCCAGGGGAGGGAAATGTAGGCACTAAGTTTCTGCCCCCAAGGATGCAGAGTGCAGTGGAGGAGCTGGGGACTCATGCAAAGAATGATGACAAGGCGTGATCATTGTATTATGGGGGCACGGGGACGGGACCAAAGCTGTCTCTCTTTGGGGAGTCAGGAAAGTGGATGTTCAGCTGGATCGCAAAGGCTCGGGAGGCCTTTGCCAGGTGAGGAAGGGAGAAGGGATTCCAGGCAAGGAGAACAGTGTGGGTGAAGGCCCTCCGTTTGAATGGGAAGCAGCAAGTTGGAGTCTCGTGTGGCTGAGAGATTAGCTGTAGGGTCGGGGAGGTAAGGTCTGGGGGAAGTTTGTAGGAGATGAGGCTAGAAAGGGAGGTTGAGGTAAAACCATAAGGGGCCACAAATGTCAGGTCGAGGAGCTTACGCTTTATCCAGTAGGGGATAGTGAGCCATTGAAGGTTTTGGAAAGAGGTGACACCATCAGACCTATGTTTTAGAAAGATCACTCTGATGATATTTGGAGAGTGACTCAAAAGAGGGTAAAACTAGAGAAGAAAAGACCCATAATTCTTTTTTTTTAATAAATTTATTTATTTATTTTTGCCTGTGTTGGGTCTGTTGCTGTGCGTGGGCGTCTATTCTTCGTTGAGGTGCATGGGCTTCTCAATGCTGTGGCTTCTCTCGTTGTGGAGCCGGGCTCCAGGCACGCGGGCTTCAGTAGTTGCGGCACATGAGCTCAGTAGTTGTGGCTCGTGGGCTCCAGAGCGCAGGCTCAGTAGTTGTAGCGCACAGGCTTAGTTGCTCCGCGGCATGTGGGATCTTGCCGGACCAGGGATCAAACCCGTGTCCCCAGCATTGGCAGGAGGATTCTCAACCACGGCGCCACCAGGGAAGCCCTGACCTATACATTTTTAACTAAAGCTATTAATGTTACTAAAATTATATAAAAATGCGAATTAAACAACAAAGACCGTTTAAAAATCTGTGCCTAGTTCTATGATAAAAGGTGGAGGAGACCCCAAGCCTAGAGAACACACTTCCTCCAGCCCCCATCACCGCCAGCTGGACTGGAAAAATAAGACACACCATCAGTTCATGATGCAGGCTCATTTGTAATCAAAGGAACAAAACTGAAAGTAACAATGAGATGCCTTATTTCACTTAGTATTTCAATACCCAGTTTAGCAAGAGTGTCAAGAAACAGGCACTTTTTTATATGGTAATGGCAGTGTTCGTTGAAACAGAGTTTAAGTTATGGGAAACCTTAAAAAAAATTATTTGTGGGAATTCCCTGGTGGTCCAGTGGTTAGGACCCTGCACTCTCACTGCCAAGGGTTTTTTTTTGTTTGTTTGTTTGTTTTATTTTATCTTTTGGCCACACCGTGCAGCATGTGAGATCTTAGTTCCCTGACCAAGGATCGAACCTGTGCCCCCTGCATTGAAAGCACAGAGTCTTAACCACTGGACCACCAGGGAAGTCCCCTGCCAAGGGGTTTGATCCTTAGTCAGGCAACTAAAATCCCACAAGCCGTGCAGTGCAGCCAAAAAAAAAAACCAACAACAGCAACAACAAAAAAATTATTTGTGCCTTTTTATCTAGAAATTTTGCCTCCAGGAATTTATGCTAAAGATAATAATAAAAAAATGAAAAAAAACTTGAGGATAAAGATGTTTATTACTCTGTTATTTATGACAGCAAAAGATTGGAAGGACTTAAATGTCTCAATTAGGGCAATTATTAAGTAAATTATGGTATAACTACATTTTTGCACATATTAAAATCATGTTTTTAAAACAATACCTAATAGCATAGGGAAATGACTGCTCTGTAATGCGTTTAAAAGCAGTATATAAAGCTATATAGAGCATGATCCTATTTTGGTTTTCTAAATATGTGATCTGTTTCTAACCCTCTCTATCTGGAAAAAATCCACAATATGGTTAATTGTGGGTATCTGACTAAATTTTATTTTCTTCTTTATAGTTATTATTTTCTAAATTTTCTGTAGTCAGAATGTAGTGCTTTAATAATTAGAAAAAGCAATGAAATTTTTTTTATATATTAAAAAAAGGCAAAGGAGGGCTTCCCTGGTGGCGCAGTGGTTGAGAGTCCGCCTGCCGATGCAGGGGACACGGGTTTGTGCCCCGGTCCGGGAAGATCCCATGTGCCGCAGAGCGACTGGGCCCGTGAGCCATGGCCGCTGAGCCTGCGCGTCCGGAGCCTGTGCTCCGCAACGGGAGAGGCCACAACAGTGAGAGGCCCGCGTACCGGGGGAAAAAAAAAAAAAAAAGGCAAAGGAAGTCCATGCAAGTAGAAACGATACAAGTGACTAATAAACATGAAAAATGCTCAATCTTGCTAGCTATTAAAAAATGCACATTAAAGCAGCTTTGTGATACCATGTTTTAACTGACCAACTTTAGAGGAAAAACTTGCTAGTATACAATATGCATTGGCAACAGTTTGGTAAGAGAAACACTCATATACTGAAAATTTGAGTCAGGCTTTCTGAAGAGCAGTTTGGCAATATATATCAAAATCATTAAAAATGTGTAATTTTTCAATAAAGTTGATTTTAAAGATGTATAACTGTGTTCCTTGGATATCTTAAGGAAATAATTAAGGAATTGTGTACAGTTGTATAAGCAAGAAAGCTTATCACAGCACTTTTTAAAAATATAATAATAAAGAGTTGTTTGTTCTAGAACTGTATTTATAGACATGGAAATGTGTATAACATATCATTAAATTTTAAAATATGGATAAAAACCTGCCCTTGGTGTTATCCATTAAAAAATTATATATATACAAAATACATACATATATATATATATATATATATATATATATATAATAATTAGGTATGGAAAAGGGTCAGGAAGAATATATGCCTAAATGCTAATATTGGTCATATTTGGGTAGGCGAGATTATGGCTATTTTTAAATATCTTCAAAATAAGAACTTCAAAACCAATTAAAAAACCTTTACAGATTTTGAAATACAGATTAAAAATTCAAAAACCTACCAGTTAACACGCAGGCTGAGTGCTCAGAGCTAAGTGTTACCATGGGTTCTGCAGGGTTAGCCTCTAGAAATAGGCCACAGGAGCCTCCCTGGCTGAGTGAGAGCCCTGCTCTCTTGGTCCATGGAGAAAACATTTCCAATTTGCCTTCCTCCTTGGGACCAAACCTACCTGTAGCAGGATGACGAGGCTGGGAGAGGCCTAGACCACAGGGCGGGGCCAGTGCAGGCGCTTGTAATCTGACCCCTTGGAACTGCTTCTGCCCCCTTTTCTCTGCTCCCTACCCCCCAACACTGCACTCCAGCAATTCGGAGCTCCTTTGAGTTTCTCAGCTGAAACTGGCTCTTTCTTTCCAAAGGACCTTAGCTGGTAGAGTCCCTTCTCCCTGAAATATTCTTCCCTCCTCCTTCCCACTCCTCCATCACCTGGGCAACTTCTGCTTCCTGTTTCATCTTAAAAGTTATCTCAGGCTTCCCTGGCGCAGTGGTTAAGAATCCACCTGCCAATGCAGGGGACACAGGTTGGAGCCCTGGCCTGGGAAGATCCCACATGCCTCGGAGCAACTAAGCCTGTGCGCCACAACTACTGAGCCTGTGCTCTAGAGCCCGAGAGCCACAACTACTGAGCCCGTGTGCCACAACTACTGAAGCCCTCGCGCCTAGAGCCCGTGCTCCGCAACAAGAGAAGCCACCACTATGAGAAGCCCACGCACCACAACGAAGGGTAGCCCCTGCTCGCCGCAACTAGAGAAAGCCGGCGCACAGCAACAAAGACCCAACCAACACAGCCAAAAATAAATAAATAAATTTATATTAAAAAAAAATTTATCTCCTACTTTTGGCGATGAAGGTTATGTTTATTATCTTGAGTGTGGTGATGGTTTATGGGCATCGATATATGTCAAAACACACCAAATTTTACACCTTCAATATATGTGTAGTTTATTGCATATGAATGATACTTTAACAAAGCTGGAAAAAAAGGTCACTTCCCCAGTAAGGCAGGTCTTGAGCTCCCTCTGTCCCCATGTGCAGTCCCCCAAACCACATTAACCTTCTTTAGTCTGTACCGTGAATAGGAGTAAATGGCTCATGTTTTGCATGGCGATGAATGAATGAATGAGGGCAAAGGAGGTCCAGCCTGTGTTTAGAGGGCAGTGGAGCAGCGGAGACTCCAGGAGGGAGGAGGGGGCGTAGTAGGAAATCCGGAAATGGCAAGTGCAGAGAGGTGCTCAGAAGTTGGAGGTCAAGCCAGAATCTGGGTCTCCCATCATTTGTGGGATCAGGTAGGCGGGTAGTCTGCCCCAGTCTGAAAATTGAGGAGAATAATAATATTAGTAACTATCATATTAATGTTAAGCATTATTTTTGTTGAAAATTAAATGAGTTAATCCACGTACAGGGCTGAGAACAGTGCCTGACCTATTGGAGATGCTAAGTGTTCATATTGAGCCTTGTTTAGCTGTGAATAGCCCTGGTGATCGGTAAGTCTGGGAGATCCTGGTTATAAACCTTTGGTCAATTTGGATTCAGGTTGATGGTGGGTGACTTCAGGGGTCATCTCCTCTCCCTAAGAGACCCGTCTCATCTTCTGTCCTCTTTCACCCAGCTGCTGGACAACCCCCATCCCTTCAACCCTCTCTGCAGTGCTTGGAACCCCTGCCAGTTTCCCTACATTATTTTGCAAAGCTGTCTTTCTAAAGCCTCCTCTCTCCTATCGACAGGGAAGCACATATGTTGCAGCTTATGCTTCTATTTAGAGTTGGGAATTTGAAAAGAGAGTGCACGCACACATGGACAAGCATTTGTGTGCATTCTCGTGTGGGCTTATGGTTGTGAACACGTGTGTGCCTGCGCACGCACATGTGCTTGCCTGTAGCCACGTGGTTGTGGGTTTACCCGTGTTCATGGGAACATGAGCTTCTGAATGACTGCATGAGCACGCGGATGAGCATGTGTTTGGAGTACGTACACACATACGTGTGAGCAAACAAAGGTACCCACGACCATGTGCTTTTTTGTGTGTGGTGTGGTAGGGTGTATCCCATGTGCGTCTGGGTTTGTGTGCATGTTTGCACATATGTGGTTTTGTGTATCTGTGTGCATATGGTGTGAGTGTGCCTCTCCTTACGCCCCAGGAGGCACGGAGGCAAGTGCAAACTACAAGAAACAAAGGAATAATCTGCATAATTTAGCCTTTGATCTCTGCCACCCCCAATCCTCCTTTGCTCTCACTAGGCTGCCAAGCTGTTTCCCCAGCCCTGCGGGCTCCATCTTTGAGCTTTGTCTTCTAGCAGCCTTAGCCTCTCCTTGCCACCCCATGAGAGGAACAGGGCTAGAGAAAGGTAATGAGCATTCATTGAGCGCCTATGGTGCACCAGGCACCTGTACCAGATGCTTGACATACATTCTCAAATCTCTGCAGCAATCCGCAAAGTATAACCATTTTCCCCACTTGACGTTTGAGGAAGCTGAGAATCAGGGGAATGAAGCCATTTCTCTATGTGCTGGAGCTACAATTTGAACTCAGGACTGCAAAGCCTACACTCTTTCCGCTCCACCAAGTTGTCTCCCTGGAGCATGCCTAGCGGCCAGGTACTGAGAAGTCAAAGCTGCAGCCAGAGTGCCTGAGGGAGGAGATGTCCTGGGAGACATGGTCTGATGCGGAGGGAAAGGGAGCATAAGCCGGGAATCAGTAGGGGCCCCAAAGGCTGGCACTTACTCAGTTTTCATAAGGAGGGCAGAGTGGAGAAATCCCAGGTGTCTGAGTGGTCCACAGATGGAGTGGGGAGAGCAAGGGATGGACCAATAACAGAAAGAGCAAAGATGAAAAGCATCACCTTTTCCACCTCTATCTTCAGGACCCTGGATAGGTTACATCAAATTTCTCCATTTTCTCAGCTGGAAAATGTGCGTGGGAGATGGACTTTAGGTTTTTACAAGCTCTTGTTAAAACTAGTATTTGTTGATCTCTTATTGGGCTAACTCATGCAATCTCACAATCATTTTATAAGATAGTTACTATTATTGTTCCCATTTTACGGATGAGAATATTGAGGCTCAGAGGGGTTACATTGCTTGCCCAAGTGGCAAGGCAGGACACAAACCTGGGGGCTGTCTGACCCCAAAACCCCTACTAGGCTTCCCTGTTTTAACGTTCACAGGTATGAAATACCAGTGACATAGCAGGTACTCAACAAATAGTAGCTAAAAATAATCACGGTGATGATGATGATGATGAAAGTGTGTTTTGCTGAGAGTTGAAGCGGCATTAAATTCCTCAGGTGTCAAATTTTCTGAAAAAATCCCACGCTATTGTGATCTTTTTTAGAACAAAGACTTCTTTCCTTTCTGTTCCTGTGACAGCCAGACCAGACTCAAAGCCCAGCCACCACTTTTAAGCCTTGTAGCTCTGAGTGCCCTAACCAATCTGGGCACCATTTTCTTATCTATAATGTGAGGATAATAATAGCCCTGGACAGTTCCTCAAAAGTTTAACCGTAGAGTTAGCATATAACCCAGTAATTCCATTCCTAGGCGTTTACCCAAGACAAAAGAAAATAGATGTCCACACAAAAACTTGTACATGAATCTTCCCAGCAGTGTTATTCATAATTGCCAAAAAGTGCAAACAGCTCAAATCTTCATCAGCTGGTGACTAGATAAACAAAATGCAGTATATCCATACAATGGACTATTATTCAGCAATAAAAGGGAGTGAAATATTAATATGTGCTGCAGCGTGTATGAACCTTGAAGACATTATGCTAAGTGAAGGAAGACAGTCATAAGAGATCGCATATCGTATGATTCCACTGATATGAGATGTCCAGAGTAGGCAAATCCTTAGAGGCAGAAAGTAGATTAGTGGTTGCCAGAGAGAAGAATGGAGAATGACTGCTAATGGGTACGGGATTTCCTTTTTGGGTGACGAAAATGTTCTGGAATGAGATCGTGGCGATAGGTATACCACTTTGTGAATATACTAAAAACCACTGAATTATACACTTTAAAAGAAGGAATTTTGTGTCATGTGAATTATATCTCAATTTAAAAACCCAGCTTGACCTCATAGGGGGGTTGTGAAGTTTAAATGAGATAATTTATGTAGATCATTTAGCACAGAGCCTGCTTTGTAGTAAGCACTCATTAAATGGTAAATACTTTTTTTAAATGCTAGCTACTGTGACTATTGTTATTACTAAATAATAGGCGTTGCTTTTAATTGCCTGACCTCCTAAGGGCTTCAGACTCCTCACCTACAAGCAGAAGCAATACTCCTTTAATTGGTTAGGGTTTCTTAGTCATATACACCTACTCTGGCTCATGAGTAAAAAGGGAATTTATTGGAAGGCTGCAGTATGGATGACTTTGAGGTAAGGACAAAGAGCCAGGCTCAGAAAGAAAAGGGCCGGGCTTCCCTGGTGGCGCAGTGGTTGAGAGTCCGCCTGCCGATGCAGGGGACGCGGGTTCGTGCCCCGGTCCGGGAAGATTCCACATGCCGCGGAGCGGCTGGGCCCGTGAGCCATGGTCGCTGAGCCTGCGTGTCTGGAGCCTGTGCTCCGCAACGGGAGAGGTCACAACACTGAGAGGCCCGTGTACCGCAAAAAAAAAATATATATATATATATAAGTTTGGGGTGGATTATAAAAGGCCTTGAATGCTGTGTCAAGGCATTTGCCCTTTATTCTAAGAAACATTCAGGGAGGACCATCTCCTGAAAACCCCACGGCATGCTCAGAGCCCCTGTGGGCTGTGGTCCACATTCCCCAAGCCTTTCAGCTGTGTGACCCCTAAACAACTTACTTAACATCTTCAGCCTTCTGTTTCCCTGTGCATAAAAGGTGGTCACATTTTGGGTCACCGTGGGGCTTAAATGAGATAGTAATATTCTCAAAATACTTAGAACAGTGTCTGGCCCAAGGGAGATGCTCAAAAAATCATAGCAGTTATTTATATATAAAACATAATTAAAAACTCTGCCGCACCAGGTTGGTGGGAAAATCAACTGGGATCAAAGAAGTTATAGCACTTTGCACATGCACAGCGCTGTGTCCCGGAAAGATGTTTCCTTGATTGGAATCACCACTGGCAATAAGACATACCTTTAGGGACTTCCCTGGTGGTGTGGTGGTTAAGAATCCTCCTGCCAATGCAGGGGACACAGGTTTGACCCTGGTCTGGGAAGATCCCACATACCGTGGAGCAACTAAACCCGTGCGCCACAACTACTGAGCCTGTGCTCTAGAGCCCGCGAGCCACAACTACTGAGCCCATGTACCACAATTACTGAGCCCATGCGCCGCAACTACTGAAACCTGCGAGCCTAGAGCCCGTGCTCTGCAACAAGAGAAGCCACCACGATGAGAGGCCCACACACCGCAGTGAAGAGTAGTCCCCACTCGCTGCAACTAGAGAAAGCCCGCATGCAGCAACAAAGACCCAACACAGCCAAAAGTAAATAAATAAATTTATTCAAAAAAAAGACACACTTTAGTCCAATTACGGTTTTTTGGTGAAATAAAGTAACATTAAATGTACACATTAATGATAAGATGGAGCCTGAATTCAGAAATATTAAACTATGAAAAGGGTGTGTCTTAGAATGCAGGAAATGAAGTAGTGATAATTCAACGTTTCAAATAATTAAAGAATGTTCTCATAGAGTCTATTACCAATTTCCCAAAACTTAGAACACAATATTGCTTACTTAATGCTAAAAGGACACTGAGCATAATTTAATCTTTCCTTGAAGCTTCTGAATTTCCTTGAAGGCAAGATCAGCAATTTTAAAATACACTTTTAGATCCTCCAGCTCAATGGTTCTCAACTCTGACTGCACATTAGTATCCCCCTGGGAGCTTTTAAAAAATACTGTTGCCTGGGTCCCATTTCAGACCAATTAAATCTGAGTCTCTGGGGGAGGAGCCTGAGCCCTGGAATTTTTCGAAGCTCCCCGAGTAATTCTGAGGCATAGAGAATCTGAGAACTGCTCTTCCCAGCAGAGGTTGCCATTGTGTTTGGAGATGAGGCTGAAGAGGTCTGTGGAGGCTGGATCACAGAGTGTTTCACACACTGCAACACAGAGGCTTGGGGTTTCCCTGGTGGCGCAGTGGTTAAGAATCTGCCTGCCAAAGCAGGGGACACGGGTTCGAGCCCTGGTCTGGGAAGATCCCACATGCTGTGGAGCAACTAAGCCCATGCACCACAACTACTGAGCCTGCGCTCTAGAGCCCACGAGCCACAACTACTGAGCCCAAGTGCCACAACTACTGCAGCCCGCACGGCTAGAGCCCATGCTCTGCAACAAGAGAAGCCACTGCTGTGAGAAGCCCGCGCAACACAATGAAGAGTAGCCCACGCTCGCCGCAACTAGAGAAAGCCCGCGTGCAGCAATAAAGACCCAACACAGCCAAAATAAATAAATAAAATTAAATTAAATTAAAATTAAAAAACAAAAACACAGAGGCTCACTGTTACCCTGTAAGATAGGGAGTTACTGAAGACTTAACAAAATTGTTCATCCAGTGTGAATTCAAGTTAGAATGACCACTCTAGTGACCTGTGGGGCTGAACTGAAGTTGATAAGTTTGGAGGAAGAGAACCTAGAGTAGAGGCCACTGTAACTATCCAGATTGTATCAGTTATCTATTGCTGTGTAACAAAACAGCCCCCAAATCTGGTGGCTTAAAGCAATGATTTATTTCTTACGATTCCGTGGATTGGCTGGGCTGTTCTTCTGCAGGTTTCACCTATGCTCCCTCATGCAGCTGCATTCAGCTGGTGGGTTGGTTGGGAGCCAGGCTGGCTGGAGCAGCTGAACCTCTCTCCAAATGGTCTTTCATCCTTGACTTCTTCTCAGCATGGTGATCTCAGGGCAGTGTTTTAAGAGAGCGGAGATAGAAACTGCAAAGTCTCTTAAGGCCTAGCCTTGGCAGTCATACAACAATACTTCTGCTTGATTCCGTCGGCCAAAGCAATTCACAAGGCCAGCCCAGATTCAAGGGGTAGGGAAAGAGGCTCCACCCCTTGATGGGAGGCAGGGCAAAGTCACATTGCAAAGGGGTGTGTGTGTGTGATAAGAGGAATTTGTAGCCATATTTCACAGTCTACCATACAGATGGAAGATGCTGAAGCCTGGCCTATGGCAGGGCAGTAAAAAGAAGTGAATATATTCATTCAGTCAGTCCGGTAGCCGTTCATTCAATAAGTATTTATTGAACACCTCCTGTATATCAGGCTCTTTTCTAGGCACTGAGGGGGATACAGCTGTAGCTGATGATGGTAGAGTACTACTCTTATGGAGCTTACAGTCTAGGGGGAGGGGAGACATACAATAATACTATGGTACAATGTGAAACTGAAAAGTGCTGTGAAGAAATATAAAGTGGGATAAAGGATGAAAGAGAACTATTTTAGATGGGGTAGTCCAGGAAAGCCTCGTTAAGTAAGTAGAATCTGAACAGAAGCCTGAATAAAGTGAGGGAGAGAACCACGCAGATGTTTACAGGTTGGGAGGAGACCAGCAAGTGCAAAGACCCTGAGGCAGGAGCATGCTTCATCTGTTTGAGAAATGGCAAGGAGTCCCATGTGGCTGGGACACAGTGAGTGAGGGAGGGATTGAAAGACTGAGGTGGGAGAGGCAGGTAGGGGTCAGAGGGTGTGGGACTCTGTAGGACATGATAAAGACTTTTGGTAAAGGGAGAAGCCATTGGAATTGTATGTAAGACTGAGCATAATCCTTTGTTCCCCCCAGAGGCTGATTCTCGCTACTGGGTTGAAAAGATTGAAATCAGGGTGACCAATTAAGGTGTTATTGCTTGGACAACAGTTGTAGTGGAGAAAGTGGTGAATAAACATCAGTTTCCAGGTATATTCTGAAGACGGAGCCAACAGAATTTTCTGAACTATTGGACATGGGGTGTGGGAGAAGGAGAAATTAAAGAGCAGTCCAAAGATTTTGGCTTGAGCAGCTGGGTGAATTGTGGTGCTATTTACTTTACTGTGATGTGAGGATCCCTGGGGAGAGAATAGATGAGCTGAGGGTAATCACAAGTTTGGCTTTATATTTTTAATTTTAATTTTTTAAACATTTCTTTATTTTTATTTTATTGTTTTTGTTGTTGTTGCTTGGCCGCACCGCACGGCTTGCGGGATCTTAGTTCCCTGACCAGGGATCGAAGCCGGGGCCCCTGCAGTGCAAGGGCAGAATCCTAACCACTGGCCCGCCAGGGAATTCCCACAAGTTTGGTTTTAGATGTCTGAAGCTTGAGATGCCTTTTAGATGTCCAAGTGAAGTTACTGGGTAGGCAGTTAGCCCCCGAGTCTGGAGTCCAAATTGGGGCTGCAGATGGCAATCTGAGCGTTCTCCAGGGCTACGTCAGACCTTGAGACTGGATGGATCACTTAGAGAGTAGGTTTGCTAGTGAGGAGATCTAAAGATTGAGCCCTAGGGCACTCCAACATTTAGAAGTAGGGTTGAGGGGAAGGATGCAGCCCAATGAGATTGCGAAAGAGTGGCCAGTGAGGTGGGAAGATAAGGAAGGCATGTGGAGTCCTGGAAGCCCAGGAAGAAAATGTTTCTAGAAAAGAGCAGGAACAATGGTGTTGAATGCTGCTGAGGCCTGGCAGAGTCACAGGGCCAAGATAGGATGGGTGCATTAGATAGGAGGTAAACTGAGGCAGAGAAAAAACTGACCATTGGGATTTGACAACATGGAAGCCACAGATGACCTTTTTTTTTTTAACTTTTTTTTTTTTTTGGCTGCACCACGCGGCATGTGGGATCTTAGCTCCCTGACCAGGGATGGAACCTGTGTCCCCTGCAGGGGAAGCATGGGGTCTTAACCACTGGACCACCAGGGAAGTCCCAAGCCACAGATGACCTTGATAAGATTAAGTGGAACAGAATGCAGTGGAATGAGGAAGGAATAGGATAATTGCAGAGAAAGGCGTCTGTGTGTGTGTGTGTGTGTGTGTGTGTGTGTGTGTGTGTGTGTGTTTAGCTGAGAAAAAGTGGAGTATTTGTGTGTTGGTGGAATAATTTACCAGAAAGGGAAAGTTATCAATGATGCAGGAGAAAGGGGGTCAATTGCAGAAACAAAGGGCACGTGATCCAGTGGTCACAGGCAGCAGCTGGCCTTAGGTAGCAGCGAGGACAGTTGCTCCTTTGTATCCAGAATGAGGGCAGAGCTCAGAAAGGGCTCAGAGGCAGGTAGATTGAAAGATCTGGCATTAGGAGGGTGTGGAGAGTCAGGAGGCATTTGGAAAGTGGAACGAGGAATGAAAGCAGTGACTTTAGGATTGAAGGCGGCTCCCAGCAAGACCATCTCTTATCAACAACCTCTCCTAACACCCCGTCCGTGCCAGGCCTGGCGCCAGGCAGAGGGGGTCATGGATGACTCACCCAGTGTCCCTGCCGATGAGACATCACAGTCTAAGGGAGACAGACCTGTAAAATGACAACTTCAATACAATGTGCTAATAATAAAGACACGTTCAAAGTGTTTTGAGAACAAAGAAGGAGGGAGTAACTCTGGCTGGAGGGGTCAGAGAAGGCTTCACAGAGGTGAAATTTAAATGAGGCTTCAAGGAGGATGAGAATATTATCGGCCGGCTGGAGGAGGAAGGTCGTTCAAGGTGGAAGGAACTGCACGTGAAAGCCGCTTTCACATGATGAGAAAGATCCTTTTACTGCTTTTCTCCCTGCTCCACCTGTCTGTCTCTTTTCTTCTTGCCTCTCCCCCCACCCCACTCCCAAGCTGTTGTCTCTCAGGCTTTCTCGGTTCAAGAGGAAATTTTACTTTTTGGAAAGTTTAATAAACTTCAGTTCAGCCTGTACTGAGTCATGACAAAGGTGTGTTTCACACTTAAACAAACGTCTCAGATGTTATTTTTTGCATTGAAGAACAAGCTATTTTTAAAGAAATCCAAACTCACTGGGACTCAGCAAGGACGATTTCTGTGACCTGTTTTTAAGAAGTGGGCTTTGGAAAGGAACATAGTGGCCAGCGGTGGCAGCATCAGAGGACCTCCTGGCAATTCTTTCCTTTAAATGTTTCAGTGAGCCAGTGAGTAGTTTCACCTTACTAAGGTGCTCATTTTATCTTGGCTATCTGGTCTTCTGGAAAAGTCTCAGGGAGTATGCAACAATTATTGAATAACAGAATGAGGGGAGATGAGACCACCACCCTCTTAGAGGTAGTGGTGGGGAGTGATGGAGAGAAGAGGGTGGATTTGAGAGAAGTTTAAATAGAGCCAGGAACAAGGGGCAAGGCCATTTCCCCATGCTTTGGACGTGTCACTGTACTCAGCTCTGTATTGGTAGCCTGTCATGGTCGTCAGTTTCTTCCCTCTTTGAACATGCATATACCCCTCCCCCACCACGGAGTCTATACCTCCACCCCCCCTTGAATCTGGTCAGGCCTGTGACTACTGTGATCCATTGAACACAGGGAAAGTGACGCTGGGCCAGTCCTGGGACTAGCTTTAAAAGCTACTGCTGTGAGAAGCTTAAGACATATGAAGAGGCTACATATAGGTAGCAGTTGAGCTTCCTAGCCAACAGCATGAGTGCACCATCTTGGACTTTGAGCCCCGTTGAACTTTCAGATGAATCCAGCCCCAGCTGACCTCTGACTGCAACTGCATGAGAGACCCCAAGTGAGAACCACCCAGTTAAGCCCAGTCAACCTACAGGGCCATGAGAGATAATAATTAACAATATGTTTTATTCCATGATAGACATATTTTAAAATAGCAACACTAATATCATTACTAACAATAAGATTATTGAGAGGAATTTAAGATTTGTTATTGTTTTTTTCCCTTTATCCTTAGAATATATCTCATTGAAGATGTATGGTTGAAAGTACTTTGTTTCAAGGTCAATTGGGGTAATTCTTTTCGTTATCTGGGCATGTTAGCAACCTCATATAAAGTTATGTTCGTGTTTTGGCTTGTTTTTCATTTTAGGGATTATTTAAAATTTTATATCACTTAATGATTTAAATATTTACATGAATCATTTATGAGATTTCAAAGTCAAAGCTATCTAACAAGGCTCATTCAGAGAAGCCTCACTTCCAATCCTTTCCCCTCTACTCTGTTCTCTTTCGCCCCTGTAAAACTCCATTTATTTTTTATTTTTTAAAATTTATTTATTTATGGCTGCGTTGGATCTTCGTTGCTGCACCCGGGCTTTCTCTGATTGTGGCGACCGGAGGCTACTCTTCGTTGTGGTGCGCGGGCTTCTCATCGTCGTGGCTTCTCTTGTTGCGGAGCATGGGCTCCAGGCGCGCGGGCTTCAGTAGTTGTGGCTCGCGGGCTGTAGAGCACAGGCTCGGTAGTCGCGGCGCACGGGCTTAGTTGCTCCGCGGCATGTGAAATCTTCCCGGATCAGGTCTCGAACCCGTGTCCCCTGAATTGGCAGGCGGATTCTTAACCACTGCGCCACCAGGGAAGTCCCAGAACTCCTTTTAAAGCTTGGTTTCTCACCCTTGGCACCACGACATTTTGGGCTGGATTAACCTTTGTTATGGGGGGCGGGGCCTATCCTGTGTATTGTGGGATATTTAGCATCATTCTTGGATCCTACCCACTAGATGCCAGTTGTTATAACAACCAAAAAAACGTCTCCAGACATTGCTAAATGTCCTAAAGGAGGGGTTGGGGGGATGGGGAGGGAATTACAAATAGCTGAGAATCTCTGTTTTAAGGGAAACGATTTCTTGCTGGCTTGAAAATTTGACCTCTAGTCTAAGATATCTGCATTTAATGTTAAACTCATCATTTTAGGCAATACCTTTGCACCAACATGAGCACTAAATTTGGGGCGTCAGGAATCATTTACAGGATGGCTGTCCCAGTGATCCAGAATATGCTTTTATTATTATTATTTGTAGATTATATTTGAAGCCAAGACACACATTTAGAAACTTCTGTTAGAACTATTGGACCCTAAAAATGTGTCCATTCAGAGATCCAGACAGCTCAGTGCTTTCCCTGGTCTGCAAAGTACAGGGGTTGGGTGATTTCTTAGGGCCTTCCTGCTGTCTGAAAGTATTCTTGTTCTAAAAGTCTAGAAACTTGCTTTTCTAACTGGGGTGGACAGCACAGTGATTGAGGACACCAAGTTGAATCCCAGGTCTTCATCAGCTCTGTGACATAGTGCAGGTTACTTACCTTCCGGGAGCCTTAAATTAAGATGAAAATTGTGCCTACTTTATAGGATGGTTGCAAGGATTAAAGACATAATGCATGTTAAGTGCTTAATGTACTGGCTGGCATATAATAAGTGCTTAATAAATGTTGGCTGTTAGTATAATTACCGTCAGGGCTAGATGGTGATGTGCCAGGGAATATTCAGAGCCACCTGATAGATAAGGAACATCTTCCTAGAGTGTGAATTTCTTTTTGAAGTGTTGGAAAAATGGGCTTTGAATTTTTCTCCTAAAGGGAAGTAATTTAAAATGTTATTTTCATGTTAAAACAAACATGGGAATAAAAAGTGAAATGTGCATGAATTTAAAAGATAAAATGTGAGACTTCAAAGAAATTTTATGCTTGCGGCTGATGAATTTGGGCTTCATCCTCAAACCTCCAGGGAGGCTGTCTCTCCCTCCTTTGCTGGGAAAGTTTCAGCAGTAGATCTGGGCTGTTTTGCTTCTTTCACTGACACAAGTATCAGGGATATTAGAAGACATTCTGTAAGACGTGGGGACTCTGACCAGGAATCCCCGGTATCTTCATGTCTTCTTTGAGGTTTGTTTCCTGAGGAAGGGGACTGGGAAAATCTGCTGGGCACACATTCAGTGAATATTTAAGTGACTACCCTATGCCTGGCACTATTCTAAGGCATACAAAGAGAACAAAGCAAAGAAACATCCTGCCCCCGTGAAACCTTCGGTCTACTGGTCATTCAATATCAATAGCTATCATAGCCTCAACAACAGAGCTGAAATGGGGAACAGTAGGGGCAATAAGTTTGGGGTTTAGGGGAAAGATCCATCATTTATGGACAGTTGAGTAGCATGTGAGACATCCAAATAGAGATCCTGAATAGGCTGTTGAATGAGAGTCTAGAGCCGTAGTTCTCACTTGGAGCTTTTAGACATTTATGGTGGAGTTTGGGTAGGCATAATGGCATTTATTGGGAGGAAGCTCAGAATGCTAGATGCCCTGCAACGTATGGACAATTACACATCATGAATTTTTGTATTGATTTTTTTTTTTTGGCTGCACTGCGGCATGTGGGATCTTAGATCCCTGACCAGGGATCGAACCCGTGCCCCCTGCAGTGGATGCGCGGAGTCCTAACCACTGGACCGCCAGGGAATTCCCTGCATCATGATTTTTTTTTTTTTTTTTTTTTTGCGGTACGCAGGCCTCTCAGGGCTGTGGCCCCTCCCGCCGCGGAGCACAGGCTCCGGACGCGCAGGCTCAGCGGCCATGGCTCACGGGCCCAGCCGCTCCGCGGACATGTGGGATCCTCCCAGACCGGGGCACAAACCCATGTCCCCTGCATCGGCAGGCGGACTCCCAACCACTGCGCCACCAGGGAAGCCCCATCATGATTTTTTGAACGTCACACTGGACATTTACATAGGTGAAAGTCCTGTGTACAATTATCTGAGCCTAACAACTAACTCCCATTTTCAAACAGAGTATATTCTAGCATGATTTTAATATTCCAGGGAGGCAAATACTATGCAAAGTGAATGAAGATTACACCTTGTTGTGTTCAGACTCTACCAAGAGTTATTCACCTTTTCAGAAAACCGTGTCAGCAATGGCAATTTTGCTGTGATAGTTGAGTTTCCTCCAATTGACACCTGAAGCTGTTGATTTTGGGTCAGTTGTTCTCAAACTACAAGGTGCATGTGATCACCTGGGGATCTAGTTTCTTTTCTCCTTCTTCTTTTTTTTTAAGAAGAGAAGAGACTGTTTGGATAATAATGGAAGGAATCCAGGAGAGGTGACCACAGCAGAGAGGGGCACATTAAGGCATGAAGTTCCTTAGAGGGTAGGTAAGGAGGGCGTCCAGATGCAGGCAAAGGACTTGGCCTTGGTTGAAAAGAGCCAGTTTTTGTAAAAGGAGGGAAGGAGGAGAGAATGGCTGGAGATACACGTAGATTTAGAAACATGATGACACAAAGTTGAGGGATGTCATATCCCCTAGGTCCCACCCCCGTGACCTAGGGCACGACTAGCCACCTTTCTGTCTTCAGCTTGTTTCTATAGAACTGGTCTATGGTGGGGAAATGAAGAAGAGGGAGACCAGACTGACCTGTACCTCCCAGGGCAAGTGCTTTGGAAAATAATATACAAGTTAGATATTACTATTACTACGAATATATTATTATTGTTCCTCTAGGTCAGCCCTGACCGATAGGACTTTCTACAATGATGGAAAAGTTTTATATCAGAGCCATTCAGTATGGGAGCCACTAGCCACATGTAGCTACGGAGCACTTAAAATATATCTAATGCAGAAGAGAAATTGAATATTAAGTTACTGCCTATTGTATCGGATAGTGCAGCTCTGTGTGTTTTCTGCCTCTGTCTCAACGTGGTCCTTCAAATATGAACACTCTCTCTAGAGGCTGGTGTCCTTTGAGACCAAGAGCACTGGACTAGGAGTCAGACCAGAGTCTAATTTCAGCTGTGCCCTTCTTTCCTGGCCTGGTGACTTGGGGCAATTCACTTCCTTCTCTGGGCCTCGATGTCTTCTGTTTTCTTCTCTTCTGTGGGGAGATGAGAGGGTCAAATGAGCTAAGAGTGTGAAAGCACCAGGAACTGTGAAGGGCTGCACATTGCTCAGGCAGGGCAGCCAATTCACCTCCCTTTCTTAGGTGCCTTCTGGAAGAATAGCACAGTGCTATGCCAAGTATATACTCCAAAGACGCCTCCTCAGAGGACCCTACTTCTCCCCTCCCCTCCCCATTGCCCGGAGGCTCCCCTCTCTGCGGGCCATTCAGTGTTATTATTTGATTAAAGTACGTCTCTCTCCCACTGGCCTTGAGCCCCATGAGGGTAGGGCTGGGTAGCTGTTTGCTTGCTTTTGTGTCCCTAGGGACTAGCACATAGTAGGTTCCCAGTATATATTTGTGCAGCCAATGGATGAAACAAGAAGTGCTAGTATTTGAACTTAGGTGTGATATCAAAGCTCACTGAGCTCTAGAACTTTACAACATCTATTACCTCCCCCTGTTTATAACAGTGAAAATACTGGAAAAGACTCAAACACCCAACATAGAGGTTTGGTTTAATTAAATCATTCTTAAGGTACAACATTATGCCAAAGAGTATTCAGTGACACAAAGAGAGGTGTAATTACTTTATATTGTTAAGTGAAAAAAAACCCAGAAGGTATACTATAATCTCACTTCGTAAAAGTTATATATTTTTATGCCTAGGAAAAGCTTGGAACAACAGATACAAATATATATATATATTTTTTGCGGTACGCGGGCCTCTCACTGTTGTGGCCTCTCCCATTGCGGAGCACAGGCTCTGGACGCGCAGGCTCAGTGGCCATGGCTCACGGGCCCAACCGCTCCGCGGCATGTGGGATCTTCCCAGACCAGGGCACGAACCCGCGTCCCCTGCATTGGCAGGCGGACTCTCAACCACTGCGCCACCAGGGAAGCCCCAGATACAAATATTAACAGTAATTACTATCACTGGGTGGGCTTAGGAGGTGATACCTTTATTTATTTCTTTTCCTAAAACTTCTATTTGATTAAAAAATGCACCTAGTATAGCTAGAAAAGCAAAAATAGAGCAAGAGTAGACTAGTCATTGCCTGTGGCTAAGGGTGGGAATGGGGATTAACAGTAAATGGGAATGAAGGGTTTATGGGGAATCTAAAATGATTTGAAACTGATTTATACTGACGTTGCACCACTTGGTAAAGTTACTAAAAATCCCTGATTTGTATACCTGAGATGCATGAATTTTATATGTAAATATACCTCAGTAAAATTTTAAAAATGTGCTTTATGTATAATGTATATGTATTCTTAAAAAATTAAAACAGGGGCTTCCCTGGTGGCGCAGTGGTTGGGAATCCGCCTGCCGATGCAGGGGACGCGGGTTCGTGCCCTGGTCCGGGAAGATCCCACATGCCACGGAACGGCTGGGCCCGTGAGCCATGGCTGCTGAGCCTGCGCGTCCGGAGCCTGTGCTCCGCAACAGGAGAGGCCACAACACTGAGAGGCCCGCGTACTGGGAAAAAAAAAAAAAGAATAAATAAAATAAAATAAAACAGTGCAGAAGTATTTAGTCCCCCAACTCTACGCCCAATTCTACTTTCCAGGCATAACAGTAGTAACTGGTGTTTAATCCTTTCCAACCTTTTTCTATGCAGAATACAAGTATACATACACATTATAAGTACATAATTTTCTGCAATCTTCTTCTTTCTCTGGACATACGTTATAGGACATGGAAAACTTAAAAGTAGCTGCCTTGGAAGGTGGGATTAGGGGTAAAGAGAGTGGAGGGGGGACAGGAAGGAAGAGATACTTGAAAAATTTTACTTTCTTTACTGTGGTTTCATTTGCATGTTTTTATCAGGAATGTTTGGAATTCTAAATCCAATAAAGATATTGGAATAAGAGAAAACAGAAACAGACTCACAAACACAGAAAACAAACTTTTGGTTACTAAAGAGGAGGGGAGAAGGGAGGGATAAATTGGAGTATAGGATTAACAGATACATACTACCATATATAAAATAGATAAACAACAAGGATTTACTGTATAGCACAGGGAACTATATTCAATATCTTGTAATAAATAACAACAAAAAAGAATCACTTTGCTGTACACCTGAAACTAACACAATATTGTAAATCAGCTATACTTCAACTAAAAAAGATATTGGAGGGGACTTCCCTGGTGGTCCAGTGGCTAAAACTCCACACTCCCAATGCAGGGGCCCGGGTTTGATCCCTGGTCAGGGAACTAGATCCCACATGCCACAACTAAGACTTCGCATGTCGCAACAAAGATCCTGCACGCGACAAGGAAGATCCTGCCTGCCACAGCTAAGACCAGGCACAGCCAAATAAATAAATAAATATTTTAAAAAATATTTGAATAAGAGATACCATTAAATGCTTAATGCTGTCCAATCCTCCTATTTAAAAAAAATTAAAAATTTTACCAAGTGCCAAGCACCATACTTAGTTCCTGAGATATATTTCTCATTGGATCCTTAGGACAACCTTTTGCATATTGTTAGGTATGACATATTATTATCTCACTTGACCCCAGACTTTTTTAGTGCAGCTTGTCTCTCCTCCCCCAACAGACTCATGTCCTTCCTGCAAAGCCCAGCTTTAATGATCTCAACTCATGTCCTTCCTACCCCACGAAGGTAGAGAGATGACGCTGTCCTCAAAGTGCTCAAAGAGGTGACAGACAGCAAAAGAGGTGACAGACAGCAAAAAAACTACAATCTAGTGTTATAAGAATTCATGGTTTCATGGGGCTATGTGCAAAGCAGTGGGAGTTTAGGCAATGTGTTGAAGGCAGCCAAGGAGTTCTGCAGAGAATACATTCTGAGCTGACTGATAAGAACACCAAGGAGTTTTTCAGGAGGATAAAGAAAGGTATGGTGGTTGGAGGTGGGGAGAGGGTATAGAAAAGGATTTGGGGCCTAGCACTTGACTCAGGAGGCTCAGAAGTGCCATATTATGTCAACCACAGTTCTCAAGTTCAGTGTAACTGGAGGGTCAAGTTGGCCTGAGGAGGGGGCAAAGGCAAGGGCGTGTAACTTGAAATTTAAGGCCAGATCATCAAAGCCTTTTTTAAAAAAAATGTATTTAATTAATATATTTATTTATGGCTGCATTGGGTCTTCTTTGCTGTGTGTGGGCTTTCTCTAGTTGCAGTGCACAGGCTTCTCATTGTGGTGGCTTCTTTTGTTGTGGAGCACAGGCTCTAGGCGTGTAGGCTTCAGTAGCTGTGGCGCGTGGACTCTAGAGCGCGGGCCCAGTAGTTGTGGCATACGGACTTTGTTGCTCTGCATCATGTGGGATCTTCCCGGACCAGAGCTCTAACCCGTGTCCCTCGTAACCCATGTCCCTCGCATTGGCAGGCAGATTCTTAACCACTGAGCCACCAGGGAAGCCCATCAAAGCCTTTTAAGTTGAGTTAGGGTGTTTACACTTTATCCTGTGAATGAAGCAAAGCTGTTAAAATATTTGAGCCTAGTATGTTAGAAAGATGGAAATGCCCTGAATGGAGCCGCTGTGGGAGATCCCTCCCGTACCCCCAGCTCTCCAAGCCTTGGCTCTGTGTGGTCAGGTCATTTCCACCCTAGGCTGGGAATTCCTTTAGGGCAAGGACCTATCTCATTCACCTGTGCATCCCAGCCCCCAGTACAGCACCTGTCATGCATGAGGTACTCAGTAGTAGGGGCCCACCTCGCTGGCAGAATGCTGGGTACCAAGAAGGTGCCGGGATAGTGAACGTAAAATAAAAAGCAAACCTTCATTTCTTCCCCAGCACAGGCTGGGCAGGGGTTCAGCCAAAGTCTGACCTAACTCTAAGGTCAGAGAGGTCCTGGCCCCAACTCAGTCCCAGGGAGGTCCATGAAGAGTGGGAGAAGGAGAGGAGGTTGCTGACTAAACTGCAATGTGCTAGGAGAATTCGCACCTATTGTCTTTTATCTATCCCTCCAACAGCTCCTAAATCGGAATTATTGTCCCAGCTTCCCGGACCAGGAAACTGAGGATGAGTGGTTCTGTAATTTGGTCAAGGTCACACAGCTGGTTGGTGTAGGAGGTGTGGAAGCTGGGTTCCAACCTTTTAACTAGTCAAAGCTCCCTGGGCTCCCCCTCCTCCACCTGGAGAGGCATTATGGCACCTACTCCGTTTGCGTAACTACTTGAGTTGGCGGATACCGAGCACTGGGGCGCTGGGCGGGAAAGGCCAGCTCGCCCCGGCGGCGGCCGGGAGCCGCTCCCAGATTCGGAAGTTACGAAGTTTCCGTGCATTTCGCTCGCCTCCCTGCGCAGCTCGTCCCCGCTCCGCAGCAGTTACGCCGCTAGCGCAGCGGGGCTCAGGTGCTGCAGCAGGAGGGGGCCAGGCGCTGGGAGGAAGGCGGGGACGCAGTTTACGTAAGCGTCCGCTCGCAGGTGCATGGGCCGCCACCAGCGTGTGCTCCCTGCGCGCTCCCAGGTGCGCAGTTGGCGCAGGCGGTGGCGCGGCACGGCGGCGGCGGGCGCTGGCAGGCGCTCTCAGGTGCGGCAGAGCGCGCGTGGAGGGGGCGCGCGGCGAGCGAGGGGGCGGGCTTTCCGTTTCCCAGCAGCCGCGGGGCCCGCCCCCCGGCCCGGCCAATGGGCGCCCTCGGATGCGTCACGTGCTCGCCGCCGCCGCCGCCGCCGCCGAAACGGAGACCGGAGCCGCGAGCGCCACCAGGGCAGCAACCGCCGCAGCCGCCGCCGCTGGGCTGAGGAGTCGGAGACGCAGGCGGACGAGGTGGCGGCGGCGGCGGAGCGGGAGCGGGGACCGGGAGCGGGCAGAGCGCGGCGGCGCGGGTAGGCTGCGGCGGAGGGGCAGGCGCCTGCGCGGCTGGCCGTCCCGGGCGGGCGGCGGTTAAGGCGGCGGTTGAGGCGGTTGGCGGTGCCGGCCCGGGCCCCGCATTGTTTGTTGTGCGTCCTTAGCAGCGGCGGCGGTGGCGGCAGCGGCGGCCGGGGCGGAGAGCGGGGAGCAATCCCGGCCCCCGTGGCTCCGGCATTGTGGCGGCCGCCGCCGCCGCAGTTGCGGTACCCCGGCCGCTTCGGGCAAGGGCAGCGGGCAGCCTTCCTCACCTTTGGGGGGCACAGCGTCCCGGCCCCGAGCGAAGGGAGGGCGTGGGCAGTGTGGGGGGACCCGGCACCGGGGGCTTTGGGTGGGATAGAGGACGAAGGGTTCTGGGCAGGTGTTGGAGGACGTTGGGGGCAGGGGCTGGGGGAGAGACTGCGCGGGGGCGGGTGGAGGGTGTGGGCAGATTTGGGGGAGAAGGAAGGGTGAGGGATCCGGCCCAGTGGAGGCTGAGGGCCTTCAGGCAGGTTCTGGGGACCCATGGGGGCCGGGGCGAGCGCGGAAGGGCTGGAGGGCGGTCGGGCGAATGGGGGGCAGCCCGTGGGGGTTCGGGAGGGTGTGAGGGAGGCTTGGGGAGGGCAGGGGCGAGTGTGATGGGAATGGAAGGAGAAGACTGGGGACTCAGGGGAGTCATGGAAGAGGCGATGTCCCGGCCGGGGCTGCGTGCGAGGGACAGGGACTGGGGGCAAGATAATCAGGAAGACCGCGGACAAATGTGAAGGGAAATGCGGAGGTGTCCGGCTCGGGGACAGTGTGGCAGGGTGAGCGTGGAAAGGGTTGGCGGGGAAGGAGGGTGTCGGGGGGGGGGTCTCTGGAGTGATGGTGAGGTGTTCAGGCAGGAGGTGCGGGAGGATAGGCCCAGAGGCTTCAAGAGACCTGTGAGAGGTGTGAGGGCAGTGTCTGGCCAGGAGGGAGGCAGGAGGGTGTTGAGGCTGGATAGAAGGGCCCTGCCAGGGGAAAGCATGTGAGGGCAGAAGGCAGGTATCTCTCTGGTAGCCGTGCTCAGGGGAGATGAGTAGAGGGCAGAAGGGGGAGGGCGTTTGGATCAGGGTCTGAGTTTGAGGGGTTTGACAGAGAAGTGGGGACAGTGGGAGAGAGTGATGGGGATGGAGAGGAGATGCCGGGGCATTTAGCGAAGAACAGGACAAGTGAGTGAAATGGAAGGTGTTCTTTTTTTTTGGGGGGGGGGCCATGCCACATGGCATATGGGATCTTAGTTCCCCTGCATTGCAAGTGTGGAGTCTTACCCCCTGGACCACCAGCGAAGTCCCTGGAGGGTGTTCTTGAAGGAAGTATGGATGAAGGTGGGGGAGCAGCGAGAGAGGGGACTTCGGGGTTGGGGAGACCTTGGAGGGGACAGGTGGAGTGGAGTGTGTGTGAGGTGGAGGGCCAGAGGTGTGGGGGGAGGGAGATGTTCTTCGAGTGGCAGGTGAGGTGGGGAGGGGGAGCAGATGGAAGGAAATGTTTCTGGGGCAGCACGTGTGGAGGGAAGTTGGGGACAAGGAAAGGGGGGTGGAGTGTGTGGGAGGGAAATCAGTAGAGGGGATGCGTAGGGGATAGGTTTGAAGACAAGTATACAATATGTGCAGGGAGGGAAGCATGGGTTTGGGGGGCTAGATTTTGTCTGGTAGAGGGAAGGAGGTAGGTAGGGAATAAAGGGAAGGAAAGGGGGAAGACAGGATATCTTTGGGTAGAGGATGTAGAAGAATGCGTAGTGCCTGTAGTGGGGTAAGGAAAGGGTAAGGTGGGGATGTGTGTGGACATGTCTGTTACTAGAAAGGGGTAGGTTGTGTATTGGATTGGGGCAGTGGTGGGGAAGTAGGAGGCCCAGGTTTAGAGCAGGAAGTGAGTGTTCAGGCTGGAGAGAATTAGGAAATCAGATTGCTTCAAAAGAGTATGGAAAGAGCGGGTCCTGAAGTGTGGAGAGAGATTGGAAAACTTGGGGTCTTGAGAGATTAAAAGGGCCACAGTTTTTTAGGTCACTGTAAGTATACAGAAGAGCGGAGTGTAGAAGTTGGAAAAAAAAGAAACTAAAGAGGAGGGGATTAAATTCTGACCTTCACAGGAACTGGAGAGTGTGTGGGGTTGTGTGTGTGGATCCTGGAATGATGGTACTGGAAAATGGAGAACATTAAGCCCTTTACCATATATGAAAGTTCATGCTTCTAGGATCAGAGAGATCGTGAAGCCTGATTTTAGTTCCAGAACCCAGTGAATGGGGAAGGGATAAGGGAGACCTGAGTACACACTCCCAAATTTGGAGGAGTTGTGTGGTGGAGTATCGTCCTAGTGCATTGGCCAGATGAGTGGGCAAATAGAAGAGGCATACAGAGTCAAGAGGAGTACACCAAGAGTGAACAGAAACAGAATTGCAGCAGGTGAAGGGCAGATGTCTTTGTGAAGATACTGCAAGAGAGCAGGGCCCAGCGTGTTTGAGGGCTATGTATCAGAGGGAGGAAGGGATACCTTGGTGCAGTGTCTCAGGTACCCTGGTGCTTTCTGGGTAATAGGGCAGTTTTCAGGCATTTGAGTGATGTAATATCTGAGTCCCATGCTAGAGGCAGACAGAGGTAATGTACATTCAGCTTCTGAAAGTGGCAGGAATGGAGCTCTATGGCTCTTCAAGGTGCAGATAACAGATCCTTTGTTGTCAGCTTTTATCCCCAAATAGTTCATGTAAAATTTAGTTAGAGGCTTTTGGATTTTCTGGTATTTTAATTTAAGTTGAGGAGTGCAGTGTTAGCTTTATTTAGGAAAGACTTCATGGATTGTGTGGACATATGGAATAACCTTTAGGGGTTTGAGCACAGACATTTCAGCAGGTCTCATTCAGTGTTCTGTGGCTTGTGTTAGATTCTTTGGGATTTGGAAGGATTAAGGAAACTGCTTTGAGATTGCCTCGGTAAGCAGGGTTTTCTACAATCTTGGAAAACGATTTCCCTTTTGACAGTTGAAAATTCAGTCTTGTCAGATTTTGCAAAAAAAATGATTTCATCATGTTGCAGAGATAACTTCAATTATTGCTTTGTGGGCTTCATGTATTGTATAATGTGGTACCTAGTATGATCTCAAATAAAAGGTCCTCTTTGGTACCTTGGGAAGCTTTCTGGGTTGATTAGTTTTCTTCTTTTATCCATTTAGGAAGTATCTAAATTCTAAGTTTGAATAATGCAGCCATTGTAAGTTCAAATAATAAGTTTGAGTGGAAGTGGGAATCTTGCCTAAACATAATGAGAGCTGAGCAGAACACCACATTTTAAGTAATCTGTATCTGTAAATATAAATATTTAAAAAATAAACTGGAAGCTAATCATTTTTAAAATTCAAATTTGAAGTGTATACTGAAGCGTATCATGAAGGCAGCAAAGTAACGCTCTAAAGACATTGCTATAAGATTTTATTTTTGGAGGGCAAAGTTTTTAAAATATAAATGGCTTTGATTGAAACTCTTAGCGGTATTTTGAGATTTTTATATATGTGTTGAATATAATTATAAGGATCATGTTTGACCCCTTTGGCTTCCTGGCAGGTAATTTGAGCAGTAAGATATAAGATGAATAGAGTGACCTTTGAAAATTCTCTCCCATATAACTATTGTTTCCTCCTTGTATTTTTAAAGTCCATTGTGTTGGTTCATTTCATTGATTTGGCGCAAGCAGTACTTTCTTGTTCAGAATGCTCAATTCTGGCATAGTGTTCTGATTATATGTATTGTTCCGTGAAGTTCTATGGTTTGGGATAATTTGTAGGCACTTTAAAATATTATCCTAAGTTTATGAACCAAGGAAAGCAGGTTGTTTAGACTTTGTAGGCTAAATAATTGGGTCTGGTTTTATTTTCACTGGTGACTTGCTGGACAAGATACTTAATCCCTTTGTGCTTGTTTCTCCTCCAGAAACCTAACTCTTTATCTATCTCCCATGAGAATTGAGATGGTTTATATAAAACAAGTTTAAACCTTTCACGAAGATTAGGACTATGTAAATAGGGGTAATAGATGTTATTTCTTTGGTTCTTTTTTTCCTTTTAGCATGGTCAAATAATAATTAGTACTTCAGAGTTTGGCGTTAGGTGGGTTAATTTGTAATGAGAAACTTGGATAGAGATGAAACTTCTGTGAATATCAGAGATATCTGCAAATTGAAGTTTGTTCATTCTTTACTGTCTACATATCTTTCCTGGCTCATTTCTGCAGCTGAGTATTGGTGCTGATTTGAATTCTTGAGTCAAGCAGAAACTTGTGAGAGACATTCTGAGTTCTAAGCATGAATTTCCAGACACAGAGTACTTTTCTCACTCAGTGAATTCAATTTTTAAATCAGGAATAATATAATTTCCCTATGTTTTTTGCAGAAAATTGATTAATTCTGAGTGACTTGAACAGAAAAATGGGGCTATCGCTTCTTCTAGTGGCATTGAGCCTCCTTTTTCAGATTTATTGCATAGTTTTTCCTTTTTTAAGTTTTAGTTAGCAAATAATTACCTATCCATTTCACATTTCCAAGCCCATTGACAGGTTATGCTCTATTTGAGGGGCAGTGATTTTCATTTTATTTTTATTTATTTATTTTAAAAATTTATTTATTTATGGCTGCATTGGGTCTTCGTTGCTGCGCGCAGGCTTTCTCTAGTTGCGGCTAGCAGGGGCTACTCTTCGTTGCGGTGTGTGGGCTTCTCATTGCGGTGGCTTCTGCTGTTGCGGAGCACGGGCTCTAGGCGAGTGGGCTTCAGTAGTTGTGACACGTGGGCTCAGTAGTTGCGGCTCGTGGGCTCTGGAGCTCAGGCTCAGTAGTTGTGGCGCATGGGCTTAGTTGCTCCGCGGCATGTGGGATCTTCCTGGACCAGGGCTCGAAGCCATGTCCCCTGCATTGGCAGGCAGATTCTTAACCACTGCACCACCAGAGAAGTCCCAGGAATGATTTTTAAATGTTTATTTAATGTTGTGTTTGGTTTATTAGTTGTAAAAAGCCTCCAGATCTGGTCCTGATTGACATTGCAAAAATGTAAATAGTAAGTTGCTTTATTAGGCATTAATTTGCTTGAGCTTGGTAATACCCAGCTCTGATAGTCTTTCTATGCTAGCTGATCTATTCTTAATAGTTTACTCTCTTTTATAACATGTTTGGACACCATTACCCATCTTACTGCTCTTCTGCTTTCATTTGTTTTGCATAGACCCTTTTATTGGAAAATTGGTTGTTTTAAAAATTTTGTTCAGCTGTAGAAAAACTTTCTTCTGACAGGTAATTATGAGAGGCTTCATAATTCAGTTTAATTTTAGAAAACTGTTTATTGAGAGATGTAAGTTAAATTTATACGTCAGTTAAAACAGAAAGGAATAAAGTAATGAGACCAGATTAATGGTGAGCTGAATATTTAAATGGTTTGAGCCTGAAAGACCTGCAAATCTTTAACTTTTAGGTCTTGCATTAAATAGTGAGGTGACCAAATGACCTGGTCTCTCACCTTCATGTCTTTTATTTCTTGTCCTGAGGGTCCTTTAAGTGTATCATTTTTGAGAAGTATGGTGTCTGTCTCAACAATATGTGTGTTGTGGAGTGAATGAAGGCAGTCCTAAATTTTAGTTATTTGATATTCAAATTCTCTTAACTTATGACATAACTAACACTGTGTAGAACATCTGCTTTCTTTAGTTAACTTTAGCACAACTCAAAAGGGTGCAGTTGATTATATCAATAATTAAATCACAGCTTTGGGTTGTGTGACTTCATGGTTCATTTCCATTTGAAAAGTGAGAATTCTGCAGCAGGTTGTGTGACAAATTCTAAAGCATTTCTGGGTCATGGATAAGGTGTAGTTTCTTACTGCACCTGCAGAATTTCCTATTCTTTGCAGTTTTCCAGGTGCCAGGGCTTTTCATGATATCCAGTTGGTTAGATCAGCATTTTGTTTATGAGTTGAATTTAACGATATTAATACCATTGACCTAAAGCAGAAAGTAATTGTCCTAAAGACTCTGTGTAGATTTTTATTTTTTATGATGCTTACCTGTTTTGTCAGTTTACGTCAGCAAACATGTGCTGGCTTTAGGCTCAAAGGCATGTTTTGTGCCAGACCTGAGATTTCTTAGTAGGGCTCAATAATATTGTTTTTTTTTTTTTTTTTTTTTTTTGGTACGCGGGCCTCTCACTGTTGTGGCCTCTCCCGTTGCGGAGCACAGGCTCCACACGCGCAGGCTCAGCGGCCATGGCTCACGGGCCCAGCCGCTCCGCGGCACATGGGATCTTCCCGGACCGGGGCACGAACCCGTATCCCCTGCATCGGCAGGCGGACTCTCAACCACTGCGCCACCAGGGAAGCCCAATAATATTGTTTTGAGTAAAGAACACGTCCTTCCCTAGATAGATTGACCCTTAATGTGAAAATGGAGTCCGTAATTTTGGTTACCTGTGTTTAGTCAGCCTAACTAAAAATCAGTATATTTTAAGACAGCTGGGTAGTGTTTTGTTTCTAAAAGGTAAGATGAAGGCAGTTCATTATTATTATTTTTTGTTGTTGCGGTACATGGGCCTCTTACTGTTGTGGCCTCTCCCGTTGCGGAGCACAGGCTCCGGACGCACAGGCTCAGCGGCCATGGCTCACGGGCCTAGCCGCTCCACAGCATGCGGCATCCTCCCGGACCGGGGCACGAACCCGTGTCCCCTGCATCAGCAGGCGGACTCTCAACCACTGCGCCACCTGGGAAGCCTGTTCATTCTTTTTTTAAAAATTTATTTATTTGTTTATTTAGTTTTGGCTGGGTTGGGTCTTCGTTGCTGCGCGCAGGCTTTCTCTAGTTGTGGCGAGCGGTAGCTACTCTTCATTGCAGTGTGCAGGCTTCTCATTGCAGTGGCTTCTCGTTGTGGAGCATGGACTCTAGGTGCACGGGCTTCAGTAGTTGTGTCACATGTGCTCAGCAGTTGTGGCTCTCGGGCTCTAGAGCGCAGGCTCAGTAGTTGTGGCGCGAGGGCTTGGTTGCTCCGTGGCATGTGGGATCTTCCCAGATCAGGGCTCGAACCCGTGTCTCCTGCATTGGCAGGTGGATTCTTAACCACTCTGCCACCAGGGAAGTCCCAAGGCAGTTCATTCTTATGATGTTTATAATTCCAAGTAAGTCTGAAACTTCTCAAACATTGCATCTAATCATGCAGTGATTAGGCTTTTATAGAGCTTAGGCAACCTACATTTTAACCTAATGGAACTACTGGATACTGGGTGGCTCTTGACTTAACTCTGGACAGCTCAGTTTTAGTTAGCAAAGTTAGTGAACTAGAGGGGAAAGGTGTTGCAATTTTGGTAGTGTAGGTTAGCAGCTGGAGAGAATAAACATGTAGTGCCCTTGGTATACATATTTTCGGTTGCTTTTGTTTTTAAAAATGTATTTATTTACTTATTTGGCTGCATTGGGCCTTAGTTGTGACACGTGGGATCTTTGTTGCAGCATGCAGGATCTTTGTTGGGGAATGTGGGATCTTTCATTGTGGCGCGCGGGCTCTTTGTGGCACGGGCTTCTCTCTAGTAGCGTGTGGGCTCTGTAGTTTGCAGCACTCAGGCTCAGTAGTTGCCACACGTGAGCTTAGTTGCCCCATGGCATGTGGCATCTTAGTTCACCAACCAGGGCTCGAACCCGCATCCACTGCTTTGGGAGGTGGATTCTTAACCACTGGACCACCAGGGAAGTCCCTTTCGGTTGTTTTTGAAGTAAGCTCTAAATACGCTTATAACGTCAAGTTTAGCATGGGAGGACAGATATCAAAAATAGTAGTGATGAGGCTTTTTAAAAGATGGTATCTTAAAAATAAGTATCAACTGTGATGCTTTCTGATAAGCCAGCTTTGTGGTAAGTGTTGTGGAGTTACACAAAATTGGCTTTTGAAATTGGTCAGTATTGTTTAGTAGTGTTGTTTATTTTTAGAGCTCAGGGTTCACATACCTGGACTTTGGTCCCTATGATAGTTGTGTAGGTGAACAGCAGAGTATTACATTTGAAGAAATGGAGGCAAGAAGAGTTGACCCTGGAGCAGAGATAAGCAGGCTTTCAGAACACCCTTTCAGAAGTTGTATATCAAATTCCTGATAGTCCCCAAATTTGGCAAGGAAGGTTGATGGCTGCAGAAATTTGAAACCTGCCTCCTGCCTCTTTTAGTCAAGCACCTGAGTACAAGGCTTTTTAAGGGCTACCTGGCATAATGCTTGTCTTTCTTAGGAAACTCAGGGTCCTAGGATTATGCAGTAGCACTGAATCTGAGGGAAAGGGCTAGCACTTGGGTAGACTCTCCTTATAGGTATGCCCAGAGGTGACCCTAGTGCAACATCGATTGCTCTATTGGGTAGTAGAAGAATGTTTTTGACACAAAAAGACTTGGCTCAGAGGTCTGATCCTGCTGTTTACTAGTCATAGATCTCTTTCCTCGTGTATAAAATTGGAATAAAACCCCTAATTTACAGAATTATAGTGAGGATTAAAGAAGATAAGAAAATTGTTTGTAAGCTGTGAAGCACATAACTTTCTTTGAAAGGAGGTTTGAGTAGAAATTAAGGACAGGCTTTGAAGTAATGAGCAATTTGACTCAGAGGACCTGGATTTTTTTTTTTTTTTTTATCATGGCATTTTCAGATGTACATAAAAGGGAACAGTACGGTGAACGTCCATATACCCGTCATCTAGCTTCAACAATTACCAGCATCTTGTTGCTCTTGTTTCATCGGTCTCTCATTAACAATTTTTGTTGTTTTTGCTGGAGTATTTACAGCAGATCTTTTTTTTTTTTTTCCCTGCAGTACGCGGGCCTCTCACTGTTGTGGCCTCTCCCGTCGCGGAGCACAGGCTCCAGACGCGCAGGCTCAGCGGCCATGGCTGACGGGCCCAGTCGCTCCGCGGCATGTGGGATCCTCCCAGACCGGGGCACGAACCTGTGTCCCCTGCATCGGCAGGCGGACTCCCAACCACTGCGCCACCAGGGAAGCCCCTACAGCAGATCTTAGACATCATACGCTTTCATCCATAAATACTTTAGTGTGTATTTCTAACAGATAAGAACCTCAAAAAACCCCCCACAAAACTATTTTAACCCTCTAAATTAACAATAATTCTTTATCTAATACTTAGAAGGAGCTGAATTTGAAACATAGCTCTACCACTCACCAGCTTTGTGTGTTAATCAAATTACTAGCTCTCTGAGCTTCTGGTTCCTTATCTGTAACATAAAGATAATACCTCATGAAGTTATTTTGAGCTTAAATGAAATAACACATAAAATGCCTAACATGAAGTTTCTCAGTAAATGGCCCAGCCTCCTATGGCATGTGAATTAGAATTACGGGCTGCCCTCCTCCCTTCTTGAATATCCCAAAGAATAACAGTACTCTGAAATTATTGCCCACTAACCTAGTGAAATTTCTCATCATTGAGCTATTTGACTCTTCTGGTGAAATTCTGTCAGCAGTTGAAATCATGTCCGTCTTCTTTCCTGCAACATCATTATTCTCCTGTCTACAGGCTCATTCCAGTCAGCATATATATGCTATTATTTAATCTATTATTTTTTTAAATGACCTTTTCTTGACCACACTGTCTCTCCTAGCTACAACCCAATTTCTCAACTTCTTGAAAAAGTTGTTTCTACTCATCTACAGTTTTCCTGTCTTCTCCTGAACCTACTGCAGTGAGACTTTAACTCCATCACCGTACTGAAACTGCCGTTGTCAAAACTACCAAGTTTAATTTTTACTTGATCTTTTAGCAGCATTTGGCGCAGTAGATGCCTCCTTCCTTGAAATACTTTATGCTCTGCTTTCTAGGACACCACACTCTGCTGGTGTTCTTTCTACCTCCTTGGCTTCTTCTCAGTCTCCTTTGTTGGTTCTTCCTCATTACTCCTACCTCTTAATATTGGACTGTCCCATGGGATCTCTGCTCTTTATTCTCATTCTCTTGGTGATCTCATTCAACCTCATGACTTTAAATACCATATATGTGCTGATGACTCCCAAAATTTTTATCTGAAACTCCAGGTTACGGCCTATTTTGATACCTCCACTTACATATTTCATTGACATCTCAGACTGAACTTGTCCTAAATCAGACTCCCTATTTCCTCTGCCCCTCTTGTCGTCTTCCACATCTTAGTAAATAGCAATTTCCTCCGACTTTCCAGTTGCTCAGGCCAAAACTTGGAGTCATCCTTGACTCTCTTCCTCTCACACACATCTGACCCACCAGGCAATCTTGCCAGTCCTTTCTTCAGAATATATCCAGACTCTGACCACTTTTCATCACGTCTACTGAGTTGAGTCTACATCAGCTCCTCTGAATTACTGCAGTAGCTCTTTTTGCTTTCGCCCCCTTATAGTCTGCTTGCAATACTGTAGCAAGAATGATCCTTTTAAAAAGGTAAGTCAGGTTTTTGTCTCCTTCTGGTCAGAACCCTTAGTGATTCCCCATCTTTTTCAGAGTAAAAGGTCAAGTCCTATCAAGGCTGTAAGTGATTGGATCCCTTCTTTCCTCTTTATTTGTTTGTTTGTTTGTTTATTTATGGCTGCATTGGGTCTTTGTTGCTGTGCGTGGGCTTTCTCTAGTTGCGGTGAGTGACGGCTTCTCATTGTGGTGGCTTCTCTTGTTGTGGAGCGTGGACTTTAGGCACGCAGTCTTCAGTAGTTGTGGCTCGCAGGCTCTAGAGTGCAGGCTCAGTAGTTGTGGTGCACGGGCTTAGTTGCTTTGAGGCACGTGGGATCTTCCTGGACCAGGGCTCGAACCTGTGTTCCCAGCATTGGCAGGCGGATTCTTAACCATTGTGCTGCCACGGAAGTCCCCCTTCTTTTCTCTCTGACCTCTTTTTTTTTTGCTTACTCCATTCTGACCACAGTGGCCTTCTTCTTGTTCCTTTAACATGCCAGGCGTATTCCTGTCTCAGGTCCTTTGCATTTGCTGTTTGCCCTGCCTAGAATGCTATTTCTCAGATATATGCATGGCTCCATCCTTTTCAGGTCTTTGTGCGTATCTCCCCTTTCCAGTGAGGCCTTTCCTTCCCACTCTGTTAAAATGGCAGTTCATCCGTTTCTGGCCCTCCCTAGCCTCCTTTTCCCAGCCTCTTTTTCTGCATACCACTGAAACCGTTTAACTTACAGTATATTTTCCTTGCTTATTTTGTTTATTGCTTTTTCCCCTTCACTAGTGTTTAAGCTCCATAAAGGCAAGGATTAATGTTGGTTTTGTGTTCTGTAGATTCTAAAGCATCTAGAATAGTGCCTGGCACTAAGGCACTTGAGTATTTGTTCAGTGAACTATTCTTTTATTAGTTGTAGTCTATTACTTTGGTAAAGGATATTATAGTTGTAGTGTTTAGTTGGAATTTTGGTTTTTCCTATGGAATACTGTGCACCTTGATGTCTTTTTGATGTATTTCTGATTCTTCTGAATATCCTTTCTTCAGACTGCTAATAGGTTTTATTATTTATTCGTTATAATTTTGAGTACTTGTTATGTACTATGCTAGTTGCATTGGGGGATACAAAGATAAAACATAGACCCTGAACTTTAAGAGCTTACGGTCTATGAGGGGAGGTGATGGTATGATTTTGAGATATCTGTAAGATTTTTTTTAAAGTAAGTACTTAAAATGGTCCAGAAATTTAGAAGAGCAAGGAATTATTTCTGCTAAGGGGAGTAAGGGAGAGACTTGAGAGGATGTGGTATGCGGTACCTGTGCTGAGTCACAGGAAAAAGTGGGATTAGATTATGAGATAATGCGGAAGAGAATTCCATACGGAGGGAACTGTGTAGGCAAAATAAGAATGCTCAACATTTCTATGGAAAAGAACAAGTGGTTCACTTAATTAAAGATAAGGGAATATGAAGGAAATTGGTAGAGTGTAAGTTTGGAGTGGAATATTGGAGTCACTGATAGAGGCCTTGAATGTAAGAATGAGGAATTCAGACTTTTTTCTGTTGACAGTGAGGCTTCAGTGAAAGGTTTTGATTGAGCAAGAGTGGAGGGATGTCATTAGAGCTACCTTTATGAAGAAGAGGCCAGAACACATACTGATTAAGATGCTGTTGTAACAGTTTGAGGAAAAAAGTGATAAAGGTAGTGCAAGTGGGTATAAAAAGTGGGTATAGAAAGAATGCCTTGGTACTGACGAAACTTGGTAACTGGATGTGAGGACTGAGCTCCAAGTCTACAAGGTTTCAAGCTTAGTTGACAGGCCGGCTGGGGTGTCCTGAAGAGAAGTTGGGAAGCCAGGAGAGGTGGGATCAGGGACAGGTTTAGTTTAGTTTTGGTATTGAGTTTGCAAGTGTGGTGGTGACACCAGGTGATTATTGTTCTGATAGAAAGAAAGTCAGGAATCTTTTTATAAAGTATGTGCATCTGTGGCTTTATGCCTTCATTTATTTTTTATTTTTATTTTTATTTTTTTTGCCGTAAGCGGGCCTCTCACTGTTGTGGCCTCTCCCATTGCGGAACACAGGCTCCAGACGGGCAGGCTCAGCGGCCATGGCTCACGGGCCCAGCCGCTCCGTGGCATGTGGGATCCTCCCTGACCGGGGCACGAACCTGTGTCCCCTGCATCTGCAGGTGGACTCCCAACCACTGCGCCACCAGGGAAGCCCCTATGCCTTCATTTTGATACAACTAATTGGGAGAAAGAGAAGTAAGATTCAATTCTGAATCTATTATTGAGGTCTGAATCTAGATAATTGATTTGGGAAACTTCTGATAAGTCATCCAAACTTTTCTTTTGATTTGTAAGTGGCTCCACTTGTTTCACGAAGTTTGTTAGATAAGCTGCTTTAAAGCACTTCAGCAGCTTGATACAACCTAAATGTTATCCTTTGAGTGTCCCTTTACTGCTGATTCACTGGCTGTGGATATCTAAGGAGTGTCTGTCTTACCCCTATGAAAACAACAGAATGGGAGTTCGAACTAGTTACCTCGATCACTTTGTTGAAATCACTTTGAATTAAAAGGTTTGCATGATCATGCCGTAGCCCTCTTTTTTCCCTTAGGACTTAGGGTTGTATTGGAGGAAGACAAGCCCTCTATGCTAATTAATGGCAGTTAAGGTGTTAGTTGCCAAAACATTTCTTTAACAACCTAGACTTAACAAAATACCAGAAGATATCAGAGGATTTAGCTTCTATTCCAGGCAAATTCAAGAACAGAATAAAGTCCTTTTAGATTTATATCCTTTTAAAGAGCCTTGTAGCAGGAGGAGTTTTTGACCCCAAGGTTATTTATAGGAAAAAATTATTTGCAAAATACTTTGATTAATGTATACAATTTTTATTTATAGGCTAGCTAATGATGCATGATGTTTATATTTCTATACTTAATGCATTTTTATTTTTTAAATAAATTTATCTGTTTATTTTTGGCTGCGTTGGGTCTTCGTTGCTGCACACGGGCTTTCTCTAGTTGCGGTGAGTGGGGGCTACTCTTCCTTGTGGTGCGCAGGCTTCTCATTGCGATGCTTCTCTTTGTTGCGGAGCACGGGCTCTAGACATTTGGGCTTCAGTAGTTGTGGCACGTGGGCTCAGTAGTTGTGTCTTGAGGGTTGTGTCTAGAGTGCAGGCTCAGTAGTTGTGGTGCACGGGCTTAGTTGCTCCACAGCATGTGGGATCTTCCTGGACCAGGGCTCGAACTCGTGTCCCCTGCATTGGCAGGAGGATTCTTAACCACTGCGTCACCAGGGAAGTCCCCTTAATGGATTTTTAAATAGTTGAATAAAAAGACATCATTGAGTTTGTTAGTTGAAAACTTGCAGTTCACCAGCTTGGTTTAGAATGATCTTGAGCTTACCACATTAGTCATCTCTGAATTCTCTTCCTTTGTGCTTAGATCATCATGTCAGTGAATATGATTTTGGCAATATCCTTATGGAGCCTGTTCTTGTTTTCCAGTAAATAGGAGTCAACAGGACCCAATTACCCTGAAATGAGAAAGTTTTCCTATTTAGGATAACTTACATTTTTCAGTCCAATGGAGGTGTGGTGGCTTTTAGTTTGTATTATATATGTTGTAGTTAATTTTGCAGATGTAGCACATATTGTAATTTTTTTTAATCTAGGCAATTTTATTTCACATAATTTGTTTGCCAGGACTATAACATGTAACATCTTAATCTTGTGAGGAACCTGTGAGATTCTTTTAGTCTTGCTTTGTTCTTTGACAGATGTAGAACTCAAGATACATCCAGAGTGGCTAAGGCACTTGTCCAAAATCACACACCTCACTGGTGGCAGAGTTGGGATGAGAAGTGGATTTCTTGACCTCCAGGCTTGGGCTCCTTCCACCGTCTCAGGCTGCTGCATTAGAAATGTAGACCAGAAAACTTTGAATAAACTTAGTTTAACTTGTCACATTGCTGGCACCTAATGACGTTCAGTAGGAACAATTAGGATATTTTTTTCCTTGTTCCTTCTGAAAATTAACAGTTTTAGATCAATCATTTTAAAGTGAACAATTTGGTGGCTAAAATTTAGTACATTCACAGTGTTGAGCAACCACCACCCTACCTAGTTCAAAACATTTCCATCACTCCAAAGTGAAACTCCTGACCCATTAAGCAATTTGAAAAATTTTTAAGTGATTAAAATAAAAATCTTTAAACAATTAAAATAAAAATCTTTACTATGACGAGGTCAACAATAGCAGGTTTGTATTAGAGGTCACCCATCTCTGATTTGCCAATGAGAAATAAAGAGAATCATCTTTAATGCTATTTAGTAGTAGATGTTATTATACTTAACAAACAACAGCAGCATTACAAAGAAAGTGTCAGGCACATAATGATTAACAGTACTAATAGCAGACAAGCATTATGCATATTATCTCTAATCTTCACACTAGCCTTTCAGAAAGGTTTCGCTATTTCAGATAAGAAAACTAAGGCTTTGTTCAGTAACTCTGAAATCACTTAACTGTTAAGTTGTGGACTTGGGATTTGAATCCATGTCTATTTGGTTCCAAAAGTTTGCAAAAAGCAGCAAATGGAAGGGATCATCTTCCCTGGTCCTAGGGGACCAAGACTGTTTTAGCAGGACAGCGTATAAGGGAAGGGGAGTTGAGTTTGCTGGTCTTGTTAGTGTCTGCAGTAATAACCACTTTCTCCTGACCAATTGATATCCATATTCCATAGGGGGAAAGCAAAATAGGAAATAACCTTTGGAACTCTTTAATGGACATTATTATAAACAATTAGAAGAAATTGCATTGTAGCTACTGAGATGTGTTCTTAGAAATTCTATATTTCCTTTTTTCCTTTCCATTTATTTTTAGTGAATTGTTACTTGATTTTAAAATTATAAGTTGATTTGCTTGAGTAATTAGTGATTAGTCATAACAGTATTGGAGCTTGATTGACTTTCCATTTTAAGATACTTTAAAAAAGTGGTCGTTCACTTCCAAAGAAGAATAACTCAAATTGTGTGTGTTGAAGGATTTTGTAATTACACTTTTGCCCCTGTTGAAAAAAACCCTAATTGTATCTTTATTAAAGTTTGAAAGAACTTTAGTAGGCCAATTTTCAGTTATTCCCCTGGAAGTGGCAAGTCACCTCATAAACCTTGTCACTTTTTTTTTTTTTTTTTTTTTGTGGTATGCGGGCCTCTCACTGTTGTGGCCTCTCCTGTTGTGGAGTACAGGCTCCGGACGCGCAGGCTCAGCGGCCATGGCTCACGGACCCAGCTGCTCCGCGGCATGTGGGATCTTCCTGGACTGGGGCACGAACCTGTGTCCCCTGCATCGGCAGGCAGACTCTCAACCACTGCGCCACCAGGGAAGCCCACCTTGTCACTTTTTACTGTGTTTTGAATGATGTGACTTCTCCTGAGTAATAGGCACTGGAGTAATTTGCTTCGATATGCTGGATTTCGGGTAAAAAGGATGTAAAAGATAGCTTCCTGGCTACTTTGGACAAAAGAGATTTTTTTTTTAGGTTATGTGAGCATAAAAAGAATATAAGCTGTAGCCACAGCAGCCATCTCAGATGTCCTGAGTTTAAGTGTATTGATAGATGTCCAAAGAAGTATAGATTTTTGACAGTGACCTTGTGACTTTTGCTAATATCTAAACAGTAGGTACTTACATAAATGGATTTCAAGCTTTTAAAAACTTTTTATTTAAACTTTTAAAAATGCCCTTTTAACTTGGCTCAAATATTACACATCATTTTTCTCCTTTGACCAAGGGATGAGTTTTTTTCTCTCTGGAACCAGGAAAAACATGTCATAAAGAGTACAGACTTTGGGATTGGTCAGATTTCAAATCCTTTCTCTGCCACTTACTAGCTGTAAGACCTTCTCTCACCTTTTAAAATGAATATAATACCTCACAACTTTGCAGAGTAGGATTAGAGAGTGATGTCTCTAAAGGGCTCAGCACAGTGTCTGGCACACATTAAACTGTGTTCAAATTGTAGTTTTTGTAGAAAGAAGTCTAAATTTTGCTAGCCTAGACAAATATCAGTGCAATGCAAATACAGTAAAACCTCGTAATGTATACTGTTCTGCAATCAATACATTTCTTCTTGGTTTTTTTGGGGTTTTTTTTATGTTGAAGTGCCATGTGTCAGTTTTCACAGCTTCCTGCAGCTTACCCTCCTTTCCTCAGAAATGCTTGGCCAATATCTCCATTGATTATTGTATGATTTACCTCATAGAAGAGATGGTGCTCCCTATACAAGCTAATGATGAGGCATTTGCTCCTCATAGCAATCCTTCACTGAGGTGTTCGTGTGTTGCATGCTAACGGGTTCTTACCACCTTCAGAGATGTCTGCTGGCTGAATGCCCAAGCTTATGTCAGAGAAGGAAGCTCTGGTTGCTTGGAATGAAAGAGGTACACAGTGCCTGCTTAGTGTTTATAGTATATTTTATGATGATTGTTAGTATTAAAGCATGAAAATCTATATCCTAGTCTATTAATGTTACTCATTACTTCCCCCATTACTTGTTTCGCTTCTGTTGTTCAGAAAAGCGTACAAAAGGCCTTTTACTCTAAACTGTAGGCTTGAGGTTGTGATGAATTATAATCTAAGAATATCAGTTATGGAGGGGACTTCGGAGATCAGCTCGACTTACTCTTTTATCTTGTAGATGAGAAAACTGGCTGAGAGAAGTTGCGACTTGCTCAGGGACGCAGAGAGCAGGTGACAGGTCTAATTTCCAGTCTAGTGTTATGAGCTAACCTGGTAGAGTGGGGAGAACACTGGACTTTGAGTCGCACAGTCCTGATTTTGAGTCCTGGTTCCACCATTTATTAACAGTATGACCTTTGTCAAGTGCATCCGAGTCTCTTTCCTGCCCTGTTATACTTTGTTTGCAGGGTTGTGAGGATTATGAAGTAATGTAAGTAAAGCACAGTACCCGGCATAGGCTATGGACTCAATAAGTACTGTGTGCTATGTTGTACTGTTTTTCTTGATTACTTAAAACCGGTCATATGGCTAAGTGATTATTCTTTATGAAATGGGAATCAGTGAGAATGGTTGATGTTTTTGCCAAATCCTTTCACTGAAAATCTAAGTAGTAGTTCATTGTAAGAGGGCTGCTTACTGCAAAATGAGAGCAAAATTCATTTTGCGCTCAAGAGCTGCTCCGAGTCGTACAGTGTTGATGTGGTTCCTTCCTGGGAAATGTCTTCATTTCCCAGGGAAAATGGGCATAGTATGGGGAACACCAAAATCAACCTACATGTAGTTACGCTAGCAGTTCTCAAACTTACTAAACTTAAGATTCCTTTACACCCTTAAAAATTATTGAGGGACCCCAAAGATTTCTTGCTTATATGAGTTACATCTGTTGAAGTTTATATTATTAGAAATTATATCAGCTAAAAATGTATATATTTATTAATTCATTTAAAAGTAACAAATGTTAAATTATATATGTGTAAGTATATTTTTTAAGATTTTAGGTTTTAAATTTTTGTTTCAAATTACAAAAGTAATACATGCAAATTAAAGTAATATAGAATCAAAATAAAAAATGAAATTATTTAATTCCTGTCATATACAGACTGCAACCCCTGTGGTCAAGAGTTTAGCATGTATTCTTCCAGAACTATTACTGTGCAGTTATAAATTCTCTCTCTCATACTACAAATGTTGATTGATGACTTCGTTTAAAATAAAAATTGTATATATTTAAGGTACACAACATGATGTTTTGATAAACATATGCCTATTGAAATGATTATTGTAGTCGAGCTAATTACCATATCCATCTTTGGTATAGTTACCTTTTTTTTCTTTTGGTGGTGCGACCACCTGAAATCTACTGTCTTAGCAAATTTCTAGTATCCAGTACAGTATTATTAACTATAGCCATCAGGCTTGACATTAGATTACTAGGTTTATTCATCCTATATAACGATAACTTTTTACCCTTTGACCAACATCTACCCATTTCCCCCACTTCCTGCAAATGATATATTTTTAATGAAAAATAACTCTTTCCCAAAACACAAAATAATTTAGCAAGAAGAGTGGCATTGCTTTTACATTTTTGCAAATCTCATTAATGTATAGCTTAATAGAAGACAGCTGGGTTCTAATAGCTGCTTCTGCATTTAGTCTGTTGTGGTATGTTGTTCTGGTTGAATTTGGCTTCACACAGATTTGAATTTGAAACAGGGGAGGTGTATTTTAATAGCCTTTTCTGATAATTGTGGATATTCTTCTTTAATACTATACCAGTTCCCCTTCGGACTTCCCTAGTGGCGCAGTGGTTAAGAATCCACCTGCCAATGCAGGGGACATGGGTTCAAGCCCTGGTCCGGAAGATCCCACATGCCTTGGAGCAACTAAGCCCATGAGACACAACTACTGAAGCCCACATGCCTAGAGCCCGTGCTCCGCAACAAGAGAAGCCCACGCACCGCAACGAAGACCCAACTCAGCCAAAAATAAATAAATTTATTAAAAAAAAAAAACCCCCAAACTTGACAAATGGTAGTTTCTTAATGGAATTTGAAACCAGATCAGTGAGCTTTTCATATTTTGTCACATTAAAATTTATTGATCTGTTGAAAAAAATTATTTATTTATATTTCTGCTGCGTCTGGTCTTAGTTGCGGCACGCGGGCTCTTAATTAAGCAGTGCACGGCTTCTCTCTAGTTGTGTCGCGCGGGCTTATTTGCCCTGCAGCATGTGGGATCTTAGTTCCCCGACCAGGGGTCGAACCTGCATCCCCTGCATTGCAAGATGGATTCTTAACCACTGGACCACCAGGGAAGTACCTGATCTGCTGCATTTTGAATGGATCTTTATCCATACATAGTTTTGTAACATTGTTACATTGGTCACTTGGAAAATGTTGGTTCACTGAATTATGTTGAGCTTCCAAATGTGATGCATTTCATTTTGTTATATCTCTGTACATTATGTAGCCTCTGGAAAACTCTACATTTGTGAGAGAATGAGAGTTAAAAAGGCATGTGATGCCTTAGTACTACTGTGAAAATACTTTTGGCCTTGTAGACCCCTGAAAGGGTCTTTAAGACCTCCAGAGGTCCCTGGATCACAGTTAAGTTAGACAAATTGGTAAATTAAAGATAGTGACTAGATTTGCAGACTGCTGCTTAATAATGGGTAATCTGGGAATTAAGATGGAATGGATTGTTGTATAAGTCTCAGAAACTATCTTTTTCCTTGAAATAAGAAGTGGCCTAATTTTGAAATGCAGTGAATTGGTCATTGAATATTTAAGTGCTTTTTATAGATAAGACTTTGTGTTAAGGTACTACTATGCATTATGAAAATGGATTCCTTCTCTTCAGTAGTTTATAGTCTAACTAGAGAGGTTAGACATACAATTTCATGACAAGATAACTAATGCAGTGTTCTCTGTAACAAGTGTGACATACAGTGTTGGGTAGAATGAGTTTTAAATAGGTGAGGGAGGGACTTCCCTGACAGTCCAGTGGTTAAGACTTTGCCTTCCAATGCAGGGGGTTGCAGGTTCGATCCCTGGTCGGGGAGCTGGGATCCCACAGGACTCACGGCCAAAAAACCAAGACACAAAAAACAGAAGCAATATTATAATATTGCTACAAATTTAATAAAGACTTAAGAAATGGTCCACATCAAAAAAAAAGAAAATCTAAAAATAAGTGAGAGAAAGAGGAGGCCATTGTCTTTATGGGGGAAAAGTGTAGTGCTTATTCAGATAGTCATAATGTCAGGCTAGACTGGAGAATTCATATAGAATAATTAATCTAGGCTTGCAAAATTAGATTGCATTTATATTTTTATTCTCACGTTGTTACCCTATTTTTTTAGGATTGTATGTTTTCCAGTATTTTTATAGCTTCTTATTTGTCTTTTTAAAAAATAACTAATTCACTGTGATGTGGGTAGGACTAGTTATCTATCAGACATCTATCGAAAAGTTATAACTATTTGATAAATAAGAAAACAAGATGAAGTAAAATGTGCCAAGAACACTAGATATGAGTAATATGTTATTGACACATATTAGAATGTATATATATTTTCAGAATAGAATGAAAAATATTCAGATCCCTTTCTTTGGGGCAAAAGTATGTATGTATGGGTATACACAGTAAATATCTCCACTCAAGACTTTCCAGGAATATTTTAATGTTGCCTAAAGTACCTTGTGTACACCTTGTGCTTGGTTCTTCCCTTATTAGGTGTTACAAAGATTTTAAAAAATTTATAAAATGCCTAGCATGAGAAGGCACTCATATGGCAGCTATTATTATTGTTGTTGTTGTTATTACAGCTTTTTCAATTCAGGGTTATCTCTAATGTACCCCTTAGATAAGACATCAGACTTCTCAATAGTGTGAGTGTACTGACTAGTCCCTTTGTTTGAATATAGTAATTCAGCTATGTTGGCCTCCATTTATGGAGTGCTCATCACTTTTTCAGGCACTGTGCTAAGCACTTTACATGTGTTGCTTCTTTAGATCTTAACAGTTTCACTGTGAGGTGAGTAGTGGTGTTTCCGTTTTATAAATGAAAAAAGTGAGGCCTGGAATGGTTAATTGAGCAAGGTACTTACTAGCTAAGAAGTTGTGTAGCTGGGATTTGAACCCTCGTCTGTCTCCAAAGTGAATTTTTTTTTTTTTATATTTTATTTATTTATAGCTGTGCTGGGTCTTCGTTTCTGTGCGAGGGCTTTCTCTAGTTGTGGCAAGTGGGGGCCATTCTTCATCACGGTGCGCGGGCCTCTCACTATCGCGGCCTCTCCCGTTGCGGAGCACAGGCTCCAGACACGCAGGCTCAGTAATTGTGGCTCATGGGCCTAGCTGCTCCACGGCATGTGGGATCTTCCCACACCAGGGCTCGAACCCGTGTCCCCTGCATTGGCAGGCAGACTCTCAACCACTGCGCCACCAGGGAAGCCCTCCAAAGTGAATTTTACATTTCTATTTGGGCAGTAACTTTTAAGGAAATATTTTGGGATTGTAGTGGGAATTTTGCTATTTTTCAATGGACAACTATTTTAAGGGGGAGGGTGGTAGTTGGATGGTGGTTATTCTCCTCCTTTAAAGTTATTGATTGGTATTTGGATTCCAAACTTAAAAAATTATTTTTACTTAGCTGCGTGATGAAATTATGGTAAAATAGTAATGAATTGAAAATTTTCAAGGTGACGTTTTGCTGTGTTGGTGAACAGTTTGTTTGTGGATTTTTACAGCTTGTTTTAGGCCAAGAATTAACTTACCTTTACTGTCTAATAATTACTCTTTGATTCAATAATATGGTTATAGTCACATTTGAAAGAGTATTGTGGCTTACAAAGCTGGTTTGAGGGAAAAAAATTCATTTGTACTGGCAGTCAGCCAATATTTTATAAGCTACAATTTTCTTTTGAATAGCTGGTGGTTTGTAGCTCCATAATTTGTGGTTCTTCTGAACTTGTAAAAAGATTACACATATTTAAAAATGACCTTATCACTTTAATGTTTTAAGCACCATACAACTGTCGAATTCTGTTATGGGATAGGATTCTTGTGTTTTTACTTAATTTACCTGGGCTGAGAATCTGTTTTAAATTAATAATTTATACAGTGGAATTCCCCGCCCCCTACCCCCACCCCAAACCTCCAAACAAACCTAAAACCAAAAGCTATTTGGGTAATGTAAGAGGCAGTTAAAGGCAAAGGAAATGTGGATCTCTCTACGTCAGTCTGCCAAATCCTTGCAGTATCCATGCTGTTCCATTTCCTAGACACTGCTACTCGGATGTGTTAAATTATGTGGTATGTGGGTTTGTTTGGGTGTGTTTAGTGTTCCTGCGTGACATTTAGTTTTAAATCGTTTTTTTTGTGTGATGCTGCCACTGCTGCTTTTTCACATGCAAGTGGAAAAGAGCACTTCATTTGAAATGCTTCGTGTTCTGTGCCTTGTTCTCATGGTTTGTGTGTAGGTAGTTAAATTTGTGAAAGTCATGAGATTGTTTCAAATCCTTCCTATTGATTTTACGTTAAATCTTAAATGGAATATGGTAACCTTTTTTGCTTGAAAGATTTTGGAAAGCCAGATTAATAGTTCCATTTTTACATCTGTAGAAGTTTCACAGATGAAAGTGAACCTAGAATTCAACTTCTGACTCAAACTCCATTACCAAGGAAGGACGTTATTTAAAAATATACCATAATGAACTGTTGTCTTTCTAGGGCTAATTCTTTGAGTCTTCTGTTTTTGGAAGGTGGGTGAGATTTGGGTTAAAGTTTCCATGTATCAGTGGAACGATTTTTGTAGCTAAGATTTTAGCAAATTGTTAATGGCCAGATCCTTAACAGTTGTTAATAATCTTGGCATGCTAAAAAGGGTTGCTTTTGAAAAGACTCTTCTTACTCTGGCAGATACTAATGCTCAATCTTAACTGCACCTTGGAATTATCTGAGAGCTTAAAAAATGCAGATGCCTGGGTTTCACCTTGAGGGAGTCTAATTGAGTTGGTCTAGGATACTGCCTAAGCATCGGAACTTTTAGAGGTGATTCTTGTGTGCACCTGAGGCTGAGACCCACTGCTCTGGGAAATTTGTCAGCCCACCCAAGAGGAAATACTTGATTTTGGAGAGTATATCTTTATCTTTGGAGCATAAAAAACTTCTTTTTTTGAGATAATTGTAGATTCATTTGCTGTCGTAAGAAATAATAAATTCATTAATAATCCATCAGTGTAATTTGGTCATTTCAAGAATGTTATAAAGGTGGAATCATATACTATGTAATCTTTTCAGATTGGCTTTTTTTACTTAGCATAATTCCATTGAGATCCATCCAGGTTGTTTGAATAGTATCAATAGTTTGTTCATTTTTATAGCTGAGTAGTATTCCATGGTAGGTAGGTATGTCTCAGTTTGTTTAATTGGGGGACATTTAGATTGTTTCCAGTTTTTGGCTGTTACCAATAAAGCTGATGTGAACATTTGTATACAGGTTTTTGTGTATACATTTTCATTTACCTGGGATTAACGCCCAAGAGTGCAATTGCTTTGTTGTGTGGTAAATATAATAGTTTTGTAAGACACTGCTGTACTTTTTCAGAGAGGCTGTAGCATTACATTTCCACCAGGAAATGTATGAGTGGCTCAGTTTCTCTACACCTTAACCAGCATTTGATGTTATTACTGTTTTTTAAGGAAAATTAACAGACTTTATTATTTAGGGCGGCTGTAGGTTTACAGAAAATTGAACAGATAATACAGAGTTCCCATATGTATCTTCCTTCCTCACTGGTACCCCCTTTTATTAATATCTTGCAGTAGTTAAATTGATAGACCAATATTGGTACATTATTAACTAAAGTCCATAGTTTACATTAGGGTTCACTCTCCGTGTTGTTCATTCTGTGGGTTTTCACAAGTACATATACATCCACCATATCATACAGAATAGTTTCACTGTCCTAAAAAAAAATCTCCTGTGTTCTACCTATTCATCCCTCCCCCACCCCCAGCCCCTGGCAACCACTGATCGTTTTCCTGTCTCTATAGTTTTCCCTTTTCCAGAATATCATATATCTGTGGCTTATTAACCTTGGAATTTCAGTCTTCAGTTGGTTGAATCCACAGATGTGGAACCCAACGGGCTTAAGCATAGTGGATACCAAGGGATGACTGTAATTGGAATTATATGTTTATATAGCCGTTTCAGATTGGCTTCTTTCACTTAGCAATATGCATTTAAGTTTCCTCCATGTCTTCTGGTGGTTTGATAGCTGATCTTTTTAATTGCTGAATAATGTTCCACTGGGTGGATATATCACAGTTTGTTTATTTATTCACCTATTGAGAGACATCTTATTTCCAGTTTTTGAAAATTATGAATAAAGCTGCTATAAACATTTGTGTCCAGGTATTTGTGTGGACATAAATTTTCAACTCATTTGGGTAAATATCTAGCAGCGCGATTCCTGGATTGTATGAGACTGTACTTAGCTTTGTAAGAAACTACCAAATGGTTTTCCAAAGTGGCTGTACTATTTTGCATTCCCACTATTTTGCAATGAATTATTTTTTATTTTAGCCATTCAGATCAATATGCAGTGATATCTCATTGTGGCTTTAATTTGTATTTCTCTGATGGCTAATGATATTGAACATCTTTTTATGTGCTTATTTGCCATCTATATGTCCTTTCTAGTGAAACATCTTTTACTCATTTTCTAATTGGATTGCTTGTTTTTGTTTTTTTACTGTTGAGTTTTGAGCATTCTTTGTATATTTTAGATAGAAGTCTTTTGTTGGATATATGGTTTGCAAATATTTTCTCCCAGTTTTTAGCTTTTTTTTAAAAATCTTCTTAACCGGGTCTTTCATAGAACAAAGGTTTTTAATTTTGATGAGGTCCAGTTCAGGTTTCCTTTTACAGGTCTTGCTTTTGGTGTCAAATTTGAGAACTATAGACCTAGCTCTATGTCCTGAAGATTTTCTGTAGTTTTACATTTAAGTCTGTGATCCATTTGAATTAGTTTTTTTGTATAAGATGTGAGATATAGATCAAAGTTCTTTTTTTTTTTTTTTGCCTATGAATGTCCAATTCCTCCAGCATCATTTGTTGAAAAGGCTATCCTTCCTCCATTAAATTACTTTTGCACCTTTTTCAAAACTCAGTTGGACATGTTTGTGTGGTTCTAATACTGGTCTCTATTCTGTTCCATTGATCTATGTGTATTCTTCTGCCAATACTCTATACAGTCTTTTTTATTTTTTGCGGTACGCGGGCCTCTCACTGTTGTGGCCTCTCCCGTTGCGGAGCACAGGCTCCGGACGCGCAGGCTCAGCGGCCATGGCTCACAGGCCCAGCTGCTCCGCAGCATGTGGGATCTTCCCGAACCAGGGCACGAACCCGTATCCCCTGCCTCGGCAGGCGGACTCTCAACCACTGCACCACCAGGGAAGCCCCATACAGTCTTTTTTTTTAAAAAAATATTTATTTATTTGGCTGCATCCAGTCTTTTGGCGCAGTTGTGGCACGTGGGATCTTTCGTTGCAGGGCGCGGGCTCTCTGTTGCGGTACATGGGCTTCTCTCTAGTTGTGGTGTGTGGGCTCTGTAGTTGTGGCACACGGGCGCCAGAGTGTAGCTCAGTAGTTGCGGCACGTGGCCTCTCTAGTTGTGGCTCGCGTGCTCAGTAGTTGCTGTATGAGGGCTTAGTTGCCCGCGGAATGTGGGATCCTAGTTCCCCAACCAGGGATCAAACCATGTCCCTTGCACTGGAAGGTGGATTCTTAACCACTGGACCATCAGGGAAGTCCTCCCCATGCAGTCTTGATTACTGTAACTATATAATAAATCTTTAAATTGGGTGGAGTGACTCCTCACCTTTTATTCTTTTTCAAAATTGTTTTAGCAATTCTAGATCTTGTGCTTTTCCATACAAATTTTAGAATAAGTTTGTGTCTAAGAAAAATCTTGATAAGAATTTCATTAAATCTACAGATCAGTTTGTGGAAAATTGACAGCTTTAATTACTATGGTGCATCTTTACCTTTCGTTTTATTTATTTATTTTTTAAATAAATACATTTATTTATTTATTTATGGCTGCGTTGGGTCTTCGTTATTGCACGCGGGCTTTCTCTAGTTGCGGTGAGCGGGGGCTACTCTGTTGCGGTGTGTGGGCTTCTCATTGCAGTGGCTTCTCGTTGCAGAGCATGGGCTCTAGGCGCACAGGCTTCAGTAGTTGTGGCGCTAGGGCTCAGTAGTTGTGGCTTGTGGGTTCTAGAGCGCAGGCTCAGTGGTTGTGGCGTGAGGGCTTAGGTGCTCCGGGCATGTGGGATCTTCTCGGACCAGGGCTTGGACCCGTGTTCCCTGCATTGGCAGGCGGATTCTTAACCGCTGTACCACCAGGGAAGCCCCACCATTCATTTTAAATAGATTGGAATGAGATTAGAGAGAAGGAGTTCTGTAGAAAAAGTACTCACACTACTTCAATTGGGCGGAGAGATTTGTTTATAACTAGCAAAATATTAACTTTTTAAGTGCCCCCCCATTTGGTGCTAAAAAACACCATTAATAGAGTGATGGAAATGGAAGTAATTGTTAATTTACTCATAGATATATTCACTCAACACCTTTATGAATATCTGTTGTGGGCCAGGCACTGTTTTAGGCTCTGCAATACAGTGATAAATAAGATAGGCAAGGTCCTTACTTTTGTTGACCTTGTGTTCCTGTGTGGAAATAGAAAACAAATAATCAAGGAGTACATCAGGGGACTTCCCTGGTGACGCAGTGGTTGGGAGTCCGCCTGCCGATGCGGGGGACGCGGGTTCGTGCTCCAGTCTGGTAGAATCCCGCATGCTGCGGAGCGGCTGGGCCCGTGAGCCATGGCCGCTGAGCCTGCGCAAACGGAGCACGTGCTCCGCAACGGGAGAGGCCACAACAGTGAGAGGGGCCCGCGTACCACAAACAAACAAACAAAAAGAAGTACATCAGTTAAGTGCTATGCAGAGAATTAAAATACAGGTTGATATTAAGATAGGAGAGTGATGGGGTGGCTAGTTGATTGGATGATCAGGGAAGGCCTCTGAAGAGATCCCGTTTATGGTTAGATCTGAAGGTTAAGAAACAGTCAGCCTTAAAAAGAAAAGGAAGACTCTTCCAGTCAGAGGGACTGCTAGTGCAGTGCAGGGACACAGTTGGTATGTGGGAGGAACCAAAAAGGAGGACAGAGTAATTGAAGTGTAATAACCAAGAAGAGAGAGGAAGAGCGAGAGAGCGAGATACAGATGAGAGTTTGGTGAGGTAGGCAGGGCCCAGATCAGCTGAGACTTTATAAACCTGGGTGAGGAGTAAGTATGGTTTTTATTCTAAGGATGATGAGAAGCCCTTGGAAGATTTTGAATAGGGGAATGAACAGGTGTGATGTTTTAGACAATGACTCAGTTGTTGTTTGGAGAAAGGATTGTACATTGGGGCCAGAATAAAAGCAGGAAGATGATAAGGAGGCTGTTTCAATTTAGGTGAAAGATGATGCTAGAAAAAGGATTCAGGATATATTTTAGAAGTTGAGTTATAAGATATATTGATAATCTACGTCAGGACTGAATTTTTCCCTTTTAGAGCTTTCGTGGATGGTTATTACTGTTTATTGAGATGGTTAAGACTTGGGAGAGGAGTAGGTTTTTGGAGGAAGAATTTCAGTGTTTTTCAGTGCTGTCAGGCATCAATTGGTTAGAGAAGTCTAGAGTTCATGTAGAGGCCAGGATTATAGGTATAGTGTGCTGATCTGTAGATAGACATTATTTAGAGTCATGAAACTGGGATAGGCCACTGAGAAGAAAGTATGATGAAAGACAAGGGCCAGGACAGAGCCTTGGAGCACTGGAACATTATGAGGTCTGGAAGAGGTGGAAGCAGAGCCAGCAAAGACTAAGAAGGTTTAGTCATTGGTGCCTGGCTCTTTAGTTTGCTCCCTTGAATTCATAGACTTGATAACATTAAAGAAAATGCAGTATCCCTAGATTTTGGTGTGGTGGGCAGACAACGCTTAGAATTTTTATATGTAACAATATAACAGTTTCATCAAGAAAGCATCATGTATGTATACAGTGTGTATATATATTCACATATATATGACAATTTTATATATACATATATAAAACAAGTAACTGCTCTGGGTCTAGTGTTGTGCTAAAATTAGGGGCGACAACAAAGGAAGTGTAAAATATAGACCTTGCTTTCATTGAACTTTGATGAAAAGGGAAGTGAAAAAAGGTAATTAAGTGTAAGCTATGGTAGTTGGAGAGGATTTCTTAGAGGAGTTGGGGCTTAAAGTGTAAGTAGGACTTAAGTAGGCAGAGGAGAAGAGCAAATCCAGGTAATAGAATAGATATGGTGGAAAGAAAATTGGCTTTTTAGACAGAAGACTTGGTTTGAATGTTGGCTCTATCACTTAATAGCTTTGAGACTTTGTTTAGTCCCTTTGAGCCTGTGTCCCTCTTGGGGGCATAACTGCCTCCTCAGGGCTGCTGTGAAGATGAAGACTGTATAGGTTACCTCCACTGTAATAGTAATGCATTAGTTCTGTTGTTGGATGGCTGGTTCACAGATGCTATTTTTATTAACATGCTTCATAAATTCAAATGTGTCATTTAGTAATTTGTATTTATCAAATATTTTATAACTTTCAATTAAAAATTATTTAGGGGGCTTCCCTGGTGGTGCAGTGGTTAGGAATCCGCCTGCCAGTGCAGGGGACACGGGTTTGACCCTTGGTCCAGGAAGATCCCACATGCCACAGAGCAGCTAAGCCCGTGAGCCACAACTACTGAGCCTGCACTCTAGAGCCTGAGAGCCAAAACTACTGAGCCTATGCGCCACAACTCCTGAAGCCCGGTGCCTAGAGCCCATGCTCTGCAACAAGAGAAGCCACCGCAATGAGAAGCCTGCACACCGCGACGAAGAGTAGTCTCTGCTCATTGCAACTAGAGAAAGCCTGTGCACAGCAATGAAGACCCAACGCAGCCAAAAATAAATAAATAAAAATAAATAAATTTAAAAATTATTTAGAGTGCCTAGCTCAGTGTGAGGCGTTCAGTAAATTGTAGGTGATAATCATTATTGTTACTCAGCGCAGGCTGTAAGAATAGCATGGCAAAACAAGATGACAGTCCCTGCCATTCAGGAGTTTTGCTCTTGGTGTTAAGTCATACTCATGAATGCAAGGCATTAAATGCCCTGGAGTCTAAATTTGTGGTTACAGGTACAGATAAAGAGGTCAGGATAAGCATCTTCCCTAGGCCTCATTGTGGCATTGACAGTAAATGTGGCCAAGGAAAAAAATTAAGATTTGGATAGGCAGAGAGGGCAGGGTAGGCATTCTATATACTAAGAGGGCTTTTATTTTATTTTATTTCATGTATTTATATTTAGGGATAGCAAAGCATAAATGTTACTGTCACTGCTGAGGAAATCATTAGTAGCACTTAAAAGATTCTCATTCTAAAAGTTGTGTAATGTTTTAATTGAATTTACCTTTTTCCTTATACAGTTTATTGAATTTGTGCCTGCTCTCCAGATGGCATTATAGTGTAGAATTTATTTTTGGAGTGTCCTTTTTAAAAATATGGAATTGCTTTTATGATATACCTAGGTTTAATGTCTGTTACCAGTTTTTGCTTGTATGTGTATAAAAAACAAAACTATTTTATGCTGTAAGATTTATTGTTACAAAGGCAGGGCAGATTTCTGAAGTTTCCTTGGTAATTTCCCTTCACATCTTTGGATTATTTGTTTCTCAACTGTTTATAAATTCATGTGCATATGTGGGCTGCTAGGATGACTATGTTTTGGAAGACAGTGCCATTAGAGTCCCTGTACAGCCTGTCGTGAAATTGGGCTGTCTTAATACAATGCACTGTTCTCTCTTGGTCACTGTAATGGTTTGCAAATTGCCAGACCCCAGGTCATGCTTCTTGAATGCAGCTGTCTTTCTTGATTTCTGGAAGTGAAATGAATGGCATCCTACCTCCTAGTCAGCAAGGAGCTCTTAATATGCCTTTCAGAGAATCTAGGTTTAATTGCATATCTACTAGAATACTTTGCACCACTAACTAGACTATAGAGAACCTTTGATAGCATTTCAGTAACCTTCCTTACTGATACGTGATCAGCTCAGTGAAACTGTACAGAATCATGACGATTTTTTAGTTTTAATAATAAAAGCTGACATTTACTGAGTGTTCTTGTGCCATGCACTCTGCTAAGCAGCTTTAAAACATGGAATTTTTTTTTCATTTAAACATCACCACACGTAATGAGGTGAGTACCATTTTTATTCCCACTCTACATGTGAGACAAGAGAGGTTAATTTCCTGTCCCAGCGTTATACACTTAGCAAGTGGTAGAGCAGGGATTTGAACCTAGGCAGTCCAATTTCAGGGCCAATTCTCTTATCCACCGTGCTTTACAGTCTTCTCAGATAATGTCCATCTGGGAAACTGTCATATTGGGGATTTTATCTTTTATGTGTTACTTGGTGGGAAGGCATTGGAAGCTTGTTAAGTTCTTGTTAGGGATTTTTTAGTTGCACCCATCACCTTGTGTGAGGGGTTGGCCATTGTATTAGTTAAGTAACCCCAGCTACTGAATTAGAGCCCTGAAGTACGTTGGCTAAAATGCCAAAATACAGTGCATAATAACCCAGAGCAGGTGTCCACCTCAGCATGTGGCTCTCCTTTATATAGGCATTTAGGGACCTCAGGCATTAGGGCTGATGGGGATTCTACCATCTTTAGTGCCTGGCTTCCAAGGTTGTTTTTGTTGGAAGCATTCTCTAAGTCAGTGAGATGGACGTTGCAAATATAATTTCGGCCCACTTTGATTGCTGAGGGCTTAATCTCATTGCCTTATCTAGCTGCAGAGGGATTGGGAAATGTCACATCCTTTCTCCTTGCTGACTAGGAGGTAGGATGCCATTCTGTAGTATTTTGAGTATTTCGTCAGTGTTGAAATGTTCTTGGGAGGAGTTCATTTTCAGCTACAGAATGTGAAGGTGGGTAACCTTTTCCCAGCTACAACTCTCTTGCTTTGGAAGAAACAGTGGATTTTGGTGGATAGTTAGCAGTCTCCTCCGCAGTTGTAATGCTGTAGATTTCTATAGGAATGTCAGAGCAGCCCGGTGCTGACGTTTACAAAGTATGCTTGCACACATACAACTCTTGCTTCTTGGACCAGCTCTGTGAGGTAAGTAGATAAAGCAAATAGTGGTATTCCCATTGCAAATGAGAGAACTGAGACTCGGGTGATTAACATTGAAGGAAACCGGCTAGGAAGTTGTAGAACTGGGACTTAAATCCAGATCTCATGTCAGTGCAGTTTGTATAACACACCATTTTGGGGGCAGAAAATGCTATACAACATTTTTTATGCTTACTGCTATCACTGTTTCTTACATCTTTCCTTAACAGTGTGTCCAATATAATATTACTGATGTCCAGTATAATATACTGACAAATTACTGGTACAATTTGGTCTTATTTTGAAGATTCAGAAAGTACATCAAGAACTTGCATTGCTTCATTGTCATCATTACATTCATAAATGACATCATACTTTAGATATGCCAGTTAATGAAATACCAGGCAGCAGAGGTTTTACTCTCTTTAGAAGTTACATTTTATAGCCTTGCTTCTGGTAGATAAAATGATGTGTAAAATGAGCAAAGGAAATAAAAAAGAAAATAAAAAACAAATAAAATAATTGCGGCAGTTACATTTTCTCTCAGTAGGAAAAATATATTCCTTTTGAAACACAGTGCTTATCTATGTAATTTCACAGATAATTTTGCTGTACTTACTATGTGGTAAAAAACATTTTAGTACATGCTACTCAAGAAATTGGGAACATTTTCTGCTTTGTAGCAGTGAGGGCCTTTTTCCTTGCTGACACACTACAGGTAAGATGCCATTCTGTAGTATTTTGAGTTTTTCATCAGTGTTGAGATGTTCTTGGTGAGGTGATTTCAGCAGCAGCGCTTGTGGGAATCTGATTTAGGGGTTGGAAGCTGTGGACTACGATAGAATGTTAAGTATTTGTACAGATGGATTATTAATCAGAGAGTAAGCTGGAGACTTCTCCACATCCCCATTTTAATATAACAGAGACAGCAAGCTCATTCTGGTTGACTTATTTTTGGTTATTTTTCTGGGAACCCTTGGAATTATTTCAGAGGAGGTGACTTTGGTACAGCTGAATTTTAATAGAAGTAACATGATTTAAATTTATTTTACATATAGCAAACTACCCTTTCAGCATTCCTTACAGCTTTAGTTTTGTTATGAAAGGGACAGAGATCAGACAAAGAAACACCATTCTGTTTGCATCTGACTGGTGATCTGTAGCTCTACGGGATAAAGTGTATTTTGCTGAAGTTGTACCTTAGGGATCCAGTCTTTGCTTAGATTTTCAGTTGTCTGACAAAATATGAATAGAAATATAGTAATTACATCATAATTCACTGAAGCCTAACTGCAGTCTTTATACAATACAGACTAGCATTCCTTGAATGCTTTTGCAAGAATAAATAGCTATCCAGATCTGTAACCCATTATTTTAGTGTATACACTCTGAATAAAAAGATAGATTAAAAAATAGGATGAATTAAGGCTTATCCTCCAACCTCTGTAGCTTTGAGTTATTCGCTTTTGGGAAAAGTACATGTTAAACTTTGACCTCCTACCACAGACAAGGAATGCAGGCAAATGTACTGCTAAAATTCTGTCAGTGCCCCTTTATTTGTCTAAAATGGTGGGACAGCACTTTCAGGCCATTTTAATGAAGTTCAGTGAATGACACGGTATGTCATTTGAATCCTGGTCATAATATGATTCTTGTATTCACTTGTATTTATAATTTGAATGTGTAGTACAAAAAAATTAAGCCAGTTGGACAAATACAAAATATTTAAGCTGAGACGAGGCACTTCATGTAATATTACTCTTTGAAAAAAAAGATCTAAGACTACAAAGGAGGATGGAAAGAGCATGGGTTCAGGGTTTGAGTTTGAGCCTTGCTAAAAAGTTGTTTGGTGACTTCGGGCAAGATACTTCACCTCTTTGGGTCTTAGTTTTCTCTTTGAGAAATAAGGATCTTGTATTAGTCTTTTTGACCATTTTCAGCAGTTTGTGATTTTATGATTCTTATCTCCTTATTCTCCTAGTGTGTTTTTCTGTCTTGTCAAGAGAAGGTTTACAGTATAAAGCTGCTAGCTCTTTTTCTTTTGTCTTGATGAATGGTCTTGATAGTAGAAAACATTATTTGAATTTTCCCATCTAGCTTTATTGTGTTTTCTAAAACTAGTTTTAAAGGAGACATGAAATAAGAAGTATTTAGTTTTACATTTTAATTGTGCCTCACTGCTGTCATAAAACAAACGTGAACTGGAAGGACAAAACACTTTTAAAACCTCTTAATCAGTGAAAGGAAAACACCTAGGTACCTATTGTATCAAACTCCTTTGAAATTTCATATTAAGGCAGAGAGCAATACAGTCAGTTAATGTGAGTATATATATAGACTTTGTCTGTATAAGTCATTGCAGATGTATTGCTGAAAAATGTTTTTCTCTAAGCATTTTGTTATTAAAGTTTAAACATGCAAAAAAGTTGAAGGAATTGTACAGTGAACACTTATATATTCTACAGTTAGCTCAGCAATTAACATTTTCTTTTATTTGCTTTATCATGTTTATCCGTCTATCAATCCATCTTTTTTTATTTTTATTATTTTTTTCTGGTACGCGGGCCTCTCACTGTTGTGGCCTCTCCTGTTGCGGAACACAGGCTCCGGACGCGCAGGCTCAGCGGCCATGGCTCACAGGCCCAGCGCTCCTCGGCATGTGGGATCTTCCCGGACCCGGGCACAAACCCGAGTCCCCTGCATCGGCAGGCGGACTCTCAACCACTGCGCCACCAGGGAAGCCCAATCCATCTTATTTTTGATGTATTTCAAAATAAGTTGCAGACATTCTTACAGTTTATTCCTAAGCACTTCGACATACATGTAACTAGCTGGAGTTCAAACTTGTTACACTTTTTTAAAAGTTAAAATTTACATATGTAAAAATGCACAGCTCTGCCATGGATGGCATTTATTAATTGAGCACCTGACATTTCCAGGGCCTGTGCTAGGCTAGCAGATAGATAGAAGAAACAGCCTCTGCCTTCATGGTGCTAATAGGAGAGATATGTGTAAGAAAGTAAATTCAGGATTTCTTGGACCTTTTAGTTGCAAGTAATAGAAATCTGTAGGATCTCAATATATAGGTCTTGCTTTCAAAACTCAAGGGCAGGAATCAGAGGGGCTTCTAGGAATAACTGGAACCAAGAACTGGAAGGCTGATAGGACTGTCACTTCTTACCTCTGCTTTACTCTGCCCATCTTTTCCTTTCTCTTTGGAGATCTGCTCTCTTCTCTTTTTAGTACATATGGTAGAATATGGCTTCTTCCATAGCCTTTCTTTTAAAACTAACAGTTCTCAGCCACACAGAGACACCAATTTTCTATTTTAATTTCAATTCCAAATTCCTGGGAGGGGGAATCTGATTGGCCCAATCTGGTCCACCTATGCTTGAGGGCAGAGTTTTGAAGTACATATCTCCTGTTGGAAGCCTACCTTTCTGTAAGGAGCTAAGTAATGGGGATAGAAGAGGCTGTTCCCGGAGCGAGTGTGGGGCTATTGTAAGGAGGCTGACATTGAAAAATGTTTCCAACTCCAAGTGTGATAAATAATTCTACAGACAAGCACAGCATACACAAATAGCATAGAGGGGGAATGAATCACTATTTAGGGATGGAGTGGTGGTTAGAGACAGCTTCCTGAAGAAATTGGTGGCTGAGTTGGGTTTTGACAGATAAATTCAAGTACAGCAGTGGGAAAGAAGGATATGTGCTACAGAAGAACAGCAGTAGAAAGATAGTGTTTAGGTAATTGTAAGCACATTAGTACATTTGTAGTATACTTTTTGAAGTGGGGCAGGTTTGTTAGCGGCAGGGGAGAGAGAGAGGTGGGTAGGGAGATAGACAGATAGATATTTAGGTATTTAGATAGATCAGGGCCAGTTCAAAGGAGAATCTTACCTTGCTAAGATGGGAAACCAGGAGGAGTAGATGACGATCAGATTTATTTTCTTAAGCGATCATTTCATTGGCTAAATTGGAGGCAAGTTCATCCTCGTGAGAGCCTGCACTAAGAAAATGGCAGTGAAAAAGGAGAGGGGAGATATTTAGGCAGTAAAATCTTCAGTACTTGGGATTTATTGAATGTAGGGGGAGAAGGAGAAATCTTAAGATGATGCCCCCTGGTCTTCTGATGGGTGACTGGGTGAATTGGGATACCAGCCAAGATAAGAAATATAGGATACTGAGGTGCTGTTGGTTGTGCATTTCTTGATCTGGCTGATAATTACAGGCGTAATTTTTTAGGACTGTTAAATTGTGCATATATGTTTTATGCATTTTTACGTACATAAGTTATATTTCATAATCTAAAATGTTACAGAATAAAAAGAAACAGAAAATATGCTTTGGGAAAAAGATGCTGACTTTAGGAGTGGACATTTGCATTTGGGGCGTCCATGCGACCTTCCAGATGGAGATGTGTAGAAGGCAGTTGGATATGAAATTTGAAGCATGGGAGAGAAGTATGGGCTGCCAATGAAACGATTAGATTAGGTTTGTAGTTCACCTGCCTGGCTGTGAGTTAGGATCTCCTGGAGAGTTAAAAAAAAAAAAAATACAACCTAGATCCCACCCCAGCCCAATTAAATCAGTCCTTGGTGATTTATGGTGGTATGAGGGCACAACGTCTAGCTTACAAAGCTCCCTGTGCTGCTTATTCTAATGCACAGAGATGAGAACCACTGGGTTGCAGGGAAATTACTTATTTCCTATGTTTTGTGATGGGGAGGTAGAGTTGAGCAGAGAGGATTTTGTAATTGCTTTAGAATTCAATATAGGTATATATTTGGGGGACATAATTCTTAAGACTTGTGCTTTCCCGCCATTATTACCTGAAGTTAAAAAAGGTATGCTTTTTGTTAAAATAATGATGCACATGTGTTCTTGAAGAAAAATATGTGGAAGATGCAAGCTGTTTTAGTTAAAACAGTTTTAAAACAGATTTCCTTTGATGAAGTGGCTATGTCTTCTCTAATTTTAATTATTAATAATGTATAGTCTTTGCAGCCAAACACAGAAAATCGCCTCATCAGCTGCAGTGTCTTTGAACAGTAAATATGAAAGACAATGATTGGTAAATGAGTTGTGTGTGTGATGTAGTCTGAAAGGCAGACAGCTGTAAATGCTGAGCAACTGTCTCTGATATATGTGATATGGAAAGGACAATTGTTCACTGGTTTGTCTTTTCATTCCCTCACTGCATAGCTTTGTAACTCATCAGGGTCCTGTATCCATCAATAAGTATTTATTAGCACATGGAATATGCCACGGGTATATTAGGAAATTTATGTAAGTTACTAAATAAATAGATTAAAATGCATGGGACTTGCACCAGATGCCAGTGTTTGAGTTTTGGATGGCATATAAAGAGCAGCAGAGTGCAAAATTATTTGATAGTTATAAGAATCCATTTGCTACTCAGAAACTGGAATGATTTCTTGGGTTTGAGCCTTTAGGTATGACTTACACATAGACGATTCTTCTAACTCACTGGCCTCTAGTCCCTTGAACTCTCCTCCTCTAGTGATTTTGTTTTCTATGGACTTCATTCAGACCATGGACCTCAGGTCCATGATCTTACCACTTTTTTCATTGTGTTTTATCTTCTTGATGTTCTCACTCCCTTCCTCACCCAGTGTAAATTCCATAGCCAGTCATCATACAAACTGTTCTGCATATACTCTCAATTCCCATGCCCTTCTTGCTTTATCATATTATCATAAATTTGGCAAAATTTATAATCCTGGTGAAGTCTGACTCTCCTACTCTGTACCTGTGCATCTGAACATAGATGGAAAAAGCATGTGTGCACATGCATGCGTGCACACACACACTCCCGTAACTGTGTTGACTGATCTTAAAATTCATGCCCTTGAACCTCAAGGGGTCCTTAATGATGCCAGGCAGTCATATGTACGTAGTCCATTCACTCTGTTACTCTTCTAGACAGCTCTTTTACACTATCACCTTTCTCTTTACACCCATAACACCTTCTCTCCCATTCATCTGATGACTTTACTTCCTACGAAACTTCCTACTTCATTAAGAAAACTCAAGCATTCTGTGCATATGCATTCTGCTCTCACTCCTGTTAACATAGATAAACTATCTGTGCATCTATCAAAGGTAATTCCTTTACTTCTGTACCAAATACCATCCACTCTCAACTACTCAAGGATATTGCTCCAAGAATCACCGCCCCCCTCCAATTTCCTGCATCACTATTTTGCTTTCCATTAGGTCAGTCATCAGCATATAAACATGTTATTTTTCCCAGTTTAAAAAATACTTTTTCTTGACTCCACTTTCATTGCCAGGTACTGTCCCATATATTTGCCCTCTGTTGTAGCAGAACTTCTAGAAAGTTGTCTCTATTCAACTGTTTCTGATTTCTTCCCTCCCATTCTCTCCTATTTTTTTTGTTGAGATATAATTCACATACCATAAAATTCACCACTTTACGTGTACAGTTTAGTGGTTTTTAGTATATTCACAAAGTTGTGCCTCTGTCACCACTGTCTAATTACAGAACATTTTCATCATCCTATGAGAAACCCTACACTGCTTAGCAGTCACTCACTATTCCTTCTGTTCCCCAGTCTGCGGCTCTGCCTATTCTCTTGGAATCTGCCTGTGTCTCTATGGATCTGCCTATTCTGGAAATTTCACATAAAGGGAATCATATAATATGTGACCTTTTGTGTCTGGCTTCTTTTACTTAGCATGTTTTCAAGGTTCACCATGTTGTAACATCTATCAGTACTACATTACTTTTTATGGCCTAATAACATTCCATTGTATGGATGAATACCACGTCTTGTTTATCCATGAGTTTTTGGACATTTGGGTTGTTTCCACTTTTTGGCTCCTATGAAATACACTGATATGAACATTCATATTCAGGTTTTTGTGTGAATGTGTTTTCAGTTCTCTTGGGTGCATACCTAATTGCTAGATTATATGGTAACCTTATGTTCAACATTTTGAGGAACTATCAGACTGTTTTCCAAAAGGACTGCATTTTACATTCCCACCAGCAATGTATGAGGGTTCCAGTTTCTCCATTTCATTCTCACTTAAGCCAACTTGATTCAATCAGGTCTTTCTCCTACTTCTTGACTGAAACTGCCTTTGGCAAGGTCATCGGGAACATCAAAGTACCAAAATTCAGAGTATGTTCTCAGTCATCATTGTGTTTGACCTATAAACAGCATTTGACACAGCTGATTACTCATTCCTCCTTGGTACATTTTTTTTTACTTTTGGCTTCCAGAATACCACACACATTCTTTTCCCTCCCTCTTACCCCCCATTTTATTGGCCAGTCCTTCTCAGTTTCTTTTGTTGTTTCCTCCTTTCTCCCTGCTTTTTAAAATGGAGTTTCCATTGGGGATCCTATCTATACTTATACATTTTTTTTTTTTTTTTTTTTTTTTTTGTGGTACGCGGGCCTCTCACTGTTGTGGCCTCTCCCGTTGCAGAGCACAGGCTCCGGACGCGCAGGCTCAGCGGCCATGGCTCACAGGCCTAGCTGCTCCGCGGCATGTGGGATCTTCCCGGACCGGGGCACGAACCTGTGTCCCCTGCATCGGCAGGTGGACTCTCAACCACTGTGCCACCAGGGAAGCCCTACTTATACATCTTTTAATACTGTCTTACACTGGCTCCCAAGTTGATAACTCTGAAATCTCTTTTTTTGTATTTCAGAGCCAAATATCCAACTACCTACTCAGCCTCACCAGGATGTCTAATAAACATCTTAAAATGGAACATGTCTAAAGCCAAACCCCTTTCCTGCTCTGTCTAATATGCTCCACCTACAGGTCTCCCTGTCTTTGATGAAGACAATTTCATCCTTCAGTTGTTCAGGCCAAACACCATGGCATTAACTTTGCTCCTCCTTTCTCACATGCCACATTCAGTCACATGCTAGGAAGTCCTTTTGGCCTTACCTTCAAAGTATACGCAGAGTTGGAACACTTCTCCCCACTTCCACTGTTGCCATCTTCTTGGTCCCATCATCATCTCTCACCTGGATCTTTGTAAAAAGATTCCTCATCAGACCCTCTGCTGTATGTATCTTTGCCTCCAACAAGCTAGCTCAACACAATAGCTGGAAGAATCCTTCAGGAATATGTCAGAACATAATCATTTTCTGTCCAAACACTACTTTGGCTGCCCATTTCACTCAGTAATAGCCAAACAAGGCCCTGTTTCGTCTGACCCCATTATTTGTCCAGCCCCATCTACTATTGTTCTCCCTGGTTCACTCTGTTCGCCTTCTTGCTACTTTTCAAGCAGGCCAGGCATGTTTTAGATTCAGGGCCTTTGCATTTGCTGTTCCTTCCACTTGAAATATTTTTCACTTCTCTCAGATCTTCTCAAAACTTACTTTGTCAATTAAGCTTACTCTAATTTTTAATTCCGTAACTTGCTTTTCCTATACTCTGGGTTCCTCTTACTCTGCCTTTTTTTTTTTTTTTTTTTTTTTTTTTTGCATAGCACTTGACGGTAATATTGACTGCCTTACTGACTTATTTATGATGATTATGATATGTTGCTCTCCCTCCCAATCCCTCTGCTAGGATGAAGCTCTATGTGGGCAGGGATTTTTGTTTTGTTCACTGATGTGTCTTAAGTGTTTAGAACAGGGGATGGCACATACTAGCCATTCAAGAAATATTTGTGGAATGAGCAAATAATGGATAGCTTTATGAGGGAGGTGGTATCAGAGGCAGGCCTTGAAAATTTTTGATAAGCAAAGTTTTGGGGAGAAAAGAACAGCTTGGAATATAATTTTTCCCACTCCCTTCTTTGTGTCTTTAGCAAAATCTCCTTATCTTTCAAGGCATGGGCATTTGAATTTGCACCTGAGTTTGAATCTGCTTCTTACTGTATATGACCTTGAGCAGGATTTGTGGCCACTCTTGAGTCTTTTTTAAGTCATTTTTATTGAGGTATACTTTACAGAGAGTAAAATTCACCCTTTTTGGGTATACAATTCTATGAATTTTGACAGATTTTTTCAGTCATGTAACCACCACCACAATCAAGATATGAAATACTTCCATCACTGCAAGAAGTTCCTTGGGTTCCTTTGTAGTCAGTTCCCTTCCTTTATCTCATGCCCCTGACAACCTGATGTAATTTCTGTCCCTATAGTTACGTTTTTTTCCAGAATGTCATATACACGGAGTCATTTAAGTATGACTCCTTTTTTTTTTTGGGGGTATAATTGCTTTACAATGGTGTGTTAGTTTCTGCTTTATAACAAAGTGAATCAGTTATACATATGCATATGTTCCCATATGTCTTCCCTCTTGCGTCTCCCTCCCTCCCACCCTCCCTATCCCACCCCTCCAGACGGTCACAAAGCACCGAGCCAATATCCCTGTGCCATGCGGCTGCTTCCCACATGGCATGTGGGATCCTGGTTCCCCGACCAGGGATCGAACCTCTTTCCTCTGCAGTGGAAGCGTGCAGTCTTAACCACTGGACCACCAGGGAAGTCCCAAGTATGACTTCTTTTGATTCAGTCCTCTTTCATTTAGCCTAATGCTTTTGAGGTTCATACATGTTATGGCATGTTTCAGGAGTTGATTTTTTTAAAATTTTATTTAAAGTGATTTACAGTGTTGTGTTAATTTCTGCCATTTAGCAAAGTGATTCAGTTATACATATATATTCTTTTTCATATTCTTTTCCATTATGGTTTATTACAGGATATTGAATATAGTTCCCTGTGCTATACAGTTAGGACCTTGTTGTTCATCCATCCTATATATACTAGTTTGCCCATCTGCTAATCCCAAACTCCCAATTTATCCGCCCCCCGCCAACCACTTTGGCAACCACAAGTCTGTACTCTATGTCTGTGAGTTTGTTTCTGTTTTGTAGAATAGTTCATTTGTGTCACATTTTAGATTCCACATATAAGTGATAGGCATTGATATCTTTTTACTGCTGAGTAGTATTCCAGTGTATGGTTGTACTGCAATTTGTTTATTCATTCACCAGTTGATGGATTTTTCAGTTTCTAGTCATTATTAGTAAAGTTGCTCTAAACATTTTCATGTATCATCGATCTATCTATCTATCATCTCTATATCTATGTCTCTGCTAAACCTGTATGTATATAGTATACATATATTTTTTGTGGTGGGGGGGAGTTGCGGACATACATCTTCATTTCTCATGGGTAAGTACCTGGGAGTGGGATTGCTGGGCTGTATGGTAAGTGACTTTAACTTTATGAAAACTGCCAAACTGTTTTTCAAAGTGGTGAATCTTTTTTCATTTTATCAAATGAGCCTATTAGTTAGGACTCGTAGTTGGAAACAACAGAAATTGACTCTGGCAAGGAAACTTCTGAATAGAATATTTTTAGGTGTCTCATAGAATCCCTTGGAGGGCTGGAGAGACAGGCTCAGAAGTTCTGTATCCTACAATGTTATCCTAGGCACAGATACTGGAGTTTCAACTGCTAACACTGTTGGGGAATGCTGGACGCTGTAAGTAGAACTGTGGTCTCTAGAAACCAGATGAAGCTGCTCTGCTGCTAGCACTTGCCAGAATGGATTCTCTGAGGGCCCAGCTTCTTTGAGTCATTATTTTTGCATCACCTTCTGGAGGTGAGCTCTGTCTCATGAGGTGGGAGACTCCCTAAACATGGAAAGGGGGTTCAGATGTGGGGCTGCTAAAATTAATGACACACACATATACCCCAAATACCTAACTCCAGAGGTGGTTGTGATTAGATAAAATAATGTCTGTACAGTGTCTAGTACTAGATGCTTCCTACTTAGTAGGTTGTAAATGTTAGTTTGCTTCCCTGTCTGCTGCTTTCCCATCTGTCTTTTTTAGGTAAATTTTTAGTTGAGCTTTAATAAAACAAAGTACATAAATTGTAAGCATATACAGCTTGATGCATTATCATGAAGTGAAATCATCCTTTTAACATGCAGAAGAAGAACTAGAACATTACCAGCACCTCAGAAATCTCTCATGTTGCCCCTCCTGGAAACTGCCCACTCCCTCCCAACCCCCTGCCCTGTCAGGTAACTACTATCCTAACTTTGACTAGTTTGCCTGTTTTCAAACTTTATATAATCAAAGCTGTATGTTCTGTTTTTTGTGTGTGATTTCTTTCAGTATTTGTGAGCTACATCCATGTTCTTGTGCATGGCAGGAGTTGATTTCACATTGTCCCATTGTATGAATGTAACAGTCTGTTGATGGACATATGGGTTACTTCCAGTTTTTGACTAATACGTGTAAGTGCTGCTATGAATATGAACATTCTTGCACATGTCTTTTGGTTTACATATGTGCACATTTCTGTGGGTGTGTAACATGGAGTGGAGTTACTGGGTCATGGGTTCTGTGTATGTTCAGCTTTAGGAGAGAATGCCAAAAAGTTTTCTAAAGTAGTTTTCCCACTCCGCACTCCTCTTAGCAGTACATGTGAGTTTCAGTTAGTCACATCTATCTTTTTGACGTGTCCTTTCAGTAAAACTTTTTACCCCAGTGTAATATTTGTTTGATTCTACCTAATCTTATGCTTCTCTCTATTATGTTATTAACTCTTTGATGTGAGATTCCATGTTTCATTTATCTCTGTCTTCTTAGTATTAAGTACAGAATATAAGATATACATAGTAAATGCTCAGTGAAAGTTTCATGAAAAAAGTGAAAAAAGAATATGTCTGTAGGCTGGAATAATCCTGGCATTTTTGGTGGGAGAGAGACTTCAGTGATCTGACTGGAATTAAAAATGGATGGTATATTGGAAACAGTGGTGGGATAGGGTGGAATTAAGTCAGGTGGAATCTGATTGGATTCCATAGGTAATAAATAGCCCTTTTTGGTTCCTGAACTGGGAGAGAATTAATGAAAGCTGTTTTATTCTGTGAATGAAGAATTGTGTTTTTCTTTAAAGGTATGCCCAGCTTTTAGGAAACAGTTTCAAAAAAAGATTTGGACCTGTGATTGGACACAGATTAGACAAGGCATGGGTTGGTGTTTATTTGTTTAGCTTTACCTCTTAGATCTTAGTTTCTTTATAAATGGAGCTCACATCTTTCTTACAAAGATTATAAGTAATATAAAAATACGAGTAGATTTTTTTTTCTTATTCTCTGCATATTATATGGCAGTCCAAGGTTCAGAACTTTTATTTATTTTTTAATTAAAACAATTCTTTTTTTTTTTTGTGGTGTGCGGGCCTCTCACTGTTGTGGCCCCTCCCGCTGCGGAGCACAGGCTCCGTATGTGCAGGCTCAGCGGCCATGGCTCGCGGGCCCAGCCGCTCCGCGGCATGTGGGATCTTCCTGGACCAGGGCATGAACCCGTGTCCCCTGCATCGGCAGGCGGACTCTCAACCACTGCGCCACCAGGGAAGCCCTAAAACAATTCTTTTACTTTGAGATTGAGTTCTTTTTTTTTTCTTATTTAAAAAAAATTTTTTTTTGAAATATAGTTGATTTACAATGTTGTGTTAGTTTCAGGTGTACAGCAAAGTGATTCAGTTACACATAACTATCTGTATTCTTTTCTAGATTCTTTTCCAGTATAGGTTATTATAATATATTGAGTATAGTTCCCTGTGCTATACAGTAGGTCCTTTCAGCACTTTTAAAATGTATGTTGTAGAGTATAACTTACGACAGAGAGGAAATTCAGCTTCTGCCAGTGTAAATCCATTTGGAATTTTGACTGACTGTCGTTATCTCCAGAGTGGCTTGCCCACCTTCTCTTCTGCCTTGTTGTTGTTCTTCTACACTAGCACCTTTGTTTTTTTGTGTGTGTCAGAAATCAAAAATAAAACATTTATAAAGTGGCTTGAAGCTTCTTCCCTTTGAAGGCTTATACCACAGAAGGGAGGGGAAGGGGAAGTGGGGGAGGAAAGTCTTCTTTGGATAGGAAGGGAAAATAGCTACATGGGCTAAGAAGGGAAGGGAAACTCTTTACAGAAGGGAAAAATAACCTTACAATATGGCTGGCATTCACCACCTTAACCAAGTGATTAAACTTAGGATCACTATCAGGTACTCCCTCACTTGGTACAGTAGAACTACATAACATCATCTCTAGTTGTATTATTGCCAGAAATGAGGAAATAATCAGAGAAGTTGTAATGTGGGGTATTTGATAAGACACTTGGCCTGCACTCGTAAAAAAATACATGAAAAACAAAAGCAAAGATGAGACTGGATTTTTTTTTTTTTTTTTTTTGCGGTATGCGGGCCTCTCACTGTTGTGGCCTCTCCCGTTGCAGAGCACAGGCTCCGGATGCGCAGGCTCAGCGACCATGGCTCACAGGCCCAGCCGCTCCGCGGCATGTGGGATCTTCCCGGACCGGGGCACGAACCCGTGTCCCCTGCATCGGCAGGCGGACTCCCAACCACTGCGCCACCAGGGAAGCCCCTAGTTAGTTAACTTTTTAAAGGCTGTTTCCCGTGAATTCGAAGTAATAATAGTACTTACCTCATAGAGTTGTTGTGAGGATTAAATAAAGTAATATGTGCAATGTACTTAGGACAGTATCTGGAACATAGTAAACACAATTTAAGTGTTAGGTGTGATTTTATTATTATTGTTATTATTAAATAAAATTATGCATGTTAGTAACCAGTTCCTGGCACAGGGTTAATTGCAATTCTAGTCACTAGTAGAATGTGTATAGGATAAATGTTATTAACCAAGTTGTATTTTTATACCTCTGCACCTAGGTATAGGGAACATAAAACCTTTGAAGTTGTATTAATGTATGTAGATGAGCTATATATACACTTAGGTCTTTTCCCCATTGTATCATTTTTGATTACATATTATATATCATTCCTAATCTACTCCTCAGTTTATTCATTTTATCATTAAAAATAAGAGTGAAGAAGACATTCTGTGTTAAGAATCTGTAGTCAGAAGAGAGGGAAGGAGGTAGTGTTAGTTAAATCTCTGAAGAAACAGGATATCATAGAAGGAAGCTATAAAGATGCCATAGGAAAGATGCAGGAATTGTGCTGGTTGCTGAATTTAGAAACATTGTCTGTTTAACTTAGTTTCTTCAGGAAATTGTGTGCAACCTGAGGATGCTAACTAAGCTTCCGTTACAGGTGTAAAGAATAAAAAAACTGCCTGCTCTGTTAAAATTTTATTCCGAGGGATATTGTAAAGCCCTCGAAGCATCAGGACTGACAGACTAGAAATGCATTCAAGTGAAGGCTCATTAATCTTTAAGAAGAAGAAAAGCAAACATGTGTCAGATGGGGCTTCCCTGGTGGCGCGGCGGTTGAGAGTCCACCTGCCGATGCAGGGGACACGGGTTCGTGCCCCGGTCCGGGAAGATCTCACGGCTGGGCCCGTGAGCCATGGCTGCTGAGCCTGCGCGTCCGGAGCCTGTGCTCTGCAACGGGAGAGGCCACAACAGTGAGAGGCCCTCGTACCGCAAAAAACAACAACAACAACAAAAAACCGTGTCAGAGAAGCAGTGTGGATTTGCAATATTAAAATGCCAGTGTCTTTAATTATTGTCATAAAGGACAATGGGAAATAATTTAAGAATGAACATCACTTACATATTTCTTTTGTTAGGATAGTTACGCATTAAATCAGATGTTTTTAGTGACGATAACCTAACAAGTAGCTAATTGTAATTTTAAGTGAGGCTTAACTTTAGTGACTTTATTAAAAATTATGTAGCTGTGCATTGATTGGATTGATTTCACTAGAGAAATTGCTCTACAGGTGCTTACAAGTGCTGTTATTAGTGCTAATTAATAATGATTTGAACCTTTTTCTTTTAATTGGCTTTTTTTTTAATAAAAAGAGAATTCCTGTAAAAACTCTTACATTTTCCCTATTTTCTGTATTCTTTGTGTTTCTTATAAATTGGCAAGGGACTAACTTTGCATATGGTCTGTTATTTTTGGAATAAGAGACTTTTTTTTCCTCTCTTCTTTCTGGTCTGCTTCTCTAACCTTTAACCACCCTGTTAACAGATGTTCATTTTATCCTTCTGCTCCGTCATTTTGAATAACTGTTTTTGAAAAAGGCCATCTTCTAACAGTGACTTAAATTTTCTTATGACAGCATCATTTAGGATTGTATAACTCTTATTCATCATGACAATTTTGATTTTTGAAGTTCCTTTTATCTTTTTGATTGAGTTCATATCTGTATATAATACTGGATGGAAAACCTGTCCTTACATTTTAGGTTATTGGATGATCATCTCTTCCAGACTGCTTAGCTTAATTTTTAGTTGGTTGACAATACCTTATGAAGCAGATAAAGCAGGTGTCTTTTACCTGAGGGAACTTTAGTGTAGGGATCCACAGATTTAGGTGCACTTAACAGATTTGGGTTCAGACTATAGATTTGCCTTGTGGTGCTGTTGGACAATTTACTTAACCATCTGAGTCTCAGTTCCTCAACCTTAAAATGGAGACTGATCATATGCTTTTTTTTTTTTTTTTACCTTGTAGGGCTGATGTAAATATTAAAGTAGATGATTAGTGTAAAGTGTCGTGTACAGTCTGTGGAACATAGGGGTCAAAAATAGAGGCTTAACTGCCAAGGTGATCATTTTACCGGATTGGTCATGTAATTGTGTATGATACAGCAGCAGTGTTTACAATTTATATGAGCAGTTTCCTTAAATGAATTATCTGGGAATAAAGCACCTTCAGGATGTATTGTGGTCAGCATTTCAGTTGAAGCACACTCTTAAGAGCTTGAATTTGATTCTCAGCAACCAAAGGGTACACAGTAGCTGTGATCTTAGCATCTACTTGCCTATAGCCTGGTAGAGAGATAGCCCTATGGCAAGTTGTCTGTTATAAGTTATGCGTCTAGCTGTGCTGCAGCTATGGAGAATGATGAGGAGCTGTTCATATGGCCCACTAGAAGTACCAGGACAGCATCATAATTGGGTCGTTAGTCATTTATTCATTTGACAAATGTTTGAGAGCTTACTGTCCAGGCACTGTGTCATGCACTAGGAATACAGCAGAGGACAAAACACGATATCTGCCTTCAAGGAACATGTAGTTACAAAACTGGTAAGTGGTGAAACATAAGGCAAAACTGGTGTAATGTAGTGTACTGTAATCAGCCCAAGCTTGCCAAATGGTTGAGGAGTAGAGGTGGAGGTCAAGATTGGGGAAGGCTTCCTACCAGAGGTGCTGTTTAAGCCGAGTGCCTAGTGAGGGTAGAGGGTTTAAGAAGTTAAGGATGGTATTTTGAAAATTTCATTCCACGAGTTCAGCATCTTATTTCTTATATATTTTTAAAATTTTATTTATTTATGGCTGTGTTGGGTCTTCGTTTCTGTGCGAGGGCTTTCTCTAGTTGCGGCAAGTGGGGGCCACTCTTCATCACGGTGCGTGGGCCTCTCACTATCGCGGTCTCTCTTGTTGCGGAGCACAGGCTCCAGACGCGCAGGCTCAGTAATTGTGGCTCATGGGCCCAGTTGCTCCGTGGCGTGTGGGATCCTCCCAGACCAGGGCTCGAACCCGTGTCCCCTGCATTGGCAGGCAGATTCTCAACCACTGCGCCGCCAGGGAAGCCCCTCAGCATCTTATTTCTGGGAATAGGTTATTGAGTAAGCATGCTTGAATCTAATTTCCAGCAGAAAAGTGGGAAATCAGATTTCAGAGATCCTTTCTTTCTCTCCATATTATCGGGCATGGGGAGTAGACCTAACTTTGTGCTCTGGAAAGACAGAGGTCCAGGATCACTCTTGGAAGCTGATGGCCTTCTCTCTCATGGAATTTTAGAACATTACCAGCAATGTATGTATTGAGTTTTTAAAATTTGGTTACAGTAAATATTTGTGGACTGAGTAGCAAATGGGATTGGCATGGTTCTGGTCTGTAGCCCAACTTCAGCCTTAAGATCTGAGAGGCTCAGAGATTGGGTGAGCTAGTAGATAGTACTTAGAACATTGGGCTTTGGAATCAGTCAGTTGACTTAGTAACATTGGTTATTAAACATAAATAAACATGAATTCATATCTTGGCTCTGTCACTCACCCTATGGTATTGGTCAGTTAACTTAATGTCTCTGTTAAGCACTTCAAAGACATTCTTATTTAGTTTGAAAACAATTCTTGTTGAAGCAGATGGTTCCTCAGGGATGAGAAACCCAAGACTCAGATGAGTTACATGCTTATTCTTTTATACATATATATGTGTGTGTGTGTGTATGTATAAATGTGTATATATACAAATATATATATGCGTATGAGGGAGAATTAGTTTTACACTTTGGTTGGGATGAAGGAAGCCTTCCTGGAGAGGTAGCTTTTGAGATCGGTGGGCCTTTTTGGCAGATGCTTTATAGCATAGTGAGTCACAAAGAGCTCCAGTTCTGTAGACAGGTGGTCTGGTTTGAATCCTGGCTTTGCCACTGACTAGCTGCTTGATCTCAGATAAGTTATTTCACTCCTTTGGACTATTGTTTCCTCTGTAAAATCGATATAGTCACATCTCTCGCAGAGGGTTTTTTTTTTTTTAACATCTTTATTGGAGTATAACTGCTTTACAGTGGTTTGTTAGTTTCTGCTGTATAACACAGTGAATCAGCTATACATATACATACATCCCCATATCTCCTCCCTCTTGCGTCTCCCTCCCACCCTCCCTATCCCACCCCTCTAAGTGGTCACAAAGCACCAAGCTGATCTCCCTGTGCTGCGGCAGGGGGTTTTTGAGGATTAAATGAAGTGATGCATGTAAGATGCTTAGCCAAGTGCTTGGCGTACAGCAAGCACTTGCTATTATTACTGTGGCAACAAGCTCATGGTACTGTACTGCTGTCTCTTGAGTTCAGGACTCACTGTCATTGGTTCGATTGGAAGGGTAAACTCCCATGTTTAATATAACACTGTACTTTTCAGAGTACTTCCGCAACTGTTAGTCAGTTGATCCTCACAGTAGCCTTGTGAGGCAGGCATATAGGGCAAGAGGTATTATTTTTCAGGAAGCAGAATCCACAGGGCCAGGGGAAAGGCCTTTATAGCTGTTAGTGGCCATTCCAACATTATAGCCCTGGTCTCCTGACTTACACTCTGCTTCTTTTTCTTTAGTTTTCTGTGAATAGAAGTCATTCAGCAGACCTGAGTTTGCATTTAATCACTGACATTTACTGGTTACATGATCTTGTCAGAGTTATTTGAGTCTGTTTTACCGTCTGTCAAGTGATGAAACTTTGAACCACGCAGGATTGTCTGTCATGCTAAATTTACTTTGCGTAATGCTTTATAAGAATTGCTTTGTGCAAACTACTATATATAAAATAGATAAACAATGAGGTCCTACTGTATAGCACAGGGAACTGTGTTCAATATCTTGTAATAACCTATAATGGAAAAGAATATAAAAAAATATGTATGTATAACTGAATCACTTTGCTGTGTACCAGAAACTAACACAGCATTGTAAATCATCTATCCTTCAATTAAAAAAAAAAAAGAATTGCTTTGTGTAATGTTGTAGGGGAATGTGTATTAAGATGCAAGTTTATTCACTAATTGTTATCTTATTTGCCTAGTGATAATGCCAGTAAGAAATATTCCTATTTCAGTATTGCCTTTAATGTTCTTATCCTGCTTTTTAAGGGTAATATCTTTGATAGTGATGTGAGGACTCCATCTTGGGAAAACCTAGGAGACCTAAGAGTGTTTTGATGGGTTTATAATAACACTTCACAAAATAATTGAATTCATTTTTCACATTATTACTTGCATTGCTTGGTCTTTCCCTTTTGTGTGTCTCTGTCTCTCTGTTTCCCTTTCTCTCTCTCTCTCTATCTCTCTCTCTCTCAGCTTAATATTACTCAGATGGTTGAGCGCTTTAAAGCTTTTCAGCTAATAATAAAGTACATCATTTAGAAGTTTGAAGTTTGTTTCCCACTGGAAATTCACACAAGGGGATGCTTTTTACATATGAAGATCATTCTTCATGAGTGTTTATCAGTTATTTATATACTGTCTTCCTTGTGAACCTCTGTCAGAGGTAGGTGAATATGTAGTTCTGTAAATACCATATTAACTGGAAATTATGAAATGTAGAAATTAAGTAGAACAAATTGTTTTTATATTCTTAATTTTTTCTTGAAACATTAAATATATACCTATGCATTTGTCTATTAAGTGGTTGAGTTGTTATGAAAACCCCAATTTTAAGTTTTCTAATAACTGAGAATATCTGCATTAAGGAAGAAATTTTGCATTTTACTTGTTCTTTTTCTGTACAGAAGGTTGGGGAAAATTGCTGAGGTTAACTTGAAAGTGTCACTTATGAGTAAGAAGACTTTTTTGAGTTGGCATCTATATTTTAAGAGCTGGTGAGAAACAAGTCATCCTGTGAAAAGTAAGAGTGTTTTCTGTGGATCATGGAAGTTTTTGTTTCCTTTCCAGTATGTAGCAAGCTTAGAGCACTTACTACATTGCAGTTTCATGAATACTGTTGTACTGAATATACCATGAGTTGAGTCATAGTATGTGACTTTTACATAATAATAGGCATAATAACTTAGGATACTATATCAGAAATTCATATTTTTTGTTATCCACATTAGGAAAATAGCTTAATAACTGTTTATAGCTGAGTGGTTTTTATTTAAATAAAAAAATTATACCCCAATCAGGAAGATCAAAACTCAGTTTAGTAAAAAGTTTAACATAGGCTAAGAAGCTTTTTAAAAAATTGGATAATGTGCACAGAATTGGATAATGGATTAGACATAAACATTGTTTATGACATGCTCTCATTTGCCCATGGATAGTCTGTTTTTGTATTATTTTTAAAAATTTAATAAGCTCCTGTGAACCCACCATCAGAACAGAAGCTAGCCCTTAATGACCTACATCTTACTTTATAGGTTCCCCCAACCATCCTTATTCCAGTTCCTACCCGCAACAGAATTCACAGCTGGAATTCTGTATTCATCATTCCCTTGCTTTCTGGTTTTGTATATACCTTTATTATATCTTTATGGATTCTTAGATTCTTTTTATTCTGGTCTTAATTTTACAAAAAAGATATCATTCTATATGTAATCATTTGGGACATAGTGTTTTCACTTAATATTGTACTGCTAAGATTTATCCATATTGCTGCATGTCACTGTAGTTCCTTCACTTTGCTGAATAATAATCCATTGCATTAATATACCATAGTGTATTCATTTATTCTCCTGTGAATGGGCATTTTGCATGTTTTCCAGGATTTTGCTGTTTTGAACAATTTTGCTATGAACACGCTAATGTACACGTCGTGTCTCTTGTACGTGTGTAAGTTTCTCTTCATGTATGCTTAGGAGTAAAATCCCTGAGTAACAGAGTATGGGATTATTCGATTTGTGGAAATTATGCCAAACATTTTTTTCCCAACATCCATCATAAAAGTCCCTATGGATCTATACCCTTTCCAACACTTGGTATTGCCAGACTTCTTAATTTTTGCAGCTTTAATGGGTATAAAGTGGATTTCATTTTTATTGGTCTTGTGGTGATTTTTTTCCCCCCTGTGAAATGCTTGTTTATGACTTTTTTCTGTCCACCCTCCTTTAAAAAGTCTTTATTTATTTAGCTGCGCCAGGTCTTAGTTACAGCACACAGGATCTTCGTTGCAGCATGAGGGATCTTTTAGTTGCAGCACACGGGCTCTTAGTTGCAGTATGTGGGATCTAGTTCCCTGACCAGAGATTGAACCCCTGCCCCCTGCTGCACCGGGAGTCTTAGCCACTGGACTGCCAGGGAAATCCCTCCCCGCTTCTTCTGTGTTGTCTACTTTTCATTTGGATTTTAAGTCATCTTGGTATATTTTTGGTACTTTTGTTGTATGTATGTTTTCCAGAAGTCTTTTCAGTTTGTAACTTGTTCTTTTTTTTTTTTTACGTCTTTATTGGAGTATACTTGCTTTACAATGTTGTGTTAATTTCTGCTGTATAACAAAGTGAATCAGCTATACGTATACATATATCCCCATATCCCCTCCCTCTCGTGTCTCCCTCCCACCCTCCCTATCCCACCCCTCTAGGTGGTTACAAAGCACTGAGCTTATCTCGCTATGCTATGCGGCTGCTTCCCACTAGCTATCTGTTTTCCATTTGGTAGTGTGTATATGTCAGTGCCACTCTCTCACTTTGTCCCAGCTTACCCTTCCCCCTCCCCATGTCCTCAAGTCCATTCTCTATGTCCGCGTCTTTATTCCTGTCCTGCCCCTAGGTTCTTCAGAACCTTTTTTTTTTTTTAGATTCCATATATATGTGTTAGCATACGGTATTTGTTTTTTTCTTTCTGACTTACTTCACTCTGTATGACAGACTCTAGGTCCATCCACTTCACTACAGATAATTCAATTTCATTTCTTTTTATGGCTGAGTAATATTCCATTGTATATATGTGCCACATCTTCTTTATCCATTCATCTGTCGATGGACACTTAGGTTGCTTCCATGTGCTGGTTATTGTAAATAGAGCTGGAATGGACATTTTGGTATATGACTCTTTTTGAATTACGGTTTTCTCAGGGTATATGCCCACTAGTGGGATTGCTGGGTCGTGTGGTAGTTCTGTTTTTAGTTTTTTAAGGAACCTCCATACTGTTCTCCATAGTGGCTGTACCAATTTGCATTCCCATCAACAGTGCAGGAGGGTTCCCTTTTTTTTCTCCACACCCTCTCCACCATTTATTGTTTGTAGTTTTTTTGATGATGGCCATTCTAACCGGGGTGAGGTGATACCTCATTGTAGTTTTAATTTGCATTTCTCTAACGATTAGTGATGTTAAGCATCCTTTCTTTTTTTTGAATTTTATTTTATTTATTTTTTTGTACAGCGGTTCTTATTAGTTATCCATTTTATACATATTAGTGTATATATGTCAATCCCAATCACCCAATTCATCCCACCACCTCCACCACCACCACCACCACCACCACCACCACCACCACCACCACCACCACCACCACCACTTTCCCCCCTTGGTGTCCATATGATTGTTCCCTGCATCTGTGTCTCAATTTCTGCCCTGCAAACCAGTTCATCTGTACCATTTTTCTAGATTCCACATATATGCGTTAATATACAATATTTGTTTTTCTCTTTCTGACTTACTTCACTCTGTATGACAGTCTCTAGATTCATCCACGTCTCTACAAATGACCCAATTTCATTCCTTTTTATGGCTGAATAATATTCCATTGTATGTATGTACCGTGATGTTGAGCATCCTTTCATGTGTTTGTTGGCAATCTGTATATGTTCTTTGGAGAAATGTCTATTTAGGTCTTCTGCCCATTTTTGGATTGGGTTGTTTGTTTTTTTGATATTGAGCTGCATGAACTGCTTGTATATTTTGGAGATTAGTCCTTTGTCAGTTGCTTCGTTTGCAAATATTTTCTCCCATTCTGAGGGTTGTCTTTTTGTCTTCTTTATGGTTTCTTTTGCTGTGCGAAAGCTTTTAAGTTTCATTAGGTCCCATTTGTTTATTTTTGTTTTTATTTCCATTTCTGTAGGAAGTGGGTCAAAAAGGCTCTTGCTGTGATTTATGTCATAGAGTGTTCTGTGTATGCTTTCCTCTAAGACTTTTATAGTGTCTGGCCTTACATTTAGATCTTTAATCCATTTTGAGTTTATTTTTGTGTATGATGTTAGAGACTGTTCTAATTACATTCTTTTACATGTAGCTGTCCAGTTTTACCAGCACCACTTATTGAAGAGGCTGTCTTTTCTCCATTGTATATTCTTGCCTCCTTTATCAAAGATAAGGTAACCATATGTGTGTGGGTTTATCTCTGGGCTTTCTATCCTGTTCCATTGATCTATATTTCTGTTTTTGTGCCAGTACCATACTGTCTGGATTACTGTAGCTTTGTAGTATAGTCTGAAGTAAGGGAGCCTGATTCCTCCAGCTCCGTTTTTCTTTCTCAAGATTGCTTTGGCTGTTCGGGGTCTTTTGTGTTTCCATACAAATTGTGAAATTTTTTGTTCTAGTTCTGTGAAAAATGCCATTGATAGTTTGATAGGGATTGCATTGAATCTGTAGATTGCTTTGGGTAGTATAGTCATTTTCACAATGTCAGTTCTTCCAATCCAAGAACATGGTATATCTCTCCATCTGTTTGTATCATCTTTAATTTCTTTCATCAGTGTCTTATAGTTTTCTGCATACAGGTCTTTTTTCTCCTTAGGTAGGTTTATTCCTAGGTATTTTATTCTTTTTATTTCAATGGTAAATGAGAATGTTTCCTTAATTTCTCTTTCAGATTTTTCATCATTAGTGTATAGCAATGCAAGAGATTTCTGTGCATCCATTTTGTATCCTGCTACTTTACCAGATTCATTGATTAGCTCTAGTAGTTTTCTGGTAGCATCTTTAGGATTCTCTATGTATAGTATCATGTCATCTGCAAACAGTGACAGTTTTACTTCTACTTTTGCAATTTGGATTCCTTTTATTTCTTTTTCTTCTCTGATTGCTGTGGCTAATACTCCCAAAACTATGTTGAATAATAGCGGTGAGAATGGGCAACCTTGTCTTGTTCCTGATCTTAGTGGAAATGGTTTCAGTTTTTCACCATTGGGAACGATGATGGCTGTGGGTTTGTCCTATATGCCCTTTATTATGTTGAGGAAAGTTCCCTCTATGTCTACTTTCTGGAGGGTTTTTATCATAAATGGGTGTTGAATTTTGTCAAAAGCTTTTTCTGCATTTATTGAGATTATCATATGGTTTTTATCCTTCAATTTGGTAATACGGTATATCACATTGATTGATTTGTGTATATTGAAGAATCCTTGCATCCCTGGGATAAATCCCACTTGATCATAATGTATGATCCTTTTGATGTGCTGTTGGATTCTGTTTGCTAGTATTTTGTTGAGGATTTTTGCATCTGTGTTCATCAGTGATATTGACCTGTAGTTTTCTTTCTTTATGATATCTTTGTCTGGTTTTGGTATCAGGGTGATGGTGGCCTTGTTGAATGAGTTTGGGAGTGTTCCTCCCTCTGCTGTATTTTGGAAGAGTTTGAGAAGGATAGGTGTTAGCTCTTCTCTAAATGTCTGATAGAATTCGCCTGTGAAACCATCTTGTCCTGGGCTTTTGTTTGTTGGAAGATTTTTAATCACAGTTTCAATTTCAGTGCTTGTGATTGGTCGGTTCATACTTTCTATTTCTTCCTGGTTCAGTGTCGAAAGGTTGTGCTTTTCTAAGAATTTGTTCATTTCTTCCAGGTTGTCCATTTTATTGGCATATAGTTGCTTGTAGTAATCTCTTATGATCCTTTGTATTTCTGCAGTGTCCGTTGTTACTTCTCCTTTTCATTTCTAATTCTGTTGATTTGAGTCTTCTCCCTTTTTTTCTTGATGAGTCTGGCTAATGGTTTATCAATTTTGTTTATCTTCTCAAAGAACCAGCTTTTAGTATTATTGATCTTTGCTATCGTTTCCTTCATTTCTTTTCATTTATTTCTGATCTGATCTTTATAATTTTTTTCCTTCTGCTAACTTTGGGGCTTTTTTTGTTCTTCTTTCTCTAATTGCTTTAGGTGTACGACTAGGTTGTTTATTTGAGATTTTTTTTTTTGTTCCTGGAGGTGGGATTGTATTTCTATAAACTTCCCTCTTAGAACTGCTTTTGCTGCATCCCATAGGTTTTGGGTCATTGTGTTTTCATTGTCATTTGTTTCTAGGTATTTTTTGATTTCCTCAGTGATTTCTTGGTTATTTAGTAGTGTATTGTTTAGCCTCCGTGTGTTTGTATTTTTTACAGTTTTTTTCCTGTAGTTGTTATCTAGTCTCATAGCATTCTGATCAGAAAAGATAATTGACATGATTTCAGTTTTCTTAAATTTACCAAGGCTTGATTTGTGACCCAAGATATGATCTGTTTTGGAGAATGTTCCATGAGCACTTGAGAAGAAAGTGTATTCTGTTGTTTTTTGATGGAATGTCCTATAAATACCAGTTAAGTCCATCTTGTCTAATGTGTCATTTAAAGCTTGTGTTTTCTTATTTATTTTCATTTTGGATGATCTGTCCATTGGTGAAAGTGAGTTGTTAATGTCCCCTACTATTAATGTGTTACTGTCAATTTCCCCTTTTATGGCTGTTAGCATTTGCCTTATGTATTGAGGTGCTCCTCTGTTGGGTGCATAAATATTTACAGTTGTTATATCTTCTTCTTGGATTGATCCCTTGATCATTATGTAGTGTCCTCTTTGTCTCTTGTAAGTCTTTAAAGTCTGTTTTATCTGATACGAGAATTGTTACTCCAGTTTTCTTTTGATTTCTATTTGCATGGAATATCTTTTTCCATCCCCTAACTTTCAGTCTGTATGTGTCCCTAAGTCTGAAGTGGGTCTCTTGTAGACAGCATATATACGGGTCTTGTTTTTATATCCATTCAGCCAGTCTGTGTCTTTTGGTTGGAGCATTTAGTCCATTTACACTTAAGGTAATAATTGATATGTATGTTCCTATTACGATTATCTTAATTGTTTTGCGTTTGTTATTGTCTTTTCCTTCTCTTGTGTTTCCTGCCTAGAGAAGTTCCTTTAGCATTTGTTGTAAAGCTGGTTTGGTGGTGCTGAATTCTGTTAGCTTTTGCTTAAAATTAAAATCTGTAAAGATTTTAATTTCTCTGTCGAATCTGAATGAGATCCTTCCTGGGTAGAGTCATCTTGGTTGTAGGTTTTTCCCTTTCATCACTGTAAATATGTCCTGCCACTCCCTTTTGACTTGCAGAGTTTCTGCTGAAAGATCAGCTGTTAACCTTATGGGGATTCGCTTGTATGTTATTTGTTGCTTTTCCCTTGCTGCTTTTAATATTTTTTCTTTGTATTTAATTTTGATAGTTTGATTAATATGTGTCTTGGTGTGTTTCTTCTTGGATTTATCCTGTATGGGACTCTGTGCTTCCTGGACTTGATTGACTGTTTCCTTTCCCATGTTGGGAAGTTTTCAACTATAATCTCTTCAAATATTTTCTCAGTCCCTTCCTTTTTCTCTTCATCTTCTTGGACCCCTATAATTCGAATGTTGGTGTGTTTAATGTTGTCCCAGAGGTCTCTGAGACTGTCCTCAATTCTTTTCATTCCTTTTTCTTTATTCTGCTCTGCGGTAGTTATTTCCACTATTTTTTTTTTTTTTTTGTGGTACGTGGGCCTCTCACTGTTGTGGCCTCTCCCATTGCGAAGCACAGGCTCCGGACGGGCAGGCTCAGCGGCCATGGCTCACGGGCCTAGCCACTCCGTGGCACGTGGGATCTTCCTGGACCAGGGCACGAACTTGTGTCCCCTGCATTGGCAGGTGGACTCTCAACCACTGCGCCACCAGGGAAGCCCTATTTCCACTATTTTATCTTTCAGGTCACTTATCCGTTCTTATGCCTCAGTTATTCTGCTATTGATTCCTTCTAGAGAATTTTTAATTTCATTTATTGTGTTGTTCATCATGCTCTTTAGTTCTTCTAGGTCTTTGTTCAACGTTTCTTGTATTTTCCCCATTCTGTTTCCAAGATTTTGGATCATCTTTACTATCATTACTCTGAATTCTTTTTCAGGTAGACTGCCTATTTCCTCTTCATTTGTTTGGTCTGTTGGGTTTTTACTTTGCTCCTTCATCTGCTGCGTATTTCTCTGTCTTCTCATTTTGCTTAACTTGCTGTGTTTGGGGTCTCCTTTTCACAGCCTGCAGGTTCAGAGTTCCTGTGTTTTTGGTGTCTGTCCCCAGTGGGTAAGGTTGGTTCAGTGGGTTGTGGAGGGGACTGGTGCCTGTGTTCTGGTGGATGAGGCTGAATCTTGTCTTTCTGGTGGCCAGGACTGCGTCCGGTAGTGTATTTTGGAGTGTCTGTGAACTTGTGGTTTTAGGCAGCCTGTCTGCTAATGGGTGGGGTTGTGTTCCTGTCTTGCTAGTTGTTTGGCATGGGGTGTCCAGCCCTGGAGCTTGCTGGTCGTTGAGTGGAGCTGGGTCTTAGTGTTGAGACAGAGATCTCTGGGAGAGCGCTTGCCGGTTGATATTATGTGGGGCCGGGATGTCTCTGGTGGTCCAGTGTCCTGAACTCAGCTCTTCCACCTCAGAGTCTCAGGCCAGACAGCCGGCCGGAGCACCAAGACCCTGTCAGGCACACAGCTGCTAGTGTTGGAGGGTCTCCTGCAGAGCTGGGGGGTGGCTTTCACTCACCGCGAGGACAAGGACACTGGCAACAGAAGTTCTGGGAAGTACTCCTTGGCGTGAGCCCTCCTAGAGTCCTCTGTAACTTGTTCTTTCAACTTCCTTTAGGGTTTTTTTTTGATGAACAGAAGTTCTAGGTTTTAATATACTCAACTATATTTTATTTTATAGTCAACACTTTTGTGTCTTTACGGAATCGTTTGCTTTTCTTTTTTTCATATTATATGCCAATATCTGTTAACATTAAAGCTGACATTTAAAGTCCTGAGATTGCACTGGTAGAATAACAGTGAAGGAAGAAGATAGTTTAGGAAAATGAAAGCAGAATGAGAAACATTTTGGCATATACCCATGTGTATGTATAACTAGTCATTGCTCATTCCCAACCCCCAACAGAAAATAAGTCATTTTAAAAAAGCTGGATTCACGTTTGTGCTTTAAACTCAGGTACCTGTGTAGGGATCACAGGTCTACTAGTCAGCGTGACTTTTCCCTAAACTCTCACCAGCCTGTGTTTCTTGAATGATTTACCCTTTCTCTGGACTTTATTATATATTTCATTTTTTTTTTCGTGTCATGACTGTTGGTGAGAAAATGATTATGACCTTTGTGATTCATTTAGACAAATATTAAAAGGATGTTACATGAATGTGTTATTTATATTAGAAATTACTTCTAGAATTTGAAAATGGTTGGAATAAAGCTTAACCTAAAGAAATTTGTGGTAAAGCATTCTATAGTAAAACATTTTCAAAAATTATTTTTTCTATACCCTGATTTTAAATTTCAAAAAAGTGCTTCACTTAAATGCTATTCTGCTCCTCGTTCAGCTTATCAGAAGCATTATATGACAGATACCCATATCTCCTGTCACTTCTATAAATGCACTCTGTTTTCTAGCAGATTTGAATTCTGGAATCCCTTCACCTCCAGGGAATGTCTGCGCAAGCATACACACGGACACACACACACTCATAATAGACACCATATTCTTTCACAGCTATCCTTTTACATGCAGTTTCTGCTGCTGGGAGAACTTCTTGTGCTTTATTTATTTATTATTATTTTTTTCGGTACGCGGGCCTCTCACTGTTGTGGCCTCTCCCATTACGGAGCACAGGCTCCGGACGTGCAGGCTCAGCGGCCATGGCTCACGGGCCCAGCCGCTCCGTGGCATGTGGGATCTTCCCGGACCAGGGCACAAACCCGTGTCCCCTGCATCGGCAGGCGGACTCTCAACCACTGCGCCACCAGGGAAGCCCCTCTTGTGCTTTATTAATAAGGGTATAGTTGTTGCCATCACAGAAATAACCTGTATTGGTGTAGTGCTTTACCAAGTGCTTTTATGTACATTTTCTCAACTTTAACCCTTACCTAAAGCCTATGTGTTTGGCAGGGCAAGTTTTAGTCCTACTTTGGGCTGGGCTAATACTAAGGCTCAAAGTCATAAAGTCAGCACTTTCCTGGTACGTTAAGATGCTTAGTAAGTATTTATTGGATGGAGGAATGGATGAATGAATGAATGGCTGTTCTCACCCTCATGCCCTTTGGATTATATCATGGCTGCAGATTTAGTTATACCCCAGCAGAGGACTTGGTATATAGTAGAAACTAGAATGTTTATTGACTACAACTTCCGCTTCTGGCTATGTTGGAGTAATGTTCTGGACTAGCCTTCTTGCCTTAAAAAAACTGTAAAACTGGACAAAATATATGAGGCAGCTCTTTTAGCCTTTGGGCAACAGGCCTGTGGTCTTGGAATTCATGGAATGAGCCCCATGATTGACCCTGATTTCTACCTGAAAACAATTTCCTGAGCTGGGGTCCAGGCAGAGCATTGTGGCCTTACTGTTCTGAGCTCAGAATTTGGGACAGCTAAAATGTCTAGCATCTTCAGGGCAGGACCTTGGAGAAGAGGAAGGTGTGTAGGAGGGGCGCTCAGATGTTTGTGTGTGGGTCCCTTGTGAATTCTTGGCAGAGGGTTGGGCGTCCATGAATGAGAAAGACCAGAAGGGTGCCTAAGGGTTGGGAATGGAACAGAGATACTAGAGGTCGTACAGCTGGGGGATATTGGAGCTCTGGCCCAGACGGATTTGAGAGACATGATGGACACCCCAGGCAACTGATGAAACACTGGAAAGAACATGAGATAAAGCAGGGATTGGCAAACCGTGTCAGTAAAGTTTGTTAAAACATATCCACGCCCATCATTTACATATTGTCTGGTTGCTTTCAGTCTACAATGGCAAAGTTCAGTATTTGCCACAGAGACATTAGGGCCGGCAAGGCCACAATATTTACTATTCGGCTCTTTAAGAAAAAGTTTTCTGACTACTGCCCTAGAGTTAAAGCCTATTCTAGACCTTCCCATAGCAAAGCCTATGACCAAATCTAGATCTTCCTGTAACAAAGCCTATAAGGCAAAATCTGCAGGGGAGACAGAACTTGGAGGTTGAGTTCTCCCAGGTTAGGGAAACTTGGGAAGCATCTTGAACTTTCCATAGATACCCTAACAAAAGTATTACTTGACATTTTATTTAAAATTAGAATGTTTCTGAGCAGTATTGCCTCCTGTAGTGCTTTGGGACCTTTCTAACAGTGACAGTGGCTTTAGCCTACACTCTGATACTTTGCAAGTCTTTGGTTACTCCCCTGGACAAATTCTATGTAAGAATATGTCTCATTCCACTTTAAAAGAAAAACCCTGTAATCTTTCTTGATGATGGAACTTTCTAGGATCTTCTATCCAATGTCAGTATTTAGTTTAAATTGAAAAAGTTGCTAATCCCCAAAGGCTAGAACCAGAGCTAAAGTAGCTTCCGATTTAAGAGGAACAAGCAAGGTTCCTTTTGTTTCTGAATATTTACAAATTGTTTCATGCATATAGACAAAACAGAATAACAAAAAACTGGATGCCCACCACACATAGCTTTTTTTTGCATGTTAATGTTTTGCCAAATTTGCTTCACATTATTTTTCTAAGAAATAGTATCTCAGATACATACTGTGTGTGTATCCCTCCCTGATCCTGTTCTGTCCCTTCTTTTCCCAGTGATAACTACTCTTGAATCTTTTGCTTGTCATTACGTTAGATGTTTTTATACCAACAAAGTGTGTATGTTTGTATCTATAAATTATATGTAATATTTTATGCATTTTCAAGTTTAAATAAAAGCCATCATTTTGTACATATTATTCTGCAACTATTAGCTTTTCCACTCAGCCTTTTTTTGAATTTAGACATGGTAAAATGTATCATTGTAATTCATTTACTACATGATTTGTATCTTCATTCTTTTGTTGATGGACATTTAGGTTTCCAGTATTTTGTGATTATAAACAGTGCTAAAGTGAATATTGGTGTTATCTGTCTTACTGTGTTTATATATTGGAGTTTCTCTAGATAATGTAACTGGAAATAGTATTGTTGCTTGTAGTATATCCACATCTGTGACTATCAGTTATTACTGAATTGCTTCGCAAAATGGTTTTATCCTTTTATAATTTCACTTGCTTTGGTTTGCACAATTACATCATGGGTACTCTAAAGCAGACACGTTGTACCTGAAGAAAATATGACATATGACAATCTCATTTTACTACAGATAAATTGAAAGTTGGTTGTTTAGATTCTTGATAAATTTATTCCTGTTTAAAAACCTTCTTATGGAAATGTTCAAACCTGTACAAGTAGAGAGAACCCCTGCGAACCATAGAGAAAACCTCCATCATCAATTTTCAGTAATTATTAACATATGGCAGGCCTTATTTCATTCTCCCTCATCCCCTCAACTAGATTATTTTAGAGATCACAGATTTTCATTTAATTTCATCTGTGAATACTTTAGTGTATATACTAATCTTTTTTTTTTTTTGGTACGCGGGCCTCTCACTGTTGTGGCCTCTCCCGTTGCAGAGCATAGGCTCCGGACACGCAGGCTCAGCAGCCATGGCTCACAGGCCCAGCCGCTCCGCGGCATGTGGGATCTTCCCGGACCGGGGCACAAACCCGCGTCCCCTGCATTGGCAGGCGGACTTTCAACCACTGCGCCACCAGGGAAGCCCTATACTAATCTTTATATACTATATATCTCCTACCCCCCCAAAAGAAACCCACAATACCATTGTCACCACACAATACCATTATCACCCTCCAGAAATAATTCCATAATGTTATCAAATATTCAGCATTCAAATTTTGCCAATTATCTGTTTTCTCATTTTATCTACACTATTTAAAATATGATTACATTGTGAAAATATATACTTTTAAGGAATATGTTTAAGCAGTGTCATATAAAATGTACTCTTAGATTTCTGGTTTTTCATAGAATCATGTTTAAACAAATGGTACCTATAAAGTAATCTAGGTGTAGTCTAACCCTTTTACTTTGTAAATGAAAGAATTGAGGCTCAGAGAGGTTGAAATTTATTTAAAATTGGCCAGCTCACTGTAGCAGAGTTGGAATTAGAAGGCAGATCTTCTGACCCTAAATCCATTGCTCTTACACTAATTACATAGTGTTGCCTGTCTCATGTTTTTCATCAGTTTTCTAAATCTGGCATTTAAGTACTTTTTCCAGTGGCTTTTCATAAATATCAGACTACTGTACTGTCTGTACAGTACTAATCTTGTGGTTTACAACAGGTTGTATTTTAAAAGGAGTTTGTGAAAGGGTTGAATTATAATATCAACACTTGTGCCAAAGATACTGAGCTGTTCTGAAAAGCTGCTTGTCTTTTCTGACCTAGATACACAGTTTCCAACTGTGGCAGAGGATGCCAGAAAGGGAGAATGAGTGCTGGCAAGAGGCTGGAAATTAAATTATTATATTACTGAGGAATCTAATATAGTTCTTCATTTTTAGCACTGTTGTGTGTGAAATATTTTCTGTATTGCTGTAATACTTGGTGAATCTGTGTACTTTTTTGGCATACAAGACCTATTGTTTATTTTGCTAAGGTGAAAACAAAAAGACTTCTTTTTGTTTTAAAGTTGGTGGTTTTTAACATTACTCCTTGTTTATTACTAGATTGCAGGTTCTGAGGTCATTTTGCAAACCTAACTAATTAAGAGAAATAATCTTGTCCTTTCTGTCTTCAGATATGGTTTCTTTGTGATGCTCTGTCCTGTAGAATAACAACAAAAAGTCTTTTGGGAACCAAAGACAATATTTGAACCTTGTTTACCAAGGTGCTGGTTTTCCCTCCAGTGTTAAGTGTGCTGCAGCGGGCACAGTAGGGCAGAGAATACTGTTTCTTGGCACATTCATTACCACTTTTTTCTTTTGATCAGAATTGTCACCAGATCTGTAAATTCTAAAGATACTCTGATGACCTCTATCACAGCCATTTAGTGAGAAGGCAGTTAATAGGTACTGAGGCACATATAGTTCAGGTGCTACTTCATGTTTAATTGTGATTTAAAGGACTAGATCTTTTAAAGATCACTGTGCAAAATTAAATGTATACCTGCTCTTTGATTTGCTTGTGGACACGGTGATATGAATCGTAAAGATGCTGGAGACCCAACCCGAGTTCTAGGGATAGCTCTGCCAATGTGTGATCATAGACAAATAATTTAACATCTTTGTATATTTGTGCTTTCACATTTTAGAAGTTTAAAAAATGAAATTTATACCATTCTGTTTTTTACTACTTTTCAGGGCTGTTGTAAGCAATGAATGTGATGCTATATGAGAAAATATTTTGAGAAATTCATTTGAGTTTCTCCTTTGTGCCAGGTATTCTATGTTTGCAAAACAAAAAGTAAGCAAAAGATGTCATATGGCAATAGTAAATCCTATGGAGAGAACAGGGTCAGAGGTGTGCTGGAGGAGGGCGTGCTGTTTTATATAGGGTAATCAGGGATGGGCTTATGATAAGGTGACATTTGAGCAGACGCTTGAAGAAGTAAGAGGAGTTATGTGGATGTCAGGGGTAAACTAGCTAGGTTCCAAGGGTGCGGAATTGTGTGCCTTGTTTGAGAAATAGCAAGATACCAGTGTGGGTGGAACACAGTGTGTGAGGAGGGGAGTGATGGGGGATGAGGCCAAGAAGTTAATGAGGGGCTTCCCTGGTGGCGCAGTGGTTGAGAGTCCGCCTGCCGATGCAGAGGACACGGGTTCGCGCCCCGGTCCGGGAAGATCCCACGTGCCGCGGAGCGGCTGGGCTCGTGAGCCATGGCCGCTGAGCCTGCGCGTCCGTGAGCCTGTGCTCCGTAACGGGAGAGGCCACAGCAGTGAGAGGCCCGCGTACCGCAAAAAAAAAAAAAAAAGAAGTTAATGGGAATCAGATTATTGGAGATTTATAGGCCATTATGAGGTGTTTACTCAGAGACCAGAAGCATTGGAAGGTTCTGAGCAGAGGAATGACATGACCTAATGTTTTTTAAATTTTAATTTTATATTGGGATATAGTTGATTTACAATGTTGTGTTAGTTTCAGGTGTACAGCAAAGTGATTTAGTTTTATTAATACATATATATCTATTCTTTTTCAGATTCTTTTCCCATATAGGTTATTATAAAGTATTGAGTAGAGTTCCCTGTGCTATACAGTAGGTCCTTGTTGACTAATTTTTTAAAAAAATATTTTATTTATTTGGTTGCGCCAGGCCTTAGTTGCGGCCAGTGGGCTCATTAGTTGTGGCTTGCTGGCTCCCTACTTGTGTCATGGGAACTCTCAGTTGCAGCATGCATGTGGAATCTAGTTCCCTGACCAGGGATTGAACCCGGGCCCCCTGCATTGGGAGCGTGGAGTCTCAACCACTGTGCCACCAGGGAAGTCCCTGATTTTCTATTTTATATATAGTAGTGTGTATATGTTAATCTCAACTCCTAATTTTTCCCTCCCCCCCCAACCATTCCCCTTTGGTAACCATAAGTTTTTCTATGTCTGTGAGTCTGTTTATATTTTGTGAATATGTTCATTTGTATCATTTCTTAGATTCCACAATATAAGTGATCTCATATGATATTTATCTTTCTGTGTCTGACTTACTTCACTTAGTATGATAATCTCTAGGTCCATCCATGTTGCTGCAAATGACATTATTTCATTCTTTTTTATGGCTGAGTAATTTTCCATTGTATATATGTACCACATCTTCTTTATCCATCTGTCTATTGGTGGATATTTAGGTTGCTTTCATGTCTTGGCTGTGACATGACATAATTTAAATTTTAAAGGGAACACTGGTTACTCTTGCTGAGAATAAACTCTAGGTGGGGAAGCAAGAGAACAAGGTAAAAGTGAAGGATTTGGTGATGGATCAGATGTGGATGTGAGAGGAAGAGAGGTGTCAAGGATGACTCCCCAGGTTTTTGGCATGAGCTGCTGTAGGATGGGGTATTTGCCTTCTTTTGAGAGAGGGAAGACTGGGAGTGAGTAGCAAATCTCGTTTTAGTTTTGTTTTTTTGAGGGAGGAGGTCACGAGTTGGTCTGGGACATATTAAGTTTAAGATGTTTATTAGACATCTAGGTGGGTATGTTGATTGTGTACTTGAATGTGAGTCTGAAACTCAGGGTGATATAAATTTGGGAGTCCTCAGTGTACACATGGAATTTAAAGCATCAAGCCTGGATGATATTGCTAAGGGAGTGTGTGTAGAATAGTAAAGAGATTAAGAGTGAGGTGTGTGTCCAGAGGCACTCCAGCATTTAGGTTGTGGATATAAGAAAGAAGGGAGATGGCAGAGTAATTTATGAAGTAGGGGGAGAGCAAAGAGAGTAGTGTACTGGATGGGAGCCAAGGGAAGTAAAATGGTTAAGCAGGGAGCAGTCAGCTGTGTCAGCTCTTGCTGAGAAGTTGACTAAAATGAGGGCCGAGAATCGTTCACAGCATTGAACTCCATGGAAGTCCTATGGGACTTGACAAGAGCTGTTTCGGTGGAGCATTGGGGTGAGAGGCTGATTGGGGTGAATTTAAGAGAGAATGGGAGGAGAGGAAATGGAAACCAGAAGTGTGAACTCAAAGAATTATGCCTTAAGAGAGGCAGAGAATCCGGCCGTGGGGAGGCAAGAGGTCAAGGAAAGTTATTCAAGAGAGTGGAGGGGGGTGATTACAGGAGTGATATTCTTGAGGGGATAGGATCTAGAGGATTTGAGTGGAAAGATTTCCATTAGATAGGAATAGGGACAGTTCATTTGTAAAACAGGAAAGAAGGAGGAATATATGGGAAAAGATGCAGCAACGTTGATATTTTGCATGAAATAGGAAGCAGGAGGATGACCAGTTGAATGCGAGGATATGGGAAGAAAATACAGATGTGATGAGACAAGACAAGATGTGAAATAATCATTAGGAAAGTGGGAAGTGAATGAATATTTGTTTTTTTTAATGGGGCTCCTTGGGCGTTGCAGGTGTTTAGCATCCCAGGGTACCCAATGCCAGGATTACCCACCTAGTCATTGTGACAACCAGCAAACTTTACCTCACGTTTTTAAATCCCCCAGGGTTGCAGTACCACCCCTGTTTGGGAACTGTTGATTATTGGGCCTTTTGAAGTTAAATCATGAATTTAGAAAAAGAACTGGGACTTCCCTGGTGGTCCAGTGGTTAAGACTTCGCCTTCCAATGCAGAGGGTATGGGTTTGATCCCTTGTCAGGGAGCTAAGCTCCCACATGCCTCTCGGCCAAAAAACCAAAACATAAAACAGAAGCAATTCTGTAACAAATTCAGTAAGGACTTTAAAAATGGTCCACATCAAAAAAAAAAAAACACCTTAAAAAAAAAAAAAAGAACCAATTAGCACTATTGTGTGATTTCCCCCTCACCCCCCTGCCACATTCCAGGGTTACTGGTGGGGTATAGTTAAGAGTCTTGGGTATGATCAGGGTTGGGGTTTTGCCAAGGTAGGATAACAAAGGAAATTGCTGGTGAAAATCAGTGATAGATGATGGATTGTGTAATTTCAGTTGGATAAGGACAGAAGTGAGGGCATGCAAAGGGTGAGGGACTCTGAAAGGTGGTTGGGTTAGTAGATTATGGGTCCTGGTGGGGAGTGGGTACCTCGGGTAGGAAAGGAGATGAGAACATTGGAGGAAAAGAATACAAGGATTTTAGAAGGATCATCTATGTGGTTCTGGAAATTACTAAGAATTATGCCAGGAATTAGAGATGAACTAAGTACTAAAGTCCATCCTGAAGGAGTGGAAGGAAGTTTGGGGGATTAATCTAAGATGGGTGAAATAAGGCAAATAAACAGTGGAAATTGTGCTTATGGAAGAAGAGTCAGAAATTGCCTGTAAGTCACTATGATGATGACAGCTGTGGAAATATATGGGAAGAGACAGTGACATTTCAGATGGAGCCTTCTTGGATTCTACAGTTAATGGCACTCTCTAAGGAAAGAGAAATCTAGGGTTGAATTCGGATTTTTATTGAGCCTCTCCTGAGTGCAGGGCACTGTAGGTGCTGTGGAGATAAAGATAAGTAATTTCATTAAGGAGCTTGTGATAAAAATAACTAAAACTGAGTAATAGAAATGTCATAAAGGAAGTTGAAAAAGGACTGGATGGCTCAAAGAAAGAAGAAATTTATATTAACCTCAAGTATTAGGTAAGACTTCCTGGAAGGGTAGATTTGAGATGGACATTTGATGAATAGAACAAGGGCAAATCATAGTGGAGTAGAGGTTGCAGTCCAGGTAAGGGAAGGGTTTAACTTGGAGCTTAGCGGTAGCACATTGTATGGTATTCTGGGGAAGATTCATTATTCTCTTTTTGGCTGGAACTACAGTGATGAGAGAAATGACAGGGACAGAATTGCATACGTGTTGTATTATGGAGGGCCTTGGTGACACCCAGTATTTGAGTGGAATGCCAGTTAAGCTATTGAGTAGTCAATGAAAGTTTTTCTAAAATTTTATTTATTACTTTATTTTATTTCAATTAATTAATTAATTTGCACTGGTCTTAGTTGCAGCAGGTGGGCTCCTTAGTTGTGGCACACAGGCTTAGTTGCGGCATTCATGTGGGATCTAGTTACCTGACCAGGGGTCGAACCCAGGCCCCCTGCATTGGGAGCGCGGAGTCTTAACCCCTGCGCCACCTGGGAAGTCCCCATCATTGAAGGTTTTGAAGGGGAGCTTGCTGTTCTCAAAGTAAAATTTTCCCCAAAGATGGGCTGAAGTGGGATAGAATAGTTTAGGAGAAGATAGATTCCTGTAAATAGTAAAACATGGCAAAACTATTCACAGTAGTATACAAGACTTCTGTATCTTTGAGTTATAAACATCTTTAGTAGTAAAACAAAGACTGAAACTCAGGATTTCCATTCTCATGCTGTATCCCTTTTCCTGTTTTGAATTCAGAGAGTTTGCCTCATTTATGTTTTCTTTACATGGCTCTCAGAACAGCACAGTCTTCGTTTTCCTGGTATCTCTCAGGCACTTCTCTGGCTAGTTGTGCCTCTTTTTCCTGTTCGTTGGTGCACCTACTCCCTTGGTGATCTTGTGGCTTTGCATACTACCTATATGCTGAAAAGTACCAAATTTATAACCTAATCCAGATCTCTCTTCTAAACTATAGGTTCATATGCTATAGTTGCCTACTTGTATATCTAATAATTATCTCCAGCTCAACATGTCCAAACCTGAATTCCTGTTCTTAATCCCCAAACCGCCTCTCCCTGCACCTTCCCTAACTCAGTTGCTCAGGCCAAAAACCTTGACGTCAATCTTGACGCCTCCACCTCGCTCCCACTCCACATCCATTCTACTAGGAAGACATGCCATCTTTCCCTTCAGAATGTATCTATTCTCTGATTGCTAAACTTTCTTAGTGGTCTCCTTCCTTCCACCCTTGCCCTCTCTACAGTGTATTTCAACATAGCAAGCATAGTGATCTTTTAAAAACATGAGTCAGATATTGTCAGTGCTCTGCTCAAAACCCTCTAAGGGTTCCGTGTCTCACTCAGAGTAAAAGCCATAGTCCTTAAGATGACTAGAAGGACCTCCTGTTTTAGGAATTGACAAACGGTGGCCCCTGGACCACATTTGGATCCATTGCCTGTTTTTTGTTTTGTTTTTTTTTTAATTTTTTTATTTTGCGGTTTGCGGGCCTCTCACCGCTGTGACCCCTCCCGCTGCGGAGCACAGGCTCCGGACGCACAGGCTCCGCGGCCATGGCTCATGGACCCAGCCGCTCCGCGGCACGTGGGATCCTCCCAGACCGGGGCACGAACCCGCGTCCCCCGCATCGGCAGGTGGACTTTAAACCACTGTGCCACCAGGGAAGACCCATTGCCTGTTTTTGTGTGACCTGTGGGCTAAGAATGATTTTTACATTTTTAAATGGTTAAAAAAAAAAAACCTGATACTTTGTGACATGAACATCATATGAAGTTGAAATTTCAGTGCCCATAAATAAAGTTGTATTGGAATACAGCCACACCCATTTGTTTGCACACTGTGTTATGGCTACATTTGCACTACAAAGGCAGCGTTGAGTAGTAGAGACCTTATGGCTCAAAAGCCTAAAGTACTTTTTATCTGGTCCTTTAAAGAAAAAGTTTGCCAACCTCTGCCCTGTATGATGTGGTTCCTCACTCCCACCCTCAGTCCTCATTGCCCTTCTCTCCCCACCCAGCCTACTCCAGCCGTCCAGCCACAGTGGCCTCCTGTGCCTCTATCTAACCAGGCACAGTCTTCGTCCCCTGCCAGGAATGCTCGTTCCTGAGATCTCTGCATGGCTCACTCCCTCACCCCATCAAGGTTTGCTCAGGCATCACCTTCTCCATGAGGACTGACCATCTATTTAAAATCGCACCCTCCTCTGTATAGTACCTGCACGTACGTGTGCTGTCCCCTGCTCTTTCTTTTCCATAGCACCTCACACCTTCTCACATACTGTTTAAATTACTTGTTTTTACATTTACTGTTTTTTGGTTGTTTCCCCAACTCTGGACTTAAACACAAGAGCAGGGCTTTTTGTCTGTTTTGTTCACTGATGCATCCTAAGTGCCTAGAACAGTGGCTGGCTTATTGTAGGTTCTCAATAAAGACTTGTTGAGATGCACTAAATTTTGGTTCTTTAACCAAATGAGTTGTCTAACTGGTGGATAGAGTTCTTTCACTTCTGTCACTATTCCATCAGGAATGGGGAAGGGCTAGTGTGTGTGCTTTCAGTGAGGAGATGTGGTTTCCTGTCACCACTTCCTTGGATTGGTTACTTGATAACATCTTTTTCATCCTGCTCACTGACAGTAAGTGTTCAGAAAGCATTCTGATTGACCTAGCCGGCTTGTACAGTGCATTTTATGTTAGCGCTGCAGCCGTTGTGCCATCCTTGTTTAAATTGTTAATTGAGCAGGGACCTTTTGGCCTGAGCCCAGTGTTGCAAGGCTTCAAGTGATGTGGTGGGATTGAGCTTTTCCATCATTATAGGTGTTTTGGGGTAGGGATGAAGAGCTGGATTTTTGGAGTAGGTATAAGTAATTTAAAGGTTTTTCAGTTTAGCATTCCCCTAGTGCCGTTTTAATATAGAAAATAAAAGGAAATTTTCTGAGGAAAGTACGGAAATTCAGTATTCTTTTCACATTAGTATTGTACAGAAACTGAATGCCACCACGTAGGGAAAGTTTAGTTTATTTGAAGGGATTTGGAGGAAGTATTGAATTTATATGTATTTGCTCTTCTCTTAATGTATCTGAATTGGTTCATTTTCATATGCCCTGTGCTATCAAGCACAGTACCAAATTACAGAACAGGCAATTAGTATCTATTTACTGGTAAATCTCTTTATCTTAAAGTAATCCTCTTTGGCGTATCAGTGAGGTATCTTTTTCTAATTTTATTTGCCCATCTTTAATATAGTGGACATGTGATTGTTCTTTTGTAATGGAGAAGTAGAGCCTGGATATTTGATTTTCACATAGCTCCTTCTGGAGAGGTTGCAGATGTTAGTATTAGCAAAATTTAAAGTTTTCTATTCAGTTATTATTTTGAGAGTGAATGATTTCTTGGATTCTATGTCACACTGTTTACAAGACATTATTTGGAATTTTTCAAGAAAGTAGGTATATTTAAATATTTTTTGCCTTAATTTTTAATATTTTCTCCTAATTGCATTTCAGAAAAATTCCTAAATATTTGACTAAATTTTATAGTTTGAATATAGAAAGCATCGTCATTCTCCAGTTTTGAGATTTCATACATTACAAAAACCTAGCTTTGTGGGCTGGGTAGCCTGACATCTAAAGCTTTCACCTTTAAAGGTTAGTTAAAAAGGACATACAACGCCACCAAAAATATGATCCATGAAAGAAAAATTTGATAAGCTGGGATTCATTAAAACTAAAAACTTCTGTTTTATGAAAGACACTCTTTTTTATTTATTTATTTATTATTATTTTTTTTTTGCGGTACATGGGCCTCTCACTGTTGTGGCCTCTCCCGTTGCGGAGCACAGGCTCCGGACGTGCAGGCTCAGCGGCCATGGCTCACGGGCCCAGCCGCTCCACGGCATGTGGGATCTTCCTGGACCGGGGCACGAACCCGCGTCCCCTGCATCGGCAGGCGGACCCCCAACCACTGCACCACCAGGGAAGCCCGAAAGACACTCTTAAGAGGATGAGAAGACAAGTACCAGACTGGGAGAAAATCTTCGCAAAACACATATCAGATAAAGGACTGGTATCCAAAATATACAAAGAAGTCATAAAATTAAACAGACAACCCAGTTAAAAAAGGGCAGAAGACCTGAACAGACACCTCACTAAAGAAGGTATACACATGGCAAATAAGCATATGAAAAGATGCTCAACATCATATGTCATCAAGGAATTTCAATTTCAGATGATAGTGAGATACCATTACACACCTATTAGAATGGCTGAAGACCCAAACTTGGACAGCACCAAATGCTGATGAGGATGTGGAGCAGCAGGAACTCTCATTCTTTCCTGGTGGGAATGCAAAATGGTACAGCTACTTGGGATGAAAGACAGTCTGGAAGTTTCTTACAAAACTAAACATAGTTTCACCATATGATCCTGTGGTCATACTCCTTGGTATTTACCCAAATGGGTTGAAAACCTGCACACGAATGTTTACAGCAGCTTTATTCATAATTGCCAAAACTTGATAGGTGAATGGATAAACAAACTGTGGTATATCCAGACAGTGGAATATTTTTCAGTGATAAAAAGAAATGACATGGAGGAATCTTTTTTTAAAAATATTTATTTAATTTATGGCTGCGTTGGGTCTTTGTTGCTGTGCGCAGGCTTTCTCTGGTTGTGGTGAGCGGGGGCTACTCCTCGTTGCAGTGCGCAGGTTTCTCATTGCGGTGGCTTCTCTTGTTGCTGAGCATGGGCTCTAGGCACGTGGGCTTCAGTAGTTGTGGCACGTGGGCTCTAGAGCGCGGGCTCTAGATCGCAGGCTCAGTAGTTGTGGTGCACGAGCTTAGTTGCCCTGCGGCATCTTCCTGGACCAGGGCTCGAACCCGTGTCCCCTGCCTTTGGCAGGCAGATTCTTAACCACTGCTCCACCAAGGAAGTCCCGGCATGGAGGAATCTTAAGTGCATATTGCTTAGTGAAAAGACTACATACTGTATGATTTCAACTATGTGACATTTGGAAGAGGGAGGGTCAAATAGGTGGAGCCTGGGATTATTAGGGCAGTGAAACTGTTCTGGATGATTCTGTAATGGTGGGTGCATGTCATAATCCTTTTGTCAAGACTCAGAGAAGGTATAACACAAAGAATGAACCCTGATGTAAAGTGTGGTCTTTAGTTAATAATATTGTATTAACATTGGTTCATTAGTTGTAACAAATGTACCACACTAATGCAAGATGTTAATAATAGGGGAAACTGTGTGTGTGTTAGGAAGAAGTGGTATATGGGATTCTTTCTATTTCCCACTCAATCTTTCTGTAAACCTAAGGCTGCTCTAAAAAAACAATGTCTATTAATTGAAAAAAACAGTAGTTAATAAAAAAAAGTGATACACAGGCACACACATGCCCATATATACACACTCCACCCTCTGCATACAACTACTCTTACTTAATAAGTAGAACACAGCTAATGTTTTTCTGAGCTCTGTTTTTCAGAGAAATATATATCTGATATATATATCAGAGAACGTATATCTGATATATAAGCAAAACATTTTATTTGATACTTGAGGTTTTTTTCCCTTCTGAAGCCATATATTGAGCATATACTATATGCCAAATACTTTTAAATATTTTTAACAACCTGTCTCATTTAGTTTGAAGTAAATACTGTTCACCTCATTGCACAGGTGAGGAAGCTCTGGCTAAGAGAAGTGAAGTGGCAACGAAGTTGGTAGTTGAATCTAGACCTGACTCCAAAGCCGGTGTCCTATATGGCCTTTGTAATTCACATAGACATATTTGTTGAAAGAGCTAAAGTTTATCCACTAACATAAGTGTAAGTGCCTTTAGAGCAAAAATATTATGGAAAGGGATTGCCTTGGTTTGAATCTTAGCTCTGGTATGTACTTTTGCTTTGTGATTTTAATTAGATTATATTGTCTCTTTATGCTCTAGCTTCCTTATATGTTAAGTGGAGATATTAAGATTGTTGTGGGACTTCCCTGGTGGTCCAGTGGTTACGAATCTACCTTCCAATGCAGGGGACTCGGGTTCAGTCCCTTGTTGGGGCACTAAGATCCCACATGCCACAGGACATCTAAGCCCGGGCACCACAGCTACTGAGCCTGTGCGCTCTGGAGCCCACGCACCACAACCTGCATGCTGCAATGAAGATCCCGCGTGCCGCAACTGGGACCCGATGCAGCCAAATAAATTAAAAAAAAAGATTGTTGTGAGGATTAAATGAATTAATATATCAAAAGCTCTTAGAACAGTGCCTGGTACAGAATGTGAGTCCCATAACTGTTAGCTGTTAATTAGTAGTGGAATATTTTCTCACTGTATAGGTTAAGGAAACTGAGACCCAAGGAAATTAAGTGATTTTGAGTCACATAACTTTCTAAGGTCACAGAGCTATTAAATGGTGAAGTTGAGTCTTTTTTAAAATTTCAAGGCCAGAATTTTATCCACTAAGTTAATCACTTTTTTAGAGAGAAACTCTTTAAAAATGTGTTGCAGTTTCTATCAGCTGACAGTCTACCAAATATAACTTTTTTTTTTTTTTTCAGTCAGATATAGTAGGGAAAAATCATTGGGCTATGACTTAGGTTTTGGACCATGCTTTGTCCCTGATTAGTTGTGTGACTTCTTGAATATCTCTGATTGTAGTTCACTTTAAACTGAGGGGTAGGTGGAATTGGACCAGATGATTTCTAAGTTCCTTTTACAGCATCGACAGATTATGATTCTGAGATGATATCATGAATTATTGCACTATGCTATAATACCCTGAAGTTCCCAGAGCTGCTTTTTAAAAAAAAGAATTTAATTTTTTATACAATTTTAAAAGGCTACACTCCATTTACAGTTATTACAAAATATTGGCTATATTCCCCGTGTTGTACAGTACATCCTTGTGGCCTATCTTATACCCAATAGTTTGTATCTTATACCCAATAGTTTGTATCTCCTACTCCCCCACCGCTGTTTTGTCCCCCCACCCCCTGCCAGTAACCACTAGTTTATTCTCTGTATCTGTGAGTCTGCTTCTTTTTGTGTTGTGTTCACTAGTTTGTTGTATTTTTTAGATTCCACATATAAGTGATATCATGAAGTATTTGTCTTTCTCTTTCTGACTTATTTCACTTAGCATAATGCCCTCTAAGTCCATCCATGTTGCAACAAAGGGCAAAATTTTGTTCTTTTTTATGGCTGAGTAGTAGTCCATTGTATTGGGTTGGCCAAAAAGTTCCTTCGATTTTTAAGTAAAAATAAAAGACACATTTTTCACTTTCACCAAGAACTTTATTGAACAACATATTCACCATTTCGTTCCACTACCTTCTGCCATTTTTCAGGCAAATTCATAATTCCATCTTCCCAAAAATTTTGTATTTTTTTTTTTTAAATTTTGTATTTTTGAGCAAAGAACTGTTCCAGGTGCCTTTTACCGTCTTCCAGGGAATTGAAATTTTTTCCATTAAGAGAATTTTGTGAAGACCAAAATAAATGGAAATCCGAAGATTCAATGTCTGATGGGTATGGTAGATGAATCAGAACTTCCCAGCCAAACAGTAACAGTTTTTGCCTGGTCATGAAAGAAACATGCAGTCTTGTGTTATCCTGATGGAAGATTATGCGTTTTCTGTTGACTAATTCTGGACACTTTTCGTCAAGTGCCGCTTTCAGTTGGTCTAATTGGGAGCAGTACTTGTTGGAATTAATCATTTGGTTTTCCAGAAGGAGCTCATAATAGAGGACTCCCTTCCATATACACAACATCACCTTCTTTGGTGTGGTTGGTGGTGGTTCATCTCACTTGCCCCATGATCTCTTCCATTCCACATTATTGTACAGTATCCACTTTTCATCACCCATCACATTTGTTTTAAAAACGGAACGTTTTCATTATGTTTAAGTAGAGAATTGCTGCAGAAATACGGTCAAGAAGGTTTTTTTCGCTTAACCTATGTGGAACCCAAACATCAAAGTGATGAGCATAACCAAGCTGGTGCAAATGATTTTCAGCGCTTGATTTGGGTACTTTGAGTATGTCCGCTATCTCCCATGTGGTATAATGTTCACTGTTCTCAAGTATTGTTTCGATTTGATCACTATCAACTTCAACTGGTCTACCTGACCGTGGAGCATCGTCCAGCAAGAAATCTCCAGCACGAAACTTTGCAAACCACTCTGACACGTTTGATCAGTCACAGCACCTTTTCCATACAGTGCACAAATCTTTTTTCTTTTTTGCGTTTCAGTGCGTTTTTACCTTTCTTGAAATAATAAAGCATAATATGCTAAAAATGTTCCTTTTTTCTTCCATCTTCAGTATTAAAATGGCTACACAAAAATTCACCCATTTTGATAAGTCTTTATTTAAAACTCCAAGTGTTTTTAATTTTTTAAATTATTTATTTATTGGCTGCGTTGGGTCTTCACTGCTGCATGTGGGCTTTCTCTAGTTGTGGAGAGCGGGGGCTACTCTTTGTTGCAGTGCATGAGCTTCTCAGAGTGTAGTCTCAGTAGTTGTGGCACACAGGCTTAGTTGCTCTACGGCATGTGGGATCCTCTGGGATCAGCGCTCAAACCTGTGTCTCCTTAAGTCTTTTTTTAAATGCAAGCTGATGTGACAGCTGTCGCATACAATCTAACAAAATTGTTTTGAATGAAGTTAAAGACAACTAAGTGCTACTAGAGCCGTCTTATGGGAAAAAACCAGACGAACCTTTTGGCCAGCCGAGTACATATATACCACATCTTCTTTATCCATTCATCTGTTGGTGGACACTTGCGTTGCTTCCATATCTTGGCAATTGTAAATAATTCTGCTATGAAAATTCGGGTGTGTGTATCTTTTCGAATTAGTGTTTTTGGGTTTTTTTAGATGTATTCCCAGGACTGGAATTGCTGGGTCATAAGGTAGTTCTATTTTTAGTTTTCTGAGAAACCTTTACACTGTTTTCCACAGTGGCTGCACCAGTTTACATTCCCTCCAACAGTGTTTGAGAGGTCCCTTTTCTCCACGTCCTCGCCAACATTTGTTATTTGTGTTCTTTGTTATGATAGCCATTCTGACAGGTGTGAGATGATATCTCATTGTGGTTTTGATTTGCATTTCACTGATGATTAGCTCTGTTGAGCATCTTTTCATGTGCCTGTTGGCCATCTGCATTTCCTCTTTAGAAAAATGTCTATTCATTTCTTCTGCCGCTTTTAAATTGGGTTGTTTATTTGATATTGAGTGTGTGAGCCATTTACATATGTTGGTTATTAACACCTTATCCATCATATGGTTTGCAAATATTCTCTCCCATTCAGTAGGTTGTCTTTTCGTTTTGTCGATGGTCTCCTTTGCTATGCAAAAGCTTTTAAGTTTAACTAGGTCCCATTTGTTTATTTTTGCTTTTATTTCCTTTACTTCAGAAGACGGATCCAAAAAAACATTGCTGCAATTTATGTCAAAGAGCGTTCTGCCTATGTTTTCCTCTAGGAGTTTTATAGTATCCAGTCTTATATACAGGTCTTTAATCCATTTTGAGTTTATTTTTGTGTATGGTGTTAGAGAATGTTCTAATTTTATTGTTTTACATGCAGCTGTCCAGTTTTCCCAGCACCACTTACTGAAGAGACTGTCTTTTCTCCATTGAATATTCTTGCCTCCTTTGTCATACATTAGCTGACCATAAGTGCGTGGGTTTATTTCTGGGCTGTCTACCCTGTTCCATTGATCTATGCGTCTGTTTTTGTGGCAGTACCATACTGTTTTGATTACTGTAGCTTTGTAGCATAGTCGGAAGCCAGGGAACTTGATTCTTCCAGCTCTGTTCTTTCTCAAGATTGTTTTGGCTATTCGGGGTCTTTTGTGTTTCCATACAAATTAAAAAATTTTTTGTTCTAGTTCTGTGGAAAATGCCATTGGTAATTTGATAGGAATTGTATTGAGTCTGTAGATTGCCTTGGGTAGTATGGCCATTTTAATAGTATTGATTCTTCCAATCCAAGAACATGGTATATCTTTCTGTTTGTGTCATCTTCAGTTTCTGTCATCAGTGTCTTGTAGTTCTCAGAGTACAGGTCTTTTGCCTTCTTAGGTAGATTTATTCCTAGGTATTTTATTCTTTTTGATGTGATGGTAAATGGGGTTGTTTCCTTAATTTCTCTTTTTGTTACTTCATTGTTAGTGTATAGGAATGCAACAGATTTCCGTATTAATTTTGTATCCTGCAACTTTACCAAATTCACTGATGAGCTCTAGTAGTTTTCTGGTGATATGTTTAGGGGTTTCCATATATAGTATCATGTCATCTGCAAACAGGGACGGTTTTACTTCCTTTCCAGTTTGGATTTCTTTTATTTCTTTTTATTCACTGATTGCTGTGGCTAGGACTTCCAAAACTATGTTGAATAAAAGCGGCAAGAATGAGCCCAGAGCTTCTTGATGTATAGGTAGGGTGGTTACTCTCCATACTGATGACTGAAAAGTGCTATTGGTGATCCACTGTTTCTCCACTACATCAGCTTTTACTTAACATTCTTCCCTCTTTTTCTGCTTTCAGTCAACTTTCTTAATATGTTTGACTTATTGGTTTTACCTTTTTATAGCGAGCAGCTTGTGGACTTTGTTTTCAGTTCTCACCTGTGAGCAGTTTAGTTCAATTCTCATCAGTGCAGCAATCTTTGGCTGCAGGATTCACAGCTAAGTACTGAATGGTTGAATCTTCTAGAATGGAGTAGGGTTGGGAATGGGAAGTGCCAAAGACTCTAAATTGTATAGTGCGATCTTTATACAAAAGGTATAATTTTAGTGACAGGAGGATCTTTGAGATATCTCTTACCATGGGATCATGTTTTAGTTTGTTTCTTAACTTTGTTATATAAAAGGACCTTATGAATTGCAGCATTATGTGTTCCCTCCTTACCTTGATTTGATATGTGTAGTAATCAAAGTAAGTTCTATCTATTCGTTGTTACATAATTAAAAAAAAATCAATCTTCACTAGCTTATTTCAGGTGGATTTTGTTAAGTCAGAGTCAGGGAAGTTGGTTATTATAAGATATGAATAGTGTTGCATGTAGGTCACAACTGAGTATCATTTGACTGTAAATGTGGGTCTGTTTTTTCATTTGTAGTATTGGGGAGAGTTAAATGTCACCTTTAACTTTCCTGGTCCCAAGAATTCAAAAAGGATTTTTTTCTTTAAGAGAGCAACTGATAGGAAATAATTGTAGATAGAAGTAAAAGAGGGGGGCTTCCCTGGTGGCGCAGTGGTTGAGAGTCCACCTGCCGATGCAGGGGACACAGGTTCGTGCCCTGGTCCGGGAAGATCCCACATGCCGCGGAGCGGCTAGGCCCATGAGCCATGGCCGCTGAGCCTGTGCGTCCGGAGCCTGTGCTCCACAACGGGAAAGGCCACAACAGTGAGAGGCCCGCATACTGCAAAAAAAAAAAATAAAAGTAAAAGGGGGTTTCATTATTTAAGGGAGAATTTAAAGGAAAGATATTGAGATGAAGAGGGAGCTCTTTCTTTGTGGGTGTTTACATATCCTGTGGTGTGTGTTACTCCTGATAACCATGTAAGGCATATGTTCTATTTTAATGGTCTCTCTCTAGTTTTTTTGTTTTTTTACCACTGGGCTTATATAAGGACTTCAGTGCTCAGAAAAGCTTATTTTTTACCTTATCTGGAATAAAATCTTATAAAAGTGGAACAAAGGGGTAATAGAATGGTGTTTAGGCCTCTGGGCAGAAATATACTGTGGGATTCTGGTGAGAGTCATTCATGGGTAATGAAATCAGGATTTAGTGAATATTCAGGAGTCTGGCATAACAGTGCATATAGGTTGAGAGGGAAGTAGGGTCTCTTGGGGGTTAGGGGAGCAGAGCCAAAAAAGCATTCTGAATTTTAGGCCTAAAATGATTAAAGATGAAACGTGGTTCCAACATTTGCTGTAAATCTGATGGCAGTATCAAATGGAAAAGCTTCATGGTTACAATCAACAGTGTTATATTTTCAGGTGTCTTATCTACTTTTCAGATAGGTCTGACTAATGCCAGTTTCTATTGAAAATCTCATGGTTAATTGCAACATTTTTGCCACCAGTAGTAGTATTACTTTTTCTGGTTGTACTTCTTTAATAAATCTCTGTCTGTTAATGTATTCATCTCATTGAGTGCAAGTCAGCCAGCTGCCACATTATGGCTACCAGGAGGGTTATTTTTCTGGCCATATCACTTAGGCTCTTGGGCCCATGCCTTCAAAGGATGTATTAGCTTTTTGTTTAAAATGAAGTAATTTTCCTCTATAAAGATTGTTTCATTTTTGTCAATAACACGTTTATGGGTTCCACACTCTGATATGAAACTAATTCTAAATAAGCATTTTTGAAAAGTTGTTTTTCTTTTTCTTTTGCAGGTGTATTCTAGAGAACAAGTCTTCAAACACCTTTGCCGTATTGACTCTGAGCTGTCAGGGGACTCAGGCTTATGAGGAGGTACTGTCACAGAAAACAGTGTCTAGTGAAGACGACAAGAAAGAGGGAAAAGGATCGGAAGAAGAAGCTAAAATACTGTAGAAAACCATGGTAGGTTATTATTTATGTTTCCTTAATTTAGTTACCAAAGATCTCAGTCGCTTGAAGTTGAAACTGTTAACAGTGAGGGCAAGTGAAAAAAAGTGGTGGTAATTTTTTGCTCCAGTGTATCAGCTAAAGATGGCATTCTACTATTTAAGCAAAGCAAATGAGTTCAGATTTATTACGAGCCCTTTAAACCACAAGATGGAGCCCCATGAGCCTGCAGGCCGTAAATTATTAAATACAAAGGAGGGAATGCTCATAAATAATATTTTCTAATAAAACTGGCATTAGCAAACTGATATAAATGGCTAAGGTGACCTTGAACTTGAAATTATGTAATTTTTCTCTAGCTTTCTACCTGAAATTCAGGTTTTTTCCCATGGAAATTAAAAATCCTGAACCAGTCCTTCAAGTAATGATATGAAGGGTTTGGAGTTTATAAAATGTGTGAGTATTTAACTCAAAAAGACACCTTTTTTCACATGCTTTTAATTTTAAAATAATAGGGTCAGGTGTTGAGTGTATTGAGGGCACTGAACTGAATATCATGGAAACCTTGCTTTTTGTGGAAAGTTAATACTTAAATTGAATTTGAGATGTTAGATGAGGTCATAACATCTGGTCCCTAACTTTTTAATTGGTAAAATGTGCTGAATATTTTTCTCCTCATATTTTGGTTCTGGAGGATGCTGTGTGAATTTTTCCATAAGTGAGAAAAGGCTTTAAAAAGATGTTGTAAGTGAGGGAAAAAGCACAAAAATATTAATCATCAGTATGTTTGAAATATGTTGTTTAGCAAGTCTGATGGTATTTCTTTAAATGACATTTGATTTTTAAAAAATTTGTTTTAGAGGTTATAACTTAGTTGACTTACTCTTTAAAGAAGGAATTCTACTAATATTTTAGTTCTGGATGGTGGGGAAAAAATGTTAACTTGGGATTTTCTCTGTCATTTACGTTTATGGTGAGATGTGAAAAATGACACTGTAACTTGTGTTTCTTCCCATATAAATTATTTGCCTTTTCAGCTTATTTATCTACTATAGTCTTGATATTCTTTGAACTTAAAGAAATGTTTTATATGTGTTACTTGCCATAGTTGATGAAAATTCCTTTCCTAGTTTATTCATCTTAAATGTAGCTTTAGATGTCTGGTGTAGAAATTTTGTGTTTACGTAGTTTAATTGGTCAGTAGGTGTTTTCCAGTTTTGCCTTAGATCTCAGGTTTGAAAGAGAACTTTGTTTCTGCATAGTTCTTCCAATTAATTTTTTAATACTTAAAATCAATGTGGAGCTTATTTGGGTAAATAAGGTAGCTTTTTTTTTGGGGGGTGGTAATACCATTCATTCAGTTCTTTCATCACTGTTTCATGATGCTTGTCCTATCACATCCAGTAGATTCTTGGGTTTAACATTGGCAGTCTTATGTTTTTTGTGAGAGAAAGGCCAAAGGTTTGTGTTAGGTAGCAGTATGTAATTTTCCTAAGGTGTGGCCAGTGTGTAGGACTGAGTAACTTAATTTAGTAACTTAGTAACTCATCATAAAACTAAATGACAGAGAAAATCTCAAGTTAACATTGAGAACTAAAATATTAGTGGAATTTTTTCTTTAAATTTTTTTTTAAAGAGCAAGTTAACTATCAATAAGTTATAATCCCTAGAACAACCTAGCATCTCCAATTTGTTACATGGCTCTTTTGTTTTCTTGTTAACTTATTTTGGGATATATAAGTAAATCTCATGAAGTGGTTAAAAAGTTTTTTTCTTTGTAGCAAAAGACTTCTCCAGTTGGAAAACTGGTCATGGACTTTGAGAGCAAGAAAGAAATCTAGACAGAGATTGGCTTTTGTCTAGAAAAAAGGAAATCTTCATGATTGATTTTAGTAACTTTTATTATGTAATAATTGAGGGTTTCAAAGGATTACTTACCTTTTTAGTTATAGCTTCATTTTGTAGGGGACAATGATACTGTAGTATTAATTTACTAGTGTCCAAATTAATCTGATTTTAAAACATTAACATTCAAACAAACAAAAGAGACAAGACTGATAAAGCATTGCAAATATATTATTTTGCAGTAAAGACTTTAAAACAAAATATTTACTGTCTGCTAGCACATAATTTCATGTAAGTTAGGGCACTGTAGCCACCCTTTAAGTCAAATACTTTTGGCTTTATGGAAACTCACCAAGTTTTCCTTGTTCATTTTGCTCTGTACTGGTACAAGTGTCTTTATGGTATTTGTAAATTTGGAAATATTCAAAGGTTTTTGGATGTGTGACTCATGAGTGTGAAGGATCTACTCTATTAAATTTTCATGAAATTCATTCTGTTTCTAGGCTGTAATCTGTTCCACTGATTTCTGGGCCAGCATGTCATTTTAATTATTGCTTTTAACATTTTTGATATTTTAGCATAATGGTACCACCCATCCACCTTTGTAGAATAGTTCTTGATACACTCATGACTTCCCTCCCCCCACCCAAAATGAGCTTTAAAATTATTTTTGTTGAGTATTAAAATCTATCTTGAGGGGATTTTGATTGAGAATGTGAATACATTTGTAAATTAGTTTGGAAAATTAATTCTTTTACAATATGTATTTTCCCCATTCTGGAATTTGGAATATCTCCTACTAATCTATTTAAAAAATTAAAGCTGCACACCAAAGTTTGAATGCCAAATAATAAATAATATTCTAATGTGGTCCATAGTTTTACTATCTTGTTCACATATAACTTTGTATTATGTGTTATTACTATGTTACAAAATCTCAATTTTTCTAGATGCAGAAGTGTCCAGGAGTTTGGAAAGGAGTGACTGGGTATCATGAGTCACCCATATGCATTTCTAGATACTCTGTCGAAGCTAGGAAGTATCATGTTTCTTGTAGATGATGTGTGATATGGATGACCTTTTTTGACGTGGTATTGAAAACACATAGATTGAGCTAAAATGTGGCATATACATAATACTGAATGTAACTTGGGTGAACTCTTCCAGAATATGAATGAAAGATCTCTAATTTTCTGGTGTGGAGTTTGGCAGGATGGGGTTTTACTTCCTTTCTTGAGCAGTTTTTCATTGCCTCAGTGTTAACTGTTTCACAGCAGTTTGACAATTAATGCTATGACTTGACTTAAATATATTTGTAAGTCATCCTTTTCAGGTAACATTTCTTTTATTGAAGTAATAGTTTCCTTTCACCTTCTGACAGAGATCTATTAGATCTTTTGCCAATGATGATCGCCATGTTATGGTGAAACATTCAACAATTTATCCGTCTCCGGAGGAACTTGAAGCTGTTCAGAATATGGTGTCTACTGTTGAGTGTGCTCTTAAACATGTCTCGGATTGGCTGGATGAAACAAATAAAGGCACAAAAGCAGAGGGTGAGACAGAAGTGAAGAAGGATGAGGCTGTAGACTCCTATTCCAAGTGAGTGTGACCTGACATTTGTGGTGCTGTCCTGTAATGCCCAGGGTCCCGTCCCACTGGGTTACATTTGCTGTTTGGTGTTCTTTGGGTTCTCTCATTTATATGACTGTAAACAAGGAAGTAAATGTTTGTGGAATTTTTCTGAGTTAAATTTGCAGGGAAAGCAAGAAAGGAATAATGATTAGACCAGAAAAAGAAGATAGACCTGTTCAGGATGCCTTTCGAGGGAGCAAGCACCAAGCCCTTTTAAAGAAAACTTCTCTTTTTTGGAGGTTATGCTATGTCATCTTTTTCATGTGTTGGTTTAGCCTCCTAAATTCAGAAATAAATAGTAGTGTTTTTGGTCTCTGGGAAAATCATAGAATGTCATTTTTGTCAGGTATTTAAAAATCCTGGTGTAGAAGAGAGAGTGCAGGAGAATATACTGTAAAGGTTTTTATGACTGTATCTGCGTTGTTGATTTCCAGGATCCAGTACAGTATCTTGCATATAGTAAATGCTCATTGGGTATTTGTGGAATGAATGAAGGCCTAATGGGAGCCAGACCCTTCAACAATTATAGCACAGTATTCCCAGTGCTGCAACAACAGTAAGAGATTAATGAGATGAAGCTGAATGATAACTAGGAAACTTTTTATGCCTTGCTAAACTTAGAGTTATTGTTTTGAGCAATGTCACTATGATTGGAATAATTGTATGGTTTACTTCAAAAAATGTAGCTCATTTGACTCTATTGTATTAATAGGATTAAGAACATTACTTTGGCTGCAACTGGTAAATTGAGGATAGAAGTTACAGAATTTTTTCTCAGGCTTTCAATTCTAAATCTGTGATAAGTAGATAATAGTGGGAAGGTAGTAATAAATTGATATCTTTAACTGAGTGATAGTGTAACCTTTCCATCTTCAGATGAAAGAAAATCAGTATCAGTTTTTAGCTGAAGAATGTATTTTCTTGACTTTGTTAGCTTTTTACAGGTAATATATACATTGTATCTAGTCAGGGACGTGTCAGCTAGAAGTTTCTTGGCAGTAATTCACTTTTTCTTGCATATGATGGCTTTAAAAAAGATACTGTCAAATTTGGGGGTTCTTGGTAATTAGTAGTATCATCCAGTAATCTAGCCCATTCCCAGTGCAAGTTAAATCCCAGTCCCTGTGCAAGTGAAATAGTCATGCATTCCTTATTTATTGATTGACTGATTGGCCACGCTGTGTGGTTTTCATGGTCTTAGTTCGTGGACCAGGGATTGAACTCCAGCCATGGCAGTGAACATGCTGAGTCCTAACCACTGGACCGCCAGTGAGTTACCACATTACATATTTAAATTGCACGTTGGAATGTGTTTATACCCTTTTAAAAACTTTTTTTTATTGTGGTAAAATACATATAAAATTTGCTATTTTTACTATTTCTAAGTGGAGTTTTATTTTTCAGTGAAGTTCAGGCCTTCTAAATACATCTTCTGTTTGCTGTCAAGGCTGAGCAGACCTTTGGAAAGTGCTCCAGTAGACTTTTGCTTAACTGGATCAGGTCACTGAGTTTTCAAGGTTTTTAAAAGATAACATACTCCGTGCTTTGTTTGGATCTTTAAATAGAGTGCTCTGTGTGCAGGCTATCAATTGTCTCTGTAAAGTGTTTCCAGTTTGTGGAACATTCCGGGGTTGAGCACTTGTGTATGGTTCTTCCCATGTGGTAGAACTCAAGGAGTGCAGAACGATCGTGTCCTTAGAACAGAGGCGTCCAAGAACAGAGGTGTGTTCTGGTCATAGATACGTATTATGCTCCTGGAGTATGCTAAGCACTACAGAGGGCATAGAGATGGGGAAAGCTAGCTTATATTTACTAAGCACCTCTTATTGCCAGAGACTGGTAGGCAGCTTTAACCTGTGTGCTGTTACCTTACCTCTTTACAAGCTGACTCACAAGTCAAATAAATTGAATAAGTTTACACTATTTGTATTTTAGGAATATTAGCTTAATTTTAATTAGTTCCCTGTATCTGGGTCACTTGCGTTATAATACGTCATATTCAAATTCATTATTAAAATTCAGAACTGAATTAGGACTTAGTTTCTCTGCTCAGTCATGCTGTCTTGTACATGATAAGACCAAGTATATCATAATTATGATATGGAATTTAATAAGCAAGCTAATAATGGCTAGTTAAGAATGTCTGCCATTTATTGAGTGCCAATTACTGTACCAGATTACTTTTCACATTATTTTACAACAAACCTGCTAGTCTCTATTATTGTTATCCCCCTTCTCCACCCCCATTTTACTTAAGAGATTTCCACTACTTATGAAAAAACAGGAACTCAGAATCATTAACAAACTTTAACTTGCTTAAGGTCAGTGAATGAGTGTGTGGTGGAGTCAGGATTCACATTCAAGTCTGTCGGACTCCCGATCCAGTTTTCTTAGCATCTTTACTTCACGTATCTGTGACAAAAATGTGAAAATACAGAGCAGGGAGAGACTATATGCTGGTTCGGGGGATCAGAAAAAACTTTATGAAGGAGGTAGCATTTGCAGTAGGTCCAGAGGATGAGTAGGGTTTTGTCAGGCAGTGGAAGTGGAAGAAGAAATAAATCTCAGCAAAGATCTAGGTGTGAGAAAATATAGGGACTGTTTAAGGAATATTGAGCTATTAATATATGCCAGGCTCTGGGCTAAGTTCATTACTTACACTAATTAAATGACATTCTCAGTACCACTCTGAGGGAGGTATTATTTCTTTTCTACAAATGAGAAGGCAGGCTCAAAAGAGTCAAGTAATTTGTAATTTGTCCAATGTCACACAGTAAGTGGCAGAGCTGGGATTCGAAGCAGGAAGTCATGCTGTCTCCTCAATTGCCTCCCAATATGCTCATGTCTAAGTGTTCAGTGGAATACCAGGAAAATAACAGGCAGAGTTCCATCCATGTGGTGCTTTTGGAAGACTGTTCTGGTTGCAACATACTGTGTACATACAGTAGCTGAGATAGATGGTAGGGGTTAGTTTTAGTAAGGCCAGTGGAGAGGAAGTTATTGAGGTGGTCTAGGTAAGAGGTAGTAAGAGCCTGAAAATAAGCTAGTTTGAAGGCAGGGGTTTGAGGGTGATTACAGAGGGGCAATTAAAAAACTGTTACTAGATTTGGGAGAATGAGAAGATGAAAGAACAGGGATATAGAAGAAAAAAGAATCAAAGATGAGACTCTGTTCTTTTTTTTTTTTGCGGTACACGGGCCTCTCACTGTTGTGGCCTCTCCCGTTGCGGAGCACAGGCTCCGGACGCGCAGGCTCAGCGGCCATGGCTCACGGGCCTAGCCGCTCTGCGGCATGTGGGATCTTCCTGGACCGGGGCACGAACCTGTGTCCCCTGCATCGGCAGGCGGACTGTCTACCACTGCGCCACCAGGGAAGCCCTAGACTCTATTCTTAATATCAAATAATTCCATACTTGGTTCACTTCCTTCAAAATGCTTTTTCTTTCTTTCTATACTTGTACCACCCTTATAGTTTTTCATTGATTTAACGTTTACTGAATCTCTAAGGAGTGTCAGGCACTGAGCCGTGGCTGGGTTATTTATAACTTCCTGTCTTGTTTCCACTGCCACAATTTACTTCTGTCCCTTCTCCTTTCTCTAGTTCATTCCCCACTCTGCTGACTTGGGCCCAACTCTGCTGATTCTTTGCCTCCAGCTAGAATGACCTTTTTTTCTATTTAACCAAATCACGACTCTGCTGAAGTCACACTTGCAGGTTGCCTTGCTTGACCTCTCTAATTTTGACCTCTCTCTTTTCTGAAATTGGGAAGCAGCTGTAATTATATAAAGAACTTGAGTGTTATGGTCAGACCAACTTGAGTTTGAATCTCGGCTTTGCCATTTTACTCTCTCTGTGAACTTGAGCAATTAATCACTTTTTCTGAGATTCGCATTCCTTGTCTTTCAAATACAGGGCTCTCTTTGTAAGGTTTAATGAGATCTGTGGCACTCAGTTTATTCTCAGATGTCACCTTTCTCTTCCCTTTGAAGCAGGTTTTAAACAGCTTTTGTACTTAGTCTGCAGTGTGAGCCTCAGGAGCTGGAGAGTTTGGAGCTCCTTTAGTATGTTTTCCATACTCAAACAGTTGCTTGCTTGTTGAATGACCGCTCAGTTTAGTTACATTTTCACTTGTGATTGAGGGAAATGAACCAATAAGAAACTTTTGGTATTAAAATCAAGGATAGATGTTAACAGTATTCTTACACACCATTCATGACTTGATGTTCTTTGAATGTTTGTTCTTTTAGCTACCACTGGATATGGAATGCCTGTGTTGGCAGATCATCTTTGGGTTCCTCAGCTCTTTACTTTTATCACATTATTCTCCTTTCCCCAGAAACTTTTATGGATTCCTAGAATGCTACAGCTAGAAGGGATGAGCTAAGGCTTATCTAGTGGATAGCCATTTTACAGTTACATATACTGAGCCAGCAGGCACCACTAGGAGTAGAGCTCAGGTCTTTTAATTTCCACCCTGATGTTCCTTCTTAGTATACCATGGTGTTCATGTTTCTCACAATTCTTTAATTACTTAATTAAAAGACAGAAGGAGGAAGTTAGAAAAATTGAAAAGATATTTAAGGGGATACAGTATTTTTGGATTTTCCTAAGCAATATAGATTTAATAAAGTATTGAAAGATCTGTAGTCTGAAATATTCTCCCTATTGATTCTTTGTGGTAGATAGTTTATGAGCCTTAAATCTGAGATGTACTTTTGCAGAATTTTGGATATTTGGATTTATGTTCTCCCTTATCAATTCATATGGTTAGCCAGAAAGCCAAGTGATGATGAAGTTATAGTTTGGGAAATAGGTTGTGAAAGTAATCATTCAGACTTTTATTTTTAGGGATCAAGGTGGTCGGACATTATGTGGTGTAATGAGGATTGGCCTGGTTGCAAAAGGCTTGCTGATTAAAGATGATATGGACTTGGAGCTGGTTTTAATGTGCAAAGACAAACCCACAGAGACCCTGTTAAATACAGTCAAAGATAATCTTCCTATTCAGATTCAGGTGAGTACAGTTTAATTGTACCTCTAGGAGAATTTGTAAAAAGGTAAAAATAGGCCGTGACCTTGATAAATTTAATAAGAAATTGGTAATAGTAAAGGGTAGGTACAGACAAGTGGAATTACTACTCTGGGTCAGTGACTCATCCATCACATCTAAGGCAAACTTCTGGTGATTAGTATTAAGGATATATTTACCAAATTAAGATGGCTCTTAAAGTACGGTCTTAAATTTTTCAGATGTGTCTTGCTGACAGTCTTCATGTTTTCCAGACTAGGCCTCTCAGCATTATAAAACTCTTAGAAAGGTTGGTATAATGCAGAAAAGAATTGAAAGATCAAAAAGAGCCTAGACAACTGGAGACTTCCATAGATGATAATTTTTTAAATTGAAGACTGTTAATTTAACTTCACTCATTCATTCTGTTAATGGAAAGTTGCTATTAATTCCTTGTTTCCAAACCTTTTTCACATTGGGATGCATTTAGACAATTTTAATGTTGTCATGCTTCCTGGAGGATGCTGCTGGAGGCTGAGGGCTCCTCAGGGCTGAAGTCAACCGGTTCATCTGGGGCTGTGGTCACCTTAGGACCTGCTCTGCCAGCCTGCTCCAAGGGCTAGTTGCATCACTAATTGGGAAGCAATGATCACCTTTCAATTTCAGATGTGTTATCTGTGGTATAATTAGATTATAGCTTTTTGATGATTTCATATTAGTTAGTCTTTACATCCATGTCACATAAATAGATACGAGTATACAAGGTCAAACTGTTGAGTTGTTGAATGCTCTCTTTTTTTGTTGTTGGTTTCCTGTATTTGTATTTCTTCTAAAGAGACTTTTTCCCCCCAAGTAATATGAATTCTAAATTTGTTTTTATTAGCTTTGTTACTGGATCATTTTCTTTCATATTCACCAACTGATCTTCAAAACCATCTTCCTGATTTTTTAATCTACTGTTCCTGACACTCAAATTTGTGTTACTTGTTGACACATTCTCCTGTATTAACTTCTGGAGCACTGTTTTATTTTATCATTTTTAGATCTTAAGGTTTTCTAAGTGACTGAACAAACATTTGGCTTTTCCATTTTCAATTCTGATTGAAGAAAGGTTTCTGTTCTTTCAAGGGTTAAATTCATTTCTTTTAAAAAATTATTTTAAATCCTTATGTGATCATTTGGGGAGGGAGAGTGGTAAGCAACATGGAGTACAATAAAGCTTTAAGAAATGGAAAGCTCAGTAACGGTTTTCTGAATAACTATACTTTTTGTTATCAGAATGTTAACAAAATTCATCTTTTTTCCATTATTTTTTATATTGTTTTAAAATTTAATCTTTATTTCTGCTTTTATTGTAGTGAACATTGTTACTCTTAGATTTATGCTAAAGCAGTGATCAAAGGGTTGGACATAGAGGCTTTTCCAACCATCTCACCCCCTTTTCTGTTCCACTTAGTGCGTCCTGTTTATGAGAGTGGTCATATTTTCAGGTATGTCAGGATGGAAAAAGGGTTGAGAACCATTTGCACTAAGAAACTGAAGTTCTTATCCTGACGATCTGTCGTATTTCTTGAGTATTGAAGATAGAGAAGATTGGAGCTTCAGTTGCATTAATAGAACTTTCTCTGTGTAGATCACAACTGTGTGAACTCTGCATTTTCTCTCCTGAGTGAGGGTCTTTATTTCTGGGCACCACAGTTTTAAAATGTTCTTGTCGAGCTAGCAGGTGTTCAAGGGAGGGACCCAGGAGAGAGTGTGGGCTGTGTAAACTGTTTCAAAGTTGAAGGGAGGAGGGCTTTTTAGCCTAGAGAAGCCGAAAAAAGACACAAATATCTTTAGATCTTGAAGAGCTTCTTGGAAGAGGTAAAGGTGGCCTGAACTCTTAAGACCAGTGGTGGACATTATAAGAAACAACAGAAATTAACACAGCATTGTGAAGCAATTATACTCCAATAAAGATGTATTAAAAAAAATTTTTTTTTAAACTGCTGGAAAAAAAAAAAAAGAAACATATTTGAATTTACCATAGCCAATAGAGTAATCCGGCAGTGAAACTGGCTGCTTTGTGTGATGGTTAGATCCATGACCATAGGTGTTTGGGTAAAGGTACCCAAATAAAATGGGTATGTAATTGTACACCCATTTTATATTAAATTGTATACATGTACACACATATATACACCCACATATATACACATAAGCACAGACATAGTTTTATTACTAATAATATTTCAGAAAATCATTTTAAATGTGATTTTTACCTTTAAAAATCACTACCTCCCCTTTGTTTTCTTGGTGTTTATTTGGAAAACCAGTCTCTGATATGATATGATCTTATTTTCTTGTGAATTAAAAATCTTTTTCCTGAGCACTTATTATAGCAAAACTTTCAGTTATCAAAGTACCTTAATTAATTGGGGTTGTACCTTACCTTTTCTCTACATACTCTTTTCTAGGGTGATTTTAGTACTTCCTTGAGCAAGGGAGAAGGATGACCAAAACCAGAATCACTTAGAATTAGTCTAGCCCAAAACTCATACCATATGTTTATTACTTTGGATGTGTCTTATGGTGATCTGCATGTATAATTTTTTTTTAAGACATATACATGAGACCTATTTTTTATTTTTTTAAATTTTATCGTTTAAAATATTTTATCTATCTATCTATCTATCTGGCTGTGTCGGGTGTTAGTGTGGTGTGCGGGCTCTTCATTGTGTCACATGGGCTTCTCTCTAGTTGTGGCGCATGGGCTCAGTAGTTGCAGCACGTGGACTCTCTAGTGGCTGTGGGCTCTCTAGTTGTGGCACGTGGGCTCAGTAGTTGTGGCATGTGGACTCTCTAGTTGTGGTGTGCAGGCTCTAGAGCGTGCAGGTTTAGTTGCCCCGTGGTATGTGGGATCTTAGTTCCCCGACCAGGGATCGAACCCGCGTCCCCTGCATTGGAAGTTGGATTCTTAATCACTGGACCATTGAAATTTACTTGCAATTTCAAACTAAATTGAAAAATTTAGTTTGCTTTTTCTCTGATACATCTTTAATACTCTTATAGTGGCAAAATGAATGTGAGCCGTTTTCTGCTTCTTCTCTGTATTCTAGTTCTGGTTTTTCTAGCCACTGTGTTGCTTTTCCCTTCCTTGGTTTCCTCTGTTCAAAATTAAGGTAATGAATTTTCTATTTTCTGTCTTTTTTGGGATGTTTAATGGTAAAATGCTGGTTTTATATAAATGGCTTTTAGTTCCTTCAATGCTCGGTGATGAGCAGAGACCCAGGAGTGTTACTGTTCAGCTATTTATGTCAGATAATAGATACTAAATTTCACCACCAAGAATGGCCCTGCACAACTTATTAAACTATTAACTTTAATGATACGTTAAATATAACAATATATGATTCTAATTGGTGATTATTTTTTGTATGTGTATAATTGTATGTTAAAAGAAGCAATGTACATTTCCCTGTGGATGTCAGATGACTTGCCCTGAAGAAGGTCTCACTTGAATGATCTCTGAGACCTGTTGTTAGGAAGTTAGTTACTTGTTTATATTAACTTTTTTGCTGATGAGTGACTGTGCAGAGATCCTTTTTTATTCATTCTTCCTTGATTTTCTTTAAAAATCTACATAATCTTATATAAAAACCTATCTAATCTTATAAGTTCTTAGCAAGTAGGAGTTCCTGTTTAGGCTGTCCTATCAAAAAGTTATCAGTTTAGAGCAGTGGTCCCCAACCTTTTTGGCACCAGGGACCGGTTTTGTGGAAGACAGTTTTTCCATGGGGGTGCATGGGGGGCAATGGTTTAGGCAGTAATATGAGCGATGGGGGGGAGCAGATGAAGCTTCCCTTGCTTGCCCGCCACTTACCTCCTGCTGTACAGCCTGGTTCTTAACAGGCCACGGACCGGTACAGAGGAACAATTATAGAATAATAAACTGCTGGGAATGCTCTCTAAACTGGGGGTTTATTATTCTATACTTGTCCTCTGTAATAATTTCAAGAACAATAATTTACCTTTTCTCATATAATGATGCTTTTGGTAACTTTCATTTTCAAATATTAGAAAGAATGGTTTTAAATGTTGTTTAATAATTGTATAGATGATTGACATTGTGGTTGCTATTTGAGGGATGGAGAAAGGATTTGCTGGTAAGTTGGGAGGAGAGAAAAATGTTACCTCTACACTAAAGAACTAGTTAAAGACTATTTGCTCTTTTAGCACAGTAATACTAATCCTTAATAACATTTAAAAACGTAAGGGACAGTCATTCATTTTTTGAAATTTTAATTAATTGGGTATTTTTGAAATCTCTGTGACTTTCAGAAACTCACAGAAGAGAAATATCAAGTGGAACAATGTGTAGATGAGGCATCTATTATAATTCGGAATACAAAAGAACCCACGCTAACTTTGAAGGTGATACTTACTTCCCCTCTAATTAGGGACGAATTGGAGAAGAAGGACGGAGGTACACATGTGTATATATATATATATATATAGATAGATGTATATATATAAATATATATTTGTTTTGTTCACATAAGCACTCTCTTGAATGCTATGTTAATTGTTTTATGGATTTAAGAAATACCTGTCTTCGTTTTACGCCACTTATAGTATTTTAAGCAGCTTTATTTACACAATCACTGTATTTTACAAAAATGTTTATATTGGAAATATAAGATACGTTAATTAATTCAAAAACCTGTGCTTATCATGTTGGTCTTAAATCCACTTTAATTTTTATACTGTTTTGGTGTTCTGTTTTACTTTGTCTAGTATTGCAGTGTTATTGGTATCAGCCAACCTATTCTGTGTGGCTTGGTTATTAGGTCTGATTTTAGGCTTAAATGTGGTTCAAAACAGTATTATTTTCAAATTTACTCGCTTATTGTGTCAAGTTACTCATTTGCACATCTCTCTTGACTTCTAATAACTATATAACCTCTTAAGAATTATGCTTTATCTAATTGCCTAAGTGTAAATGTTTTATAATGTAAGAGATACAAATTGGGGGACTGATTTTTTTTTTAATAAATAATCTTTAGTAAATTTCTTTTCTAGGAGGTTTGTGATCCTGTTAACATTTAAAATTTTATATGTGTGGGAATCATGCTTTAAACTAACTTTCTTCTGAAGTTGAAAAGAATTTCTGCATGGCAATGCCATCGTACAAAAGAGTGATAAATCTCTTCAGTTTTGAGAAGTAATGATGGAGCTGGGTTTCTTTTTTGATATTTTTATCCTTTCACATTAGCTTGTTACTGCCTCTCAGTCCTGTCACTAGAAACTTGCCATGTGATATTTCCCCTGTGTCAGACCTTTGACCAACTGGCCCCTCCCTATCATGACAATTTAGAGGCAATGCGGCTTAACTGGACCAACGTGGGGTGGGGGGGACTCCCTGTTGCTGTTTTTTCATCACTAGACATTCAGCAGGTTCCATTGCTTACTCCCCTACCTGAAATACCAGTGCAGCAAGAAGTATTGGTTAGTGTCTTAATTTATTTCAAGTTGATGATAAAGGAAGAAAAAGACACATTTACCAGAGATGTTAGAATTTCGAGTTTTGGCAGACATGACTCAGGATTTCTTAAAGTAAAAGTGATAGACTCCTTTTGTAAAAAGTCTTCTGGGGTAACTAAAATCAGCTATACCATACCCGACGGATATAAACTAGACACATTTATGAGTCATAGCTTAAAATTAAAATGCATCCTATCTATAATTAGGTTTATGCCTGTACTTTTTTTTTTTGGCTGCATATAGTATCTCTAACACCTCTGAAGAACCAATCTTAAATGGCTTAATTTCTTTAACAGCTTTACAGTTCACCATTAACTGTAGAACTATAAAATGATTTCTGAAGTATCAAGATAATTCTGTTAATTCTGTTAAGCTGTGTTCTCTTGACCCTCTAGTGTAAAACTAACCATTTCTAAGTATAGTTATAATTATAGATATTATTAAAAATTCTTTGAGTATAGAGAGATGAAAGAAGATTGAAGTTGCCAAAGGCTAGATTTGTCTAGATTTGAAAGTGCCGAAAACTGGATAATGTTTGCTTGTAGCTGTAGACATCCCTTCCATTACTTTAAAAGTATTGAGAATATCAGGCTTCTTTTTCCCTATGGCTTTGTGCACTTACATGGGATTTTATCAGTTTTCAGTGATGCCCTTAAGCTTAGTCTGTTGCCTTTATAACTTTATGTTCAGAGAACCTGAAAACAGATTCTTAGAATATTGCACCCTTACTAGAAGACTAGTTATTACAGAATGGAATTTGTAGGAGAGTAGGAGAGTTATAGTCTCTATTCAAGGTGTTTGGGTTACTAAAGGATCCCAAGACCTCTTTATAATATGAATCTCATCAGATGATGTTAGCATAATTGTGTGGGATCAGGTAAGATGAAAGAATCAGCTTGGATCTAATGATTTACACGTTACTTCCTCTCCTTTTAAATGGCAGAAAGATTTGCTTTGCCGTTTTCCTTAACCTCACTGCCCTGTTGACTCGCTTGTTATCTCTTATAATTTGCCCATTTTGTCTAATTTGGACTTTGTCAAAGTTTTGTTTTTTTAAAATTTTTAATTTATTTTTGGCTGCGTTGGGTTTTTGTTGCTGCGCGTGGGCTTTCTTTAGTTGTGGCAAGTGGGGGCTACTCTTCATTGCGGGCTTCTCATTGCAGTGGCTTCTCTTGTTGCAGAGCACAGTCTCTAGGCACACGGCTTCAGTTGCGGCACACAGGCTCAGTAGTTGCGGCGTGCAAGCTCTAGGGTGTGCGGGATTCGGTAGTGGTGGCTTGCGGGCTCTAGAGTGCAGGCTCAGTAGTTGTGGCACGGGCTTAGTTGCTCCGCAGCATGTGGGATTTTCCTGGACCAGGGATCGAACCCGTGTCCCCTGCATTGGCAGGCGGATTCTTAACCACTGCGCCACCGGGGAAGTCCCTGTCAAGAGGTTTTTTTTTTTTTTTTTTTTGATCTGCACTAGCAGTTTTTTGTATTCCTGGGCAACTTTGAGGATCCAGTATAACTAAGCATTTGAGATCTGGGCTATACAATTTTGTAGGATTTGTTTTATCACACCAGATGGCTCCTCTTGCCTTGATGCAGTTCTTTTCAGCTGCATGGGGTGAAAGCACAAGATTCATTTGGGTTCCAGGGATTTCTGAGTTTAAGAGAGATCTCTTTAAAAAAATCTGCGTTCATTTTCTTTCTCAGAGTTTAAAAAAATAGGCATTGTAACTTTTTGGGAGACATTTTCCTATAGAATTTCAATTTCTCCCCTCCCACAAAACAAACAGGCTGTTCACAATACATACCTTATGTCTTTCTCTTCCCTCTCTTCACTTGCCACATATTTGGGTAAAATCAAAAAAGGGAAAAAATGTCCGAGAGCAGGCAGAACTGGAGGACTGGGGCAGGTGAAGAGCATCACACTTACCTCCTCAGGGTTGTCTCTGCAGAAGTGGATCTATCTAACTACTCGTTTCAAATCACTGTTTAGATTTTCAGTGGCCAGAGTACATAGTGAATCTCTTTGGTGTGGTTTAATGTTTCACAGGTAAGAGTTCTCCTGTGCCGCCAGTCTTTTTTCCATATTCTAACCCTTTACTTGAAGGCCCTGTAGAATAACCATTCCCCATAACTACATGCTTCCTGCTAAAGAAGGCACAGGAGAAAAAGCACAGACCTTGGTGCCTGGCAGCCAAGTGTTTGATTCTTAACTCCATTAACTATTACTCTGTGACCTTGGACAGGTTTCTTTATTTTAAAATGTGGGTAATGAATACTTTAGAAAGTTGTTACATGAGAGAATTTATGTAATGTAACCTGTACGATACTCAGCACAAAGCGATTGCTTAGTAAATAGTAGTAGTTACTCAGCTTACTAAAAAATGTCACAGCACAAACTCATCTACTCAAAGTGCCTTGAGTTCACAGTGAGAATAATATGTACATGATAGGTCTGAAGAAGTGAACGTAAACACAGTTAAACTCATAAATAGCCATTGAAGTGTAGTATTGGAATCAGTATACTGTATTTGCTGCAGTGCTAATAATGAGCTCTCTTACTATAAAGTTTATGATTCATTGAGACAGGTGTCTTTTTCCCTACCTCTGTCCTTTATCCCTAGCACCTGGAGTGGTACCTAATACTTAGTAGGCAATCAAAAGAAAATCTGTTAAATGAATTTTTGTAGCTAGCATATTATCTGATCAAATAGAACTGTCTGGTATGCAAGAAGCATTAACAGTGGACATCTCAGAATTCAAGTAATATATATTGAAGATTTAGCTTTGTTAGGGTATTTTATAACATACTGTGTTATAAGCACTTTCTCATATATGATTTATTTGAACCCTCAGAACAGTTCTATGAGGTAGATAATTGTACTGTTGTATAAATGAAGAAAGTCTCACGTTTTACCCGTTTCCTCTGACTCTTAAGTCCAGTTACTATCTAGGATGATCATAGGAGCATCTTAGCTGATTTAGTTATTCTGAGCATCACACAGTCTAAGCTTCTTTTGGTGCTTGTGATTTTAAACCAGAAGTATATTTGCTATGAGGCTGATAAATCCAGCTGCTTATTGTATTTACAGTGCAATTTGAAACCAAGTGGATAGGGAAACTACAGAGGCACTTGTGGCTAAGGCTAAGATAAACCGCAGCCCTCAGTATGAAGATAGATTCTCAGGGGTTCACAGAGAAGCTGCCCGAGAGTCCCTTTTCCGTATTTGTGCCAGTGTGAACTTCTGATGCTTTTTGGCAGAAGTTCGCTAGCATGAGTCCTGCTAGGTGGCAGACCAGTCCAGAGATCACAACTAGGATTTATAACAATGCTGCAGGCTTTATTTTCCTGCCTTCCCCAGCTGCTAGACCTACATTATCCAGTGCAAACCTGTAGCCACTATCTTTCCAGTGGCTCACTGCCTACTGAGGCACTGAAGAAAAGTGATATCTAGTGATGTTTCTACCATAAAGTAGGAGAACAGTGCTCTGTTTTACCCTAGTGCTACATTTACTTGTTCACATTATTGTGGCCTGAGATTTCGCACGGGCAGTGACTTGAAGCATAATGTCTGCTCTCCGCAAAGCCTCAAGGAATTAGGAGAAGGGACTGCATGAGTATCTTCGGGCTACCCTGGAAATGCTGTCAGCTCAGTAGCTCAGCTTCATTCCAACTTTGAAATGTTAAGGAGGCCTTCGTGATAACTCAGCTTGGTTATTTTACCTTTGAAGAGCCCAGGTTCCAGGCACAGAAATCCTATTTAACACAGTCATGTTCTGGCTTTTCCCCACCCCATCTCCAGGCTAGTGTTTTTGTGAACGGGCAAAGAGTTAGCTTGCATGTAAGGGATGGAGGGAAACTGACCAGCATTTCCTGCCATACAGTGTGTTTCTGGTCACTGATCTAACCTCTAACCAAATAAATGAAGTTAGGCATAATAGACTTCTTTTCAGTGCTTCCATTGTTTCGAATGTTTTATGTACCTTCATGCCCTGATACCAGGTTACTGAGCAGTGAAGTTTTTAAAAAGCTGTTTTCTTTGCTTTTGTCATTTTTGTTGCTATCCCCTATCTGTTTTAGTGGTCACTGTAGGAAAAAATGAAATGGCTCACAGTTCCATTGTTTCTAAGTTAAAGACTCCAAGATGCCTTTTTATCAGAAAAGCTTTGCTTCCCCGCAAAATTGAAACATCTATGTTAAAGTTCACACAGAAATGTTAAACTTGAGGTTCTTCTTTGAGAAGTAGCAGTGTTTTTCCAGCAACAATCCTGTGATTGCCACATTAAGTAAGTTATTTTTTTTAATGAATGAAAATATAAAAAACTATGTAATTAATTATATAAAGGAAATAGGCAAGCAGGGCTTATAAGTAGCACTGCAGTGCCATATAAATTTATATAGTTTTAAAATAAGAAACTTTGAAGAAGATAAAATAAGATAAATGATTACATCTCCTCTGCTGTTTCCCACCTCATGAATATTGAAACATTTTGGATCTTTTGACTTTTTGATGGTCAGAGCATGAAGAAAAGAAACATGGCCATTGTGATGGTGATATAAAAAGGAATCCGGTGGAAGTCTTCTGTTCACTGCCTGTCCCTTTCATCTCTTTTTAGTAGAATCTGCTGCCTCCAAATGTTGACTGTCTGTAGCAAGCAGATGTCAGTATTTTTATTTTTATTTTTTAATAAGAATTAATGGATATAATCTGACTTTGGGAATGAAAGAATTTGTCTAAACATTTTTGCCATTAAATAAAAATGTCTCTGTGGTGATGAGCAGATGTTAATTACAAGCTCTGTTCACTGGACGAAAGTATCAGAAAGTTCAAAGAGTTGTTTTGCCTTGTCTTTTCCTATCCAAACTTCCTCTGACTCACTCCCTTCTTCCATTGACCCTCCGCTTCCAAATACTCCTACTTGATACAATGATAGAATAAAACTTAGTTTGCTTTACTCTTAACTTAAAGATTGAAGTCCTAAAAAATAAGCACGGTCCATACCTTTTCTTGGGATTACATTATTTAGCAGTCAGTCAACCTTTGTCATGTCTAACTTTTAAGAGATCCTAATTGTTCATTTACAGTAGTTTGTGCTACCTTGTACGTGAGCTTTACACAGATGCTTGTATTGACCACAGTTAAACATTTTCACATATAAACATGAAAATGAGTGAGTTGTATGCTTTGTGTCATTAAAAAGACATAATTAAGCAAGGCCAGGAACTAGATCACCTATGAAATAAGTACCCATAGTATGTTTGCTTATGTTTATAAATAAAAACATATTAACAGTTCTTTTTGAGGCTTTCCATTTAATGAGTAAAAAGGGGTGATGAAATGAAACCCCGTGTTTTGAATTTGTTGGCAGAGATTAATGTGAAACAATGCAAGTATCTGCTGTAGAGCTCGCCTGGTCAAAAAATAAGTGTGTAGCACTTCAGCCTTTACGTGTTGCAGCCAATAAGGAAAGCCCACATAGACATACTGCTGAGTTTGTGACTGTCATGATTATACCAGGAAGGAGTGTTGGTGGACTTGCTAAGAGAGTTCTTAAAAGAGGATGGTGAATATGACTTAATTGGATTAGTCAAAGAATTGTTCTCCAAGAAACATTTGTATGTTGTATGCATTTAAGTAATGCACCAAGTCTTCAAAAGTTTAAAAACCCACTTCCTAGTGGCTTAGAGGAAATGAATTTGGCTGTCTAAACGTGGGTTTAGTATCTTGTGACAGCTTCTCGAATGTGGATGTTTGTCACTAATCACACATTTGAGTTCTTAATTTTGCTGCTCTGGGCCATCTAATCCAACTTTGAAATGTTAAGGCAAGTCAAATAGTTGTACTTAGATAGTATTTTTTGCTGCTTTTTGAAAAAAAGCTATGTAAAACTTGAAGTGTATTTCAGTGTTTTTCATATTTGTAGTTTTAATAATTTTGGTTTAGAAAAGAAATAATTAGAAAACTCCAAGGTAACACTGGCAGAGTTCTCATCAGTGGGGTAAAGTTTCTATTAATGGTTATCTTGTTGGATGAGTTTATTCAGTTGTAAAAAAATAAAATTGCCATGCTCAGTGTATTCTTAGTATATCTCAGATTGATGACCTAAGAGAGCCCTAATTTTCCTTAAGAATTGATTAGTGATTAAAATCCCTTCTATAGCGAAAAATTGTTATTGCTAGTGGTCCCAGATTGCCACTCTTTGTCCCCTGCCAAAGGAAAAAGTGCTATGTACCTATTTTGTGCCCTGTGGTGTTATATACATGCTTAATAAGATCCCAGATTGGATGTAGCAGTGGTCATTGATTTGTTTACTGAACGAATGCCTTTGTGCTCCTGTTGGACTTGTGTGCAGAATGGCTCTGTTGACTGTTTACTTAAGTAATCATAGTGCACATAATTTAAAAAGAAAGCAACAAAGCCAAAACCTGAAATCTTCTGGGAGTCTTATTAGTTCACTCAAATGCTGCTCTTCTTTTTATTTTTATCGTTTGGTAATTTGACAGGAACCCCTTGGTCAAACTGTATCTGTCTCTCTTTATCCCATTTTCCCATTAGAAAAGGTTGCGATGAAAGATCCTCCGGACTTATTGGACAGGCAGAAATGCCTGAACGCCTTGGCGTCTCTTCGACATGCCAAATGGTTTCAGGTTGGCTCTTTGTTATTATCTTATTGTTATTGTAGCCTTGTGCAGGTTTCATTTGGAACACCTGCCTCTTAATGGTTTCTGTGTAATATATAAAACAGGAGTGCTCTCTGCCTCTTAGGGTTATTGTAGGAGCAAATGCTTTAATTTAGGTAAAGTGCCCAGTATAGCTTCTCCTGTAGTTAGTGATATTTAATTATCACATGATCCTTTTTGGCTTAGTACTCTGAATTTCAGATGATAGCTTATAAAATCCAAACATGGGGTGAGAAAAGCTAAAAGTTCAGACAGAGTTGCCTGGAAATGGGGTTGCCATGAGGCTATAAAAGTGACTTTAATAATATGCTTCCTTTACTTTAAAACCTGCCTTTCTAAACCATAATTTTACTACTCTTAAGAACTTGATTTTTTTGTTTACTTGACAATTTATGAATGACTAACTAATTAGTATTCATTTTAAAGAACCTATCCGTGATCAGTGTCCTTAAAATTAAGGGTGGATTTCAACAGGGATATTGGAACCATTTCGTTTGTTTTAGGCAAGGGCAAATGGATTAAAATCATGCGTAATTGTCCTCCGAATTCTGCGTGATTTGTGCAACAGAGTCCCCACATGGGCACCATTAAAAGGATGGGTAAGTACTTAAATATGATTAAAAGCACATTCTGAAGCTATAGTTAGAGGAAATCCTGTAGAAATTATATGTTACTGTAAAATGGCTATATTCTGAGTTAGCTAAGGTGTGCATTATCTATTTTTGTTCTGGAAAAAAATTATGGATCTTTTTATATGAATTCTTTTTTATGAATATAACTTTTCTACTTCATCATATTCATACTATACAGACTGAGCTATTTTTTCTGACAAAAAGTTTCTATACCTGTTAAAAGTAAGTGTCTTCCTGCACTTCACTCTGCACTGATGGTTGATTATTCTTCATCTACTGCCCAGGAAAGCCTGCGTGACTGGCACGTTTCTCTTTCAGTGCTACTTCCGTTTAAAGTAAAAATTACCTGGTATACCAGTGTAAGGCTCCTTTACCCTCTTTTTCTTTCTCTTTGAGTATAGACACTTAAAAATAAGTTCATATTAGTAATTGAAGTCAGGTGAATAGTACACTTAACTGTAGTTTATAATGTATATTGCCAAACTTACTTAATTTGGAAATTATTTTGCTTGAACCAATTAAGACCCAATAAAGAACATTATAAAACAAATAAAGCTATAAAAGGGTCATTTTAAATTAATTTAGCAATTATTACTTTGATATTGGCATCGTGAGTTTTTAGTTTATTAAATATGGAGAGTTGGTCCTTCTTTAATTCCAGTTGTAATAGTTGGGGCAGGATGTCTGAAATGAAGTCTTACTGTGGTTTGAGTGCTTCCTAGGTTAAGTGGGAGATATAGGTGGGCTGGGTTTGAACACTGATTATTTATTGGCTATTACTAACCTATATGAAGGCTTGTTAAAACTTTGTTAAGTCAATTAGATGACTGCAGTTTCTTAAGTAATCCTTTCAGGGTAAATAAAAATAAAGTTTTGGTGACAAAATGTCTTCTGAATATATTATCTCAAAAATGGTTGATTTAAACACTCTGGCTGGGGTAAAAGTTGATAATCAAGTGGGAAAAGTTAATTGGGCCCTAAATGTTAAATGGACTTTAACCTTTTTGGCCTCCATTGTAGATAGAAATGTCAGCTCACATTTAACTGGAATCCTTTTAACACTTGGTGCATGTACTAATTTGTAATTTAATATCTTCTAGCCACTAGAGCTTATATGTGAAAAGTCTATAGGTACTTGTAATAGACCTTTGGGCGCTGGGGAGGCCTTGAGACGAGTAATGGAGTGTTTGGCATCTGGAATTCTACTTCCTGGTAAGGGTTTCAAACTGTGGAGGCAGAAGAATCAGAAAAATTTCATTTTAGTTTAGTTTCCTATTATGTGCTAAGTTTGTCCTCTGCCCAGGGAAATGATGTGTAGGAGTTGTTTTGCTTGGAATTTTAGCAACTAGAATGCTTGAATGTTGGAGAAGTGCCATAAAACTCTCTCTCAATAATTGTAATTTATGTTCCATATGTACTAACATAAAAGGTACTAATAAGATATTGTGTCTGCTATGAATTTGCTTCACCTAGAGCTTTGAATTTGAAAATGTTTATGTTGAGTTAAAATGTATGAAGTTCATTCTGTTTGCAATCTGGTGATTAATTTGGAAAAATTCAATTTGGTCTTATTTTCCATATGTAATCCCTTTAAAGATTTGGGATGATTCATCATGCCATTTCTAAATTCTCAGAGTTAAAACCCAATTTCGACCTTAGATATACAAGTGACTTCTAGTAAAATAAGGACATTTATATGCTAACATACTGAAAATGAGTGTCCTTTTTACTCCATTTAAATTGAGGAGATTTTTAACCTCGTTCCTTAGTTTTTTTTTTCTTTTTCTCTCCATTCTTTTCTTTCTATTTTGTGTTAGTTTATTGAATTCTAAACTCAGTTCTGAATGATACTTGAGTTTTTCTTTTGCCTTTGCTAAAGGGGGTCCTGGTCTTCATGATCCTTGCGAGAGGGACCCAACAGATGCTCTGAGCTATATGACCATCCAACAAAAAGAAGATATTACCCACAGTGCACAGGTATGAGATGGGCCATATCACTGTGGTCTATTAGAGGGATATCGTGTAATTTATTTAAACACTTTATTCTTGCCTGCTGTTAGGGACTTTTGTCATCATAATAATAGTATTTGATGAATGTGTTTTTAGCTAGATGTTCTAAGGGCTTTATGAATGAAACATTTGAAATTTGAATAAATACTATCTTTTGTTCTTTAGCATGCACTCAGACTATCAGCCTTTGGCCAGATTTATAAAGTGCTGGAAATGGACCCCCTTCCATCTAGTAAGCCTTTTCAGAAATATTCCTGGTCAGTTACTGATAAAGAAGGTGAGTGTGCAAGTTTTTTATTGGGGTTGGATGTGTGCAGTGATGGAGATGGCCATGGGATGCGTCTCTTGTTAGAGCTGAGAGAACTTAATTTTTAACCCAAGTCATATAAGAACGTTTATTGGTTTTCTTCCATCCCATTAGTGACATCAGCTTGCTGTCATTTATTCTTATTAGTGATGAACTCATTTGGCTATGTTGATCAGATTCCATTACTGCATAGACTTAGGGACAACACTTTGAGAACCGCTGGTCTGAGGCGAAGAGAAAAGTCACAAACGAGGAGGAGACGTTGTCACGGTCACTCATCAGTTTGATGATCTTGTCATACTTGGAAGTGTTAATGTAACCAAGAAAGAGAAAACAAAAACATAGAGGAGGAGAAAAGTGTATTGGAAAATTCAGGACTGTCTTCCATTTGTACTAGTCTGTGTGAACTCAGATTAGAGTTTCAGCAGAAAGAGCACAGGCGTTAGTGTCAGTGTGACCTGGTTCCAGTCATAGTGCCCCTGCTTACTAGCTTTAGCTCTTGAGCGATTAGTTCATCACTTTATGTACTGATATTATTCCAACCTTATTGGCTGTTGTCAGATTAAAATGCTCAATTCAGTGCCTGGAAACAGTAGATACTCAAATGCAAATCCACTTACTCTTCTCATTATGCCACAAAAAACATTCCTCCCTCCCTCCCTCCCTCCCTCCCTTCCTTCCTTCATCTCTATTTATACTAGAAGGTGGGATGTTTAACACCATATTTTCACCTGGGACAACCCGCCTACCACAAATGATATTATTATTCTAACAATTTTGATATGACAAAAATAGTGGAATGGCCCAATCTATTTATTTAAACACTGGAATTCCAGTGGGTCTAAAGACTTTTCAGGGAGTCCACCAGATCAAAATTATTTCATAGTAATACTAAGGCTTTGTTTTTTCACCCTTTCCACTCTGTCTTTCATGAGTGTACAGTTGTCTAGAAGCTGTATATGACCTGTGATGGCATCGTCACTCTGATGGCTAATGAAATTTTTTGTATATTGCGTTAAAATTTTTTTGTTTTAACTTCTAATATGCTAAATATTGATAGATATTACCCACAAAACAAAGTTTTTTGGGTGCTCAATAATTTTTTAAGAGGGTAAAGTGGTCCTGAGACTGAAAAGTTTGAGAATCACTGCCTTACACTGTAAACTCCTCAAGGGTAAGGAATCCTCCAGACCTCACCACATAACTATTACAAAACCAATGCTCAAGAAATGTTGTGGAATGAAAGCTGTTTTCTTCCAGAGGGTGCTCACACAGCAGCAAAGAATTTTTGAAAGAGATTCACATAACCATGTCTCTGGATTGAATGACCGAATAAATATATAATAAATGATTGAATAAATATGTCTCAAATATATGTGTAGATTCTTATGGTTAATAATGAAAATTTTTATTTCAGTCACTGAATTCATAGCAGTTCTTTGGGTTTTGTATTTTTTCTTTCTCTAGATAGTAAAAGTATATCTATTGTTAACGTGACTTAGTTTTTTATGGTTTTTTTTTGTTTTGTTTTGTTTTGTTTTTAACATCAACAGTCTTTCTCAAGAGTTTGGGAACTGCTGGTCTGTCAATTTATAGCTTAAAATAGAACCAGACAGTTGGTGTTTCCATTTGAGCCCTGTCAGTTACTAGCTACATGACTTGGGCAGGTCACCTACACATTCTGTGCCTTAGCTATAAGATGAGGGAGCCAAGGTCATTGCCTCCAGACACTTGCTGCAGTCTTCCTCATACTTTCATGTTTTTACCACCTAGCCTCCTGACATTTGCTTTTAAACTTTATTCTTAGAATTCTTGGTGATTTCAATATGCATTTAGATGATTTTTTTTTTTTTCAGAATTTTGACTTCTTAATTCCTTGACTTCTTCTCCCACAAATACCTTGTTTTCTACCTTACCTCAGGTGCCCATTCTGTGGACATATCCTAGACCTTGTCTTCAATAACTGTACCTGTGCCCTGTCCCTAATTCATTCTCAAGAATCCCACTTTGTAAACCGCCTCTCATCATCATACTGTCAGGAGCAGTCCTCCTGCCCCAATTCTCGAACCTCACCATTGATTCTGTTAACTTTTCTTAGTCCCTCTCCTTCCTCATGTACTCACTTCTGTCCCTTCTCTGCTTATATTCACGTGGTCTGTCATTAATAATCACGCCCTAGCATATACCTTCACTTTGTTGATCCTGTCTTCCTGACAGCTCTGGTTGAAATCCAACTGTGTGCCTACACCAGGTTGTTGGACATCGTTGGAGAAAAAAATACATAGTCATCTTAACTGTTTTCCCTTTAAGTTTCAGACATTAACCTTAAGTAGACTGTTTGTGTTGGCTGGAAATCATCCTGTAAAGTCTAGAGTTCCCCAGTTTTCCTAGACAGCTGTTGCAAATCTTCTGTCATTTCACACTTCCCTCCCCAGGCCTCCCTCTCGTCTGATGACCTTATTTGCTCTAAGTACTCATGCGCTTTGCTTTCCCTCCCTTGACCGAATAAAGACCAGCCTTTCTGCTTGTCCACTATATCACATTCCCTTTTGTCTACAAATGGACATTATTCTAGCAGTTCTTTCTTTCCTCACCAGCGTCATTTCCTCCTTTTCTGCTTTTCTACTGGATCATTCTCATCAGCATAAAAACCTGCTATAATGCCTCCCATTTGAAAGACAAAGCTTAACTCCCCCTTGATTCTGCAGCTTCCTCCCATTTCTCTGCTCCCCTTTATAGCAGTACCTTCAGAAAGAGTGGCCTATTGTTTCTTTCTCCTTTTCCACACTTTCTTTAAAACTTATTCTAGGGGCTTCCCTGGTGGCGCAGTGGTTAAGAATCCGCCTGCCAGTGCAGGGGACACGGGTTTGAGCCCTGGTCCGGGAAGATCCCACATGCCGTGGAGCAACTACGCCTGTGCGCCACAACTACTGAGCCTGTGCTCTAGAGCCCACGAACCACAACTGTTGAGCCCACATGCTGCAACTACTGAAGCCCTTGCTCCTAGATCCTGTGCTCCGCAACAAGAGAAGCCACCACAATGAGAAGCCCGCGCACCGCAACGGAGAGTGGCCCCCACTCACCACAACTAGAGAAAGCCTGCGCACGGCAATGAAGACCCAACACAGCCAAAAATAAATTAATAAGTTAAAAAAAAAACACAACTTATTCTAATCAGCCTTTCTTCCTTGTCACTCTACCTAAGTCTGTCCTGTGACCTTCACGTTATTGCGTTCAGTGGTTAGCTTTCAGTACTCATCTTAGGCAGCTTTTCAGCAACACTGGACACAGATGAACACTTATTTCTGGTATATTTAGTTATGAGATATGGCACGTATATATAAAAGTATAAAATATTTATCATTTAAAAAGTAATTATTTTGGGCTTCCCTGGTGGCACAGTGGTTAAGAATCCACCTGCCAATGCAGGGAACATTGGTTCGAGCCCTGGTCCGGGAAGATCCCACATGCCACGGAACAACTAAGCCCGTGCGCCACAACTGCTGAGCCTGTGCTTTACAGCCCGCAAGCCGCAACTACTGAAGCCTGCATGCCTAGAGCCTGTGCTCCACAACAAGAGAAGCCACCGCAATGAGAAGCCCGCGCACCTCAGCGAAGAGCAGCCCCTGCTCACCACAGCTAGAGAAAGCCCACGCACAGCAGCAAAGACCCAACACAGCCAGAAATAAATAAATAAATTTAAAAACAAGTAATTATTTAACAATTCCATATAATCACCATCCTAGTTAAGAAACAGAACATTGTCACCTTCTCAGAAGCCATTTATTTATCCTGTACATCACCTCCGTGCCCCATGAACTACGATTCCTGATTTTTTGATAATTGTTTCCTTGATTTTCTTTAAAGCTTTTCCACCTTTGTGTGCTTTTTAAACAATTAATTGGATATTGCCTAGAACTTTTTAGAAATGGAATCATATTGAGTTTAATCTTTTGTGACTGACGTCTGTCTGTCCAGCATTGTTTGGGATATATTCATGTTATTGCATATAGCTATAGTGCATTTTTATACCTATATAGTATCCATTATGAATATACTACAACTTATCCATTGTGCTTTTGAAGGACATTAGGATTCTTCTTATTTTTTGGCAGCCACCCACATTGTTGCTGGGAGCCTTCTTATTCATGCCTCCTGGAGTATAGATCCAGGAGTTACTGTGGACCAGTATATGACCTAGGAAGTGGTATATATAGCAATTTATGTTGCCACCAGCAGTGTATGAAAGTTCCTGTTGTTCTGTATCCTCAACAACATTTGGTACTGTCAGACACTTTTTATTTCTTTTTTTTTTTTGCGGTACGTGGGCCTCTCACTGCTGTGGCCTCTCCCGTTGCGGAGCACAGGCTCCGGACGCGCAGGCTCAGAGGCCATGGCTCACGGGCCCAGCCGCCCCGCGGCATGTGGGATCTTCCCGGACCGGGGCACGAACCCGTGTCCCCTGCATTGGCAGGCAGATTCTTAACCAATCTGCCACCAGGGAAGTCCGTCAGACACTTTTTCTGGCGTGAAATACTACTTTTTTTTGACTTCTAGGTCATTACTTTATCTTGGGTCTGCTATCCCACTGCCCTTTCCTCAGCTGTCTTTATTTTTCCTCATCTTCCTGATTTCTGAATATTAGTATCCCAGGGTACAGGCCTCAGACCATTTCTCTTTATTTATACCCATTTAGACTCTTTAGGAGATCTTATCTAGTCTCTCATCTTGAAGTACCTTCTGTTCAGTGAAGATTCCCAAATGTATGTCTTCACTCTAGACTCCCAGCCCTTGACCTCAGCCCCAGCTATGCAAGTGTCTCCTCACTGTCTCCACACGGATGTCTAACAGACATCTCAAACTTAAGATGTCCTGTCCTTACTCTGCTTCTCATCTGTTCTTTCCATAGTTATCACCATCCCAGTCTTTGGAAACTCTATGCATCTCTGTGCTCAGGCCAAAAACCTTCACCCTTGAATCTTCTCTTTCTTTCACCCATATCCAAACCATCAGGAAATCCTAGCTGTTTTACTTTCAAAGTGTGTCCAGTATTCAGCTGTTTAATTTCTTCACTGCTACCATCCTGGCCTAAACTGCTGTCATCTCTTACCCTTGTTATTGCAGCATCTTCCCTATCTGGTCTTCCTTGCCCCTCTTGTCTGTTCTCAACAAAGCAGCAGTCTCTTTTTGTTCCCCTTAACATTTTATCTATAATTACAGATTCATAGGAAGTTGCAAAGATAGTACAGAGAGGTCCTGTGGACCCTTCACCTGGTTTCTTCCAATGGTTACATCTTATGCAACTTATAGGAGAACATGGAAACCAAGAAATTGACATTTATACAATGTGTGTATAGGTTTTATGCCATTTTATCACATTGTAGGTTTGTGTAACCACCATAGCAATCAAGACACAGAACTATTTCATCACCTCAAAGATCTCGTTTATGCTGCCCCTTTATAGTAACACCATTCCTCTTCCCACAGTCATCCCCAAGCCTTGGAAACCACTAACTTTTCTCCATCTCTATAATTTTGTTATTTCAAGGATTTTATGTCAATGAAGTTATCATTATCTGATCTTTTGAGATTCTCGTCCCCCAACTCAGCATAATGCCCTTGTGGCCCATCCAAGTTGTTTGGCATGTGTCAATAGTTTTGTTTCTTTTTGCTGTTAAGTAGGATTCCGTGGCATGAATGAGTCAGAGTTTGGTTTAACCATGCACCTATTGTAGGACATTCTGTTTGTCTCCAGTTTTGGGCTATTACAAATAAAGGTGCTGTGAACAATCTTGTGTAGGTTTTTGTGAGCAATTCACAAAAACGTAGATTTTTGTGTGTTAGATTGGCCAGCAGTTTTCCTTTGTTGTAATGTTTCATCAAGTTTTGGTTCTGAGGTTATGTGGGTCTTATGAGTTGGGAAGTGTCCGTCCTTCTTTTTCTGTTCCTTGGAAGAGTGTGTGTAAGATTGATGTTATTTCTTCCTTAAATGTTTGGAAGAATTTATCAGTGAAGCCATTTGGGCATGAGGTTTTCTTTAAGGAAAGGTTTTAAATTATGGATCTGATTTCCTTAATAGGCATCGAACTATCATCTTCTTATGAGAGTTTTGGTAAATTGTGTTTTTCTAAGAATTTGTCCATTTAATCTAAATTTAAAAATAAAGTAGTTTATAAGATCCTTTTATCTTTTTATTGTCTGCAGTATTGATGTCCTGTCTTATATGTTTTGTACCTCCTTTTTTTCTGATCGCTCTCACTAGAGGTTTATCAGTTTTTTTAGTCTTTAAAAAGAAATAAACTTTTGACTTTGTTGATCATCTCCTGATATATGCTTGTATTTTATGTCATTGATTTCTGCTCTTATCCTTTGTTTTTCCTCACTACCTTAATTTGCTGTTCTTCTTTAAATGTTTTGAAATAGATGAATACATTGTTGGCGTTTTTTTAAGCCTCTTACGTTATCATATATACTATTAAGACTAAGTTCTCCTTTATGCCCAGATTTATGTGCTTTGTACTCTTTTTACATTAGCATTTTCATTATCAGTTAGTTAAAACTATTTTTTAATTTTCCTGTTATCAGTTCTTTGACATGTAAGCCATTTCGATGTCATTGCTTAATTTCCAGACAAATGAGGATTTTTTAGTTATCTCTATTTTTTTAATTTTTTAAATAATTTTTTAATCTTTGGCTGCGTTGGGTCTTTGTTGCTGCACGCGGGCTTTCTAGTTGTGGTGAGCAGGGGCTACTCTTTGTCGCGGTGCACGGACTAATTATGGCGATGGCTTCTCGTTGTGGAGCAAGGGCTCTAGGTGCACAGGCTTCAGTAGTTGTGGCACTCAGGCTCAGTAGTTGTGGCTTGTGGGCTCTAGAGCGCAGCCTCAGTAGTTGTGGCTCACAGGCTTCGTTGCTCCATGGCATGTGGGAATCTTCCCGGACCAGGGCTCGAACCCGTGTCCCCTGCATTGGCAGGCAGATTCTTAACCACTGTGCCACCAGGGAAGTCCGTTATCTCCTTATATTTGAGCTTATTTATTCTACTGTGATCTGAGAACATGCTTTGTGTGATTTTTTTCCTTTGGTAGTTCTTGAAACTTCATTTATGGCTCAGCACATGGTCAGTTTTTATAAATGATTCATACTTTGAAAAGTATGTATATTCTGTAGTTGGTAGAGCCAGAATATTCTTTACATGTCAGGTTGCATTTGTTCATTGTGTTGTTCAAATCTTATATACCTGTATACACACACACATACACACATACACACACACATACCTACATACATACATACATACATATTTTTTTAACTTGTTCTCTTAATTACTGAGAGAGGTATGCCAATTCCCCTCTATTGTGGATCGTCTGTTTCCCCTTGCAGGTCTGTCAGTTTTTAATTTCTACAATTTTGGCTCTTTTATAGTTTCAGATTTTCTGCCACAAATTCTTCTTGATTTTTTATTTTCATTTTGAGCATCCTAATCATTCTTTTTAATAAAGTTTGTTTCTGAAAGAATGCTTCATCGTCTGGGTCTCTTTGGGATCTGTTTCTGTTTTCTGCTGCTTCTCGTGATTTTTGATCACAGTATCTTGTCTTCTCATGTACCTGTGTTTTGTTTTTGTTTTGAGTGATGGAGACTTAAATTTAAAAATTTTGGAGGGAATTAAAGCTTAGAGTAATGATATAGTGCTCCAGGGAGGATTTATATTTGTTTCTGGGAGATGACTAGTGGAATTGGCAATCTGGATCATATTAATGCAATCAGGGATTAAGGTGATTTGAAGGTGGGCTTCAGTCCTTCTGAGATCCAGACTATTTCTACTTCATTTACTTCTAGCATGTGGCATTGCAGAGGCCCAACCCACAGCGTGGGGAATTCACCAAGCCTTCCCCTTTTGGAGGTCCGTAAAGTCCAGTTTTTGACCCCTGAGACCTGGGGTGCCTGAGGTGCTCTGTTCAGTTCTTAGTGGCTTCTTCTGGATGTGCAAGATACCCCCAGGGGAAGTGTGGCCCCCAGAGCAGGGTTTCCTTTGTCTCTCGGATCTTGACTCTATAATTCTTTGTTGCCCAGGAACAGACATTTGGTCCATCTTTTCTGGTTGCTCTCATCTATTTCAGTTGACTTACTTTCTCGTACTAGAAGTGGAACTTGTGTATTTTGCAGAAGCTCCTCTGGTGACTTAGTGGCAGCTAAGGTTGAGAGCTCCTGCTGCTGCTCATCTTCTGCTCCTGTCCTGTCCTCGTCATGCCACTCGAACCACTCAGGCCTGTATGCTGTTTCTTAGCATGTTCCTGCCTTAAGACCTTTGTACTTGATGTTCTCTCTTCCTGGGGCTCTTTCCCCACATAGCTGAATAGCTTACTCTTTTACTTTCGTTAGATCTTCATCAGAAAGCTACCTTATCTATAAGTGATACCTTTCTGACGGGCATCACATGTAAAAAAAATAGCAACACATCCTCCTCCGTAAGCCTCTTATTTTTCTCCATTGTGCTCGGGACCATATGACATGTTGGGCTTAGTCTCCACCACCAGATGCAAACTCTTTAAGAACAGGGACGTTGTTTTGTTCTCTGTTAGATGTCCAGCACCTAAAATTGTCCTGAACATAGAAAAACTATTAATATTTGTTGCTGGATGAATACATGAATAAAATTGTAATGAGGATGATGAAAGTACAGGCTTCATAGGGTGCTTGTGAGGCTTAAATAAATTAATTCATATAAGGTATTAAGAACAGTGCCAGGCATATGGTAAGCCTTCACCTATTGTTTTTAAAAATTGTTGCCTCTGAAATGGTCACTTCTTATTTCTAGATACTGTAGATGTTGAAAACAACTTGCTTTTTGTAACACAAGCCCATCCCCCCCCACCCCGCTGCTCCCCCCCATTACTATTATGATTAGCTCCAGATTTTACAGCCCTTGTCCAAGGGCAGGGATGGTAGAATGAAGCTTAATCCATGCACCACTGTTCACGTAGCTGGAGGATTTAGAGAATAGATCCATACGTCTAAGCCAGCTGGTGAATTCCAGGCAATCAGGGAGCAGCTTTTAATGTAACTTAATGAGTGGGAGAGTGATTGAATAGATGTTGTTCCTTTTTAACTTTATCTCTTAAAGACTGCATTCTGGGAGACTGGCAAACTCACAGTTTTATGTAATGCAAATGAAATACAATACTAAGCACATATAAGCAGATATTGCCATCTGTTGAAGAGAGCACATCAAGATTGATTGACCTGAGTGGTAAGTATTGACTCAAGCAAATGCTGAAGTCAGTGTTTACCCCAAGGGACAATAAATCTTGATGATCAGAGAATATGTAGTTAATCTCAGTGTTATTACAAGGTTTCACTAAGAAGTATCTGGAAATCTTATGGCATGAATCTTTTGAGCATAACTTTCCTTTAGGAAAAACCCAACAACCAACTTTTACGTTGAAAACACAGAGTTCTTTAAAGTAGTACTTGGACAGGTTGATGAGCTTTTCTCTGATTGTTTTTATCTTGGACAGCAAAGCTCCTGCCTTATGTCTTGACGGCATTATTAACTAGCTGCTTTATCTAAGAAATTGAGTAATATTAGTTCAGTTAGTTTTTGTTCCATACCCATTATGTTGTTTCTGAGTCTTACGTTAGATAGTTTATAAGATACAGACAAGGAGAAAATATCTTTGACCTTCATGGAACACTAAGGAAACACAAGGTCTCTGTATATGAAATAGGCAATGACACAAGACTACGTATGACACTTTATATTTCTGATACCATAGAAACTCTTCTAAAAAGTTGAGATGAGAGGGAAACTGAAGAAAACTTCATGGGGAAGATGAACTGTAAATAAAATCTTGAATAGAAATTTGAACAGGCAGACAGAAGAATATGTCATAGTATGAGAAATAATCAGATTTCCATAAGCAGAATATTTAACATGTGGACTTTAAAAATTAATAGTATAATAAATGTGAACTTATAGAAATATTTGAAGAGACATAAGTGAAAATAAATCTTACTGCCACAGATAACCACCTTTAACATTTTGATACATCTCTTTCCAGACTTTTTTCTATTTATGCATATACAGATGTGAATATTATGCATAGATATTTGTATGTGTATATGTGAATAAATGGGAAAATAAATATTTATAAAAAGGGATAATATTGTTTCATAAAGATTCACTTAAAACTTTTTGCTGTTACAAGATTATAAATATTTAATTTATCAGTGAAAGGGTCTTATGGTCCTTGTGATTCCTAAGATTTTTCCTTCCTGAACATATTAGGTACATTTGGTAGAGTAAGTAGAATCATTGTTTTGACTGATAATGAATCTCTTATAATTGTTTAGGTGCTGGGTCTTCAGCTCTGAAGAGGCCATTTGAAGATGGATTAGGGGATGATAAAGATCCCAATAAGAAGATGAAACGAAACTTAAGGAAAAGTGTGTAAAATCTTTATTCTTATAGATGTTAACTAGAAAGGATTTATGTCTCAGGAAAATAAAAATTAAAAAGTGATTGATTTGATTGATTTGAATTGGAGTTTTAAGAAACTGATTGAATAACTTTTGTTTCCAAGCATCATTTGCTTAAAATGTACTGACAAACTAAAACTAATGTATAGCTATGGTAATGCATATTACTTTTACAATGATGTTACCATAATTATTTAAGCAGTAGTTTTAGAATTACTTACGAAGTGAAGTTAATTTATATGTGCGTTTTGAAATTCTTTTTTAAAATCTGAATTTATAGTGGTCACTAGGAACCTACAGAAACATAGATTAAAGCAAAATGGTTTAACTTCTGATCTTATTCCTCTTTCTCTTACAGTTCTGGATAGCAAAGCAATAGACCTTATGAATGCACTAATGAGGCTAAATCAGATCAGGCCTGGGCTTCAATATAAGCTCTTATCTCAGTCTGGCCCTGTCCATGCCCCAGTCTTCACAATGTCTGTAGATGTGGATGGTACAACATATGAAGCCTCAGGACCATCCAAGAAAACAGCAAAACTTCACGTAGCAGTGAAGGTACAGTATTTCTTTTACTCAACAGTGCTTTGTTATTTTATGTTGTAAATAAGGTGCTTGTTTATCTATAGTAAATTAACAGAATTTTTCAAGATTTTAATGACAGTGACATACAGTCTTTTGTCACCTCTGGATCACAAAACTCTTCTTTTTTTGGTTATAAAATGTGTTGATCATATAAAATTTGCAAAACACAAAAAAGTAAAAGAATAAAAACTGTTGGTTGCTTATCTCTGAGGCAGTTCATTAATATTTGTATATAGTATATACTTGCAGTCCTTTTCTGTTTCTTTTTTTTAGGTTGAGCTCACAGTGTATATGTAGTTTTATGCTCTGATTTTTTTTTTTTTTCATTTCACATGTCATCAGTGTCTTTCTATGTTATTAAAATCTTCATAAATAATTTTAAATGGCTGTATGATTAACATGATATAGATGTACTATTGTTTGTTTAAACATTCCCCTATCATTGGATATTTTGCTGTTTGCAGATTCTGTCATAAATAAATTTAATGTGTTTTTTTTTGCATGTGGTGCCTTTTCTGTATTTCAGAATATTTCCATAGAGAATAAGGTCCACGATTGAACCAGTCAATTATGCATATAGGTTTATAGAAAATTCTTAAATATTGGAATCTCTCCATGACTACATTTGACCTCTTGCAGACAAATGCGAAAATGTCAAAGATCAAGTAGATGGAAGGTTACTTTTCACTAAAGAAAAGTTCTGTTATGTTACAGTATGACATAAGATGTAATTGGTCTGTTTTCATAGTCATTCCAGTTTGCAAGTATTATTAATGTAGATGCAAACATTATCCTAGATGCTAAGGATACAGCAGTGATCAAAATAAAGTCCTTGCCCTCCTGGAGCTTGCATTCTAGTGAGGATAGAATGGGGAGAAAGACAGCGGGATATACAAATGGGTCAATTATTTGTCAGGTAGTAATAAGCACAATGCAGAAAAATAATAACTAAGCTGTAAAATTATAGAACAATATGTTATGTTGTTTACAAAAGGGGTACTTTTTAAGTATGTTGAAATAGTATGAGTTTAAAATGAGGCAGAGAAAGAAAACTAAGAATGAGGGAAAAAGTGAATTTAGGAATAAGGCTAAAAATACAGTTTAATAACTTAGCTGTAAAGTATGCTGAGAATGAGTCACAAATTTGGATCTAAGTTCTCTAGCATCTGACCCAGAAAGCTTTTGAAATATCAATATCAATTCACTGTCTATGACATAAGAACAGAAGGAGGAGTGTGGCTGCCCAGCAGCACGTACCCTAAAATGATGAAGATTAGTGGCCAGTCTTCCCTTTCCTCCTCTAGTCCTTTTTCCTGACTGTCCCTCACAAAGGACACCTTTAAGGACATAATCAGCCATATTCCATGAAAAGAATCTTAATCATTGTGGGGAAAAGATCGGCTGAAGGGGACAAGGGGTAAAGCCCCTCTGCAGAGGTTCCGGAGCCATCGGCTCTCTACTGTGCGGAAGCCACGAGTATGACTTTCTCCTGAGTGGAGAGCCATGGGGTAGGGTGTGCTGCATGTTTTCACTCTTGGCCCCTTGTCTTTGAGGGTATCAACTTTCTCAGTCTCAACCCCTCTCCAGGAGAAAACAGGCATGGTTACCCTGGATTTTCCAGTCACCTTGTTTCCAAGAATCATTTTGTGATTTTTCAGCTCAGTTGATGTGTTTATTAGGCTTGATTTGTTTGCCAGACATTTGAAGCTCACTTTTCTTTGGTATACCAGTTTTTTTGGCCTTAATATATGTTTTTTAAACTTTTTATTATGAGAATTTTGAAACACGAAGTAAAATAATGCAGTACACATCCATGTGCCCATTATAGAACTTCATCAATTGTCATCATTTTGCTAACCTTGCAGAAACAAGTGTTAATTATAATCAGAGATAAAACAGGATTCAAACTTAATGGAAAAGAGTAAAATATCCTTTTTTACCAACAGTCAAATGGTGAAGGTGGGCAGAAACATTGCATGGTGCAACATGGTAAAGTAAATAGAGGGTTATGGTCCTTAATAGGAGGATGCATCTTGCATGAAAGGAGGTGGGACATATTTTATAGGCCCCTCTTCATGCTGCAGGAAGAATCATGGCCTTAATATTGATTCCAAACAAACTGGTTCTATAGGTCCAAAAACTCCATACTTTTTTCTTTTTACTTCTGTAGCATATGTTAGTTAATAATCTTAGAATATGTTCATAGAAAAATAATTTGAAATTTTTTTGTTAGTTGTGCTGTATTGCAAGTACACTTCTAATATCCTTTGAGATTATCCATCAGTTATATAAAATATTTGTAAATGTATTGAAATATGTTGCTACAAAAACAATAAATGAATCTGATATGTGTGGAAAGGGCAGAGAGAAGTGGTGTTAAATAATTCACATTAGACTTTTAACAGTCTGTATTAAATTGGGAAACTGTGTCTTTAGTTTTTTTTGGAGTAAACAAATCAAATCTCCTTGCGACTCTTGGCTTTTGACTTGCAGCCTGTGTTAGCCTGGTGTTAACTCCAGACCGATAACTGTTCCTTCTGAGACGCGATTTCTTAGGGAGAGCATATTTGCAGGACTCAGGCAGTGGAGAAGGTGTTTTCTTTATAAATATTGACAAGGGTATAGGCAAACGATGTTAGTGTATTTAGTGCGAAGTCCTACCTGAGTACTCTTAGAACTTACGATGTTACAGAAGTATTCTTGGCCTTACTCCCAATGAATATAAGGAATTTATTTACGATTTGAAACGTTCAACAGAATGTCAGGTTCTCCATATGAATTGGGTGAATTAATTTCAAGTTCTCTAGGTACAGAAGTCTACTTCTGCCCATTTTTTGTTTAGAGTAATATTTTATTTATATTGGCAGAATCCTTTGTACAGAATGCCATTGTTTATAAAGGCTAGACTGTTTGGCTACTCATTTGTGTGGCAGCCAATAACAGTTTTTTGAGACACCTATTGGGTATAGTTGGGATTATAAAGAAATATGCTGTTGCTTTTACACTCCAGCAACTTTAAACATTAGTCAAAAGCTAAAACAAATATAGGGATTTTTAGGCACCTAGTTCGATAGAGGCTTATAAAAATGCTAGTGCACATATTCTTCTGCAAACATCTAAAAAGCAGTTTAACCTGGAAGGAGATATTAAAAGGTGTACAACACACACACACACACACACACACACACACACACACACACACACACACACACACACACACACACACACACACACACACACTTCTGAAAACTGTATTTTAAAAAAGATGAGAAATGCCAGGCATGAGTAGAAATATAAGAAGAGTGAACACTGGGGGAAGCCATAATGTAACCGGGCCTTGAGAGGCAGGGATGGAGATACAAACCTAAACTTGTTCCTGGTTCACTTAGTGGTAGAGAATAAACCTAGAGGCTGAATCTTTTCTTTCAAGTCTCGATTATGGTTTTAAGTGGAGAGCCAAAGGGATGGATAGTAGAAAGCTTCAGATGTAATTTTGTAATTAACAGACATATTGGCTCCAAGGTAAAGAAAACTCCTTGATTTCCCTTCTGTGCTAATTTCCCCTATTGGATTGAGTCATAGAACTTAGAGGTCAATTAATCAGTCTTCCTGTTTTGCAAATTGGAAAACTGAGGACCAGAGGAGAAATAAAGAGTTAGAACATCAGGTGTTTTCCTTTCTAGCCTCGTGTACTTTTCATAGTGTGCGATTTTACTTTCCCCCTCACCTCACTGGTTGAACTTGGCTATTCTGTTTCTCTACTTCTCATCTCCAAATTAAATGAACCCAGGGTAGCCTCCGGTTTGCATTTCTGTTTTCCGTTATTTAAACCTAAATACTCTGAGGAGGTTTCCCCCATTTTCCACGGTGACACTCTGGTAGGTAAAACTTTTTTAACCGAGGATTTATAGATTTAGCACCATCTTTCTCTTTCTGCAAGGTGTTTCACCGTTTCAAATGTTGTGGGTTTGAAACTGTTGTTCTCAATATTTCATCTGTTCTCTGTGGTGTCTGGTATTTGAATAAAACTGAATCTTAATGTAATTTGTACAGGTACTGCAGGCAATGGGATACCCAACGGGCTTTGATGCAGATATTGAATGTATGAGTTCCGATGAAAAGTCAGATAATGAAGGCAAAAATGAAACAGTGTCTTCAAACTCAAGCAATAATACTGGAAATTCTACAACTGAAACCTCCAGTACCTTAGAGGTATACTTATATATTTTTTTCCTTGGAAAAAAAGTAATGTATGTTCATTGTCAAAAATTTGAGAGGTATGGAGAAGTATAAATGAGACAATCAAAAGCATATACAAGTGTATGTATTCCAGAGGCAGTCATTATTAATATTTTGCTTTATTTATATCCAGCCTTTTTTCTATGTGTATTTTTTATGAAGGCGGTCATATTTTCATATAGTTTTACATCTTGTTTTTTCACTTAACTTTAAAAATCGCTGTAAACATAACTGTATACTGTACAACACATGGATGTATCCTAATTTAACTAGCATTTCTCCTTTGCTGGCCATGGGAGTTGCTTCCAGCATTTCAATCATAATGTATCAGGAATGTCATAATGTATCCAATCATAATGTATCAGGAATGTCAACAATAACTGAAGAGTGAAAAACAAAAAGATCTAGGGACTTCCCTGGCGGTCCAGTGGTTAGGACCCCATGCTTCCACTGCAGGGGGCCCCGGTTCCATCCCTGGTCGGGGAACTAAGATCCCACAAGCTGCTGTGCTATAAACGAATGAATGAATGAATGAATATGTGTATGCATGTATGTTTGCAAACTTAAAAAAAAATCTAATGGGGAAATTTAGAATTATTCGAAATTTGTGCTAAGCTATGGGGGTCAGTGGGGTCATCATTGAGTTGGTCCAGCCCTAAAGAGGGCGTCTGATTTAGTATGTTCCTCAGACTCTTGAGCAAGTCCTGACCTATGACGTATTGTCAGAGATAATAGAACGAGACAAAAATCCAAGTACTGAGTATACACGGCTTATTTGGGAATTCATGGGGCCCTTGCTTATTACATTCTACATAAGAAAAATTGGCTTTAAATAACCGCAGGAGCTTACATTAAATTTAAAAAAATGTCATTTGTAAGAATGAGTATCTATCAAGGACTTAGTGGACTATAATTTTTTCCCCTTTTAGTACCTGCTTACTGCTAGATGCTGCAGAAATTGTGTCCAGAGCCTTAAGATGTTCTCAGGATAGAAGGGCAAAAGATATGCTCATAATTACAATGTAATGTGATAAGCACCGTGATTGCAAAATGAATTTAATAATGTATAATCTCAAAGGAGGATGTGATTATGAAATGTACACACATGTAAAATCAAAGGGAGTAAACTGTGAGCTTGGTTTGAGATGATGAGTAGGATTTTGCTATGTGGGGAAGAGGTGGAAAGAAGGCATTCTGGGCCAAGGAATAGAAGGTATAATATCTGGAGTTGTGAAAGTAAATGTTTGAGAAGTACCAGGTAGGCCTGTATGGTGGGGACTGATGGGGCTGAGGCCTGTGGAAGCCATGCCTGACTCCTCATGTGATGCTGTGGAGGATAGAAGACATGGCCCTGGCTTTAGAGAGGACCAGTCATTCATAAGTGGTTGTCACAGGCAGGCCAAGATGGTTTGCTGGCAGTGTTGTAAATAGTAAGAGAGAAAGAGCGCATTAATTATGAGGTACAGACTGTTAAGTTCAAAGGGAATTAAGAGAGCAGCGTGGGCTAAACTAATAGCAGTTACGAGAGTATGTGGAGGTTCTGGTTGTGAATCCATCTCTGCTTTGCTTCTGTATAATCTAGTAATGGGGAGGGGAGAAAGCTCTTATTCTTCATTAAAATAGTAATAATTGATTAGAACCGCAAATATTTTTATCTTGACTCATTTTTATAAAGTGATTTCAGATTTGGAAAGCAGGGAGTGATTACCATAGTTTCAGAAGTTACTCATTACCTTTTAAAGATGGACTCCAGAAATTTGCCTTGAAATTAAAAAGATGTAGATTATTTAAAACTCTTCAGGAAGTGGTTTATTGCAAAAGACCCAGGAATGTTTATTAAAATTGTCTTTAAAAATTGTCCAGTGTTTCACTTTTATAGCATCAACCACTTATTAAATCAGTGTAGAGTATGTTAAGAGAATCTTGCTGTCCATTAGGTTTACATACATGAAAATCCTATTATATGTAATAATTCATTTTTGTTCAGCATTTCTTGAGCAATTACTGGGATAGAATTACAGACATGCTCTCTAACCTCAAAAAGTGCTCAGTCGTTGGGTCTTTCTAAAATTTTGTGGTGTTTTGTGGTTGGTTTTATTTTTGGTGCTAGCCTCTCTGTTTGAGCCTTCACACTCTTACGTGAATTACTTCTCTTCCTCACCTCTAGTCTTATCCTTATGTCAGTTCTTTCCACCACTCCTAGAGCAGTTTTCTAGTCTAATCGTGAATTTACCCAGATTTAAGTCTTTCAGTGGCTCCCTATTGTCCATGATAAAGTCGAAGCTCATTTGCATGACATTTGAAGTCCTTTATGATTTGGCTCCATCAAGAGTGTTTCTAATCTGGTTCTGCTTTCCTCTCCTCACTCGCTTAATACAGCCAAATGGAACTTCTTGCCATTTCCCAAACAAATGGTCTTTCTTTTTCTTGGGCCTTTGCATGGCTGTTTCTTCTGTCCAGAATGCCCTTCTCCTTCGTTTCCTTCTTCTCATGGTCTGGTACCTACCTTTTAAGGTCAGGTTTGCATGTCACTTCCAGGAAAACTATCCTGTTTGCCCTAGAAAATGATTCCTTGTACTATGTTTCCATAATATACATGGGCTCTATAATGTACATTGTTTTACAGTGATTAGATCAATCCCTCCTTCTGTACTCTAGCTCCTTGAGGGCCGAGAATGACTGCTTTTATTATTTTTAAATTTCAGAATTCATGGTGTGTAGCCTACTGTTTTTACTCTAGGTGCCGTTAAATCTCTTTAGAGAGACTGAGAGGTGTGTAGGCACATTTTGTTTCCGTCTCCCAAATTGAGAGTTATTTCTTCCTAATCCTAAAGATGAAAAACAATGAATGCTCAGGTGCCATGTGAGTCTCAACCGTTCTACCTACATTGTCAGTCATTTAGAGTATTGTTCTTAGATCTTGAACACCCCAGATCAGACCCTGGAGTGCCATGTGATGGCAAGGCTACACTGCTCTTGAATACTGATCTGTTGAGACAGCCTGCTTCCATGGCAGGCTGGCCAGATGACTTACTGTGATGTTTACTGCTTGTAGAATTTCTATACCTTTAAAGATATTTTACCATTTGTATACAGAAGTGATCATGCATCCTAGCCCCTGAATGCTTTAAAGTACAATTCTTGAGCCTCTTTGTCAACGGAGACGTAGTATAATTGTATTAATAAGAAATCTAATACTCTAAAATCTTACTTGATTGAACCTCCTTTTAGGTAAGAACTCAGGGCCCTATCCTCACAGCAAGTGGCAAAAATCCTGTAATGGAGCTCAATGAAAAAAGAAGAGGTCTTAAGTATGAACTCATCTCGGAGACTGGTGGAAGCCATGACAAACGCTTTGTAATGGAGGTGTGTACCTAGATACAAGCCAACCTTATTTTTCCCCTCAAAGACATAGGATATCCTCAGCTTATATATAAAAAAGCTTTAGACTGAGTCAAATCTCATGGTGCTGTTTGACTTTTGGTGTTTTCTGTGTTGTGACACATTTAAATTAAAACTACGTAGAGGAATTGCATGGGATAATTGCAGAGTGTTGTTCTTGATTTTAGGTAGAAGTAGATGGACAGAAATTCAGAGGTGCAGGTCCAAATAAGAAAGTGGCAAAGGCAAGTGCAGCTTTAGCTGCCCTGGAGAAGCTGTTTTCTGGACCCAATGCAGCAAATAATAAGAAAAAGAAGATTATCCCTCAGGTATGAGTTAAGCATTAAACCTTTGAAAGATATTACCAGAATTAAATTTCCTTTCCTGTCTTTGTGGCACTTCAGGTTTTTCTAAAGTTACTTCTTTTTCTTGGATTTAGCAACCCTTGCTTTGGGTTTGATCATGAATAATAGAAATATGATTAGTGGTTCTCTGTTCTGTGGTCTTTTAGGCAAATTATTAAATAGAGACTATTAGCATTATTTGGGGGATTTAGGTCATTCTTGAAGAGGTAGAGTGTTGGAGGGTTGGGACTTTAATGAGATACTAGCATTTGTTTAGTTTAGGGAAGCTGCCAAGAGTATTTGGGGCTTACTCTCATCAGAGTCTGCAGGTGCTCTTCCATTTCCTTTCCAGTTTTGTCCTTTTGCATTATTTATTTTGGGTTTTCCTTTGAGGGCGTCACAGTAGAACTTGACCCTTTGTTGCTTCTGTTCATTACCGACATTGGAAATGTCAGAGCTGCTAAAGGCCCAGGATTGTAACAAGGGTTGCAGTAAGAAAAGATGGCCTCCTAATTGCACGCTTTTGAATAACAGATTCTTCTATCCATTCATTTACGTATTCAAAAATATTTTCTAGACATATACCAGGTGCACGATTGTGAGGGAAAAGGAGATACGTTAACTATAAGACACATTCTCTCCCTCGTGGAGAATACTGGTATAATAATGTCTGAATATATTATGTGATAGGAACAAGTCAAGTAAAAATGTTTAGACTAATAGAAGGAAGCTTAGATTATTTAAGATTCTGTGTTAAATATGCATATGCAAAGTCCATTATAAGAGGTTAGAATAGCTCATTTTATAGATGAGGAAATGAGGCTTGAGCAAATTAAGATACCGCTTGTAGTAACATAGCTAATTGATGGTAAGGGTTCCCTTTGAAACCTGGTTTTTCATCTTCCAAAGACCATTGGCATGCTCCTATTGTATATTATATCCACCTTAGAAATTTGTGTTAATTTAAACTTCTTGTATTTACTATAATAAACACTGCTTATATTCTAGAATTCAAAATATAAACAAAGAAAACGAACTTTTACTGAGATGAAATACAAATAAAGCGTTTAAATTGCAGTGGTACACATGTAGAGAGAGGATAAGTGGATTTTCTTTTTCTAAAATCTTCCTAGAATATGTTCTAAATTAGTGGAAGGATAATTGTTACCTTGTTTGTTTTGGTGTGTTTTTCTCATGCATTACATCTTGTATATGGGTCAGTTAATTTTAGTGTTTAAAAAAGCCTGTGCTATGTGCAGATACTTACTAGGTAGTTAGGTTTGGTTCTAGGAGACATGAGCTTGCTTTGTGTGGAGTCACTCTGCTGCTGCCAGACTACTACTTTCTGACTGCATTTGACTAAGCTGTGTTTTAAAAAAAAATGCCCGCATGAAGTTCACTCATTTTTAGAAATTTTCCATACTAAAAGCTATAGAACTCACGTGTTCAATGTGCTTGACAGCCAAGAAGCAGTCTATTTTGGTTGGATTTTTTTCAGCCAAAAGGAAAAAATGGCTGTTCTCTGTGCACGATACATTCGACCTTGAAACTGTCTTCTACCCAGTTACAGAGGCTATCCTAGGATTTTTTCAGTGAGAGATAAATGTGTATATGCACTGACTATTTAAGCTGTCTGAGATGCTGTTGACTTGATCGTACAATGCCTTTGAGGCTCTGCACCTCCTTCCCTGCAGCTTGGTTATAGCAGGGAGTATTAGCAGTTTTATGAGCTTGAGTTTTTATAGCATGTTTATATTAAAAAGTAAATATAATATGTAATTTAAAACTAGATATTTTCTTATTTCTTAAATTTTCAGTTTTGGAAAAGAATGTTCTAGCAGCCCTGTGTACCGTTACTCTTTGTCCTTATCTGTTCTACTTTTCAGAGCTTTGTATCTATTTTCTCAGTTGCTCTTTCTACTCTGAAGTAAGGAAAACAAAATGGGTATCATAATTGTCATTTTGCAATTATTGGGGAGACTCCCATAGAGATTATGTGACTTTACCAGAGTCCCATAGCATTTTAGGGCAAGAAGAGACTTCAGAGGTGATTCACACACACACACAGAGACACACAGACACACACACATACACACAGAATTGCATGACCTTCCTGAGGTCTCAGTTACTTACATCAGGAACTGGCATCCACACCTTTGGTCTTCCTGTCTTAGTTCCTTTTTTTTTTTTTTTTTTAAAACCCCATTCAGGTTCACAGCTAACTCCAGGTGGTTTGTTGTGCTATTTTTTTGTTTGCTGGGGGAGAATTCAGTAAATTTTGAACCTAGGTATCAAGTGTCTGTAATTGCTTTAGTCAGGCCTAAAATGACTTTGGATGTAATTTGACTGCTGAAATTTGTGTGCAGAAAACGAACTCTTTCTGGGTAACCCTCAAGTGAAAGGAAGAATTTATTTGCATACTTCTGTGTGCCAACTCTTCTCCAGAACAACTCTGTAAGATAGATGTCATTTTCATTTTACAGATTATAAACTGAAGGTTCAAGGTCATAGACGACTAATCTCATGTACAGGCTCAAGTTTCTCATAGAGGTTATACATTACAAAGTTGATGAGATGATCTTATTTCTCTCAGTAATGAAATGTGTTATTTTTAACAGGCAAAGGGTGTTGTGAATACAGCTGTGTCCGCAGCAGTCCAAGCTGTTCGGGGCAGAGGAAGAGGAACTCTAACAAGGGGAGCTTTTGTTGGGGCCACAGCTGCTCCTGGCTACATAGCTCCAGGTATAGTGCACCCTGTGAGACATCTGCCTCCTTTTCTGGGCCAGAGTTCCAAGAACAGCCTCTCCTTTATTTTCCAGGGTTATACAGGGTTTCTGGAAACATAATATGGGTATAGGATGGGTGTGCACCGAATTTCAAAAGAAGAGAATCTACAGAATGTTACAGGTTTTCTCCTGGAATCTGCTGAGTGACTAGAGGCTTTCTGGAGGGAGGTGACAGATGGGGAGTATTGCGCTTGGTTGAGGGGACATATTTTGACAATGAGATATGAGCTCAAAGATATTCCACAGATTGGGAGTTTGGATACCTGAGCAGAGTGTATTCGGTGGGGACATAGACGACAGATTGGGTATCACAGGTGAGAAAAATGGCTGGTAAGAGTTACTTAATTGGGGTGAAGCCTGGCGATGTTAGCATTTCTTTAACTCTATGTTGGGGAACCATCAGGGGCTAAAGAAGTACAAAAAGAGGAAAGGGGGAACTTACTTATCTAGAGCTGAGTATACACTAGATACTTTCATATAAATGATTTCACTTAATTGTTTTTAATCTTCACAGTGTTTCCTCAAGTAGAAATATTTTCCATTTTTCTGGGTGAGGAAACTAAGTTTTAGGGAGGTAAGGCAACTAGCTCAGTGTGAGACATCTTGTAAACAGCAGAGCAAAGATTTGAATGTCGGTGTTTCTAATTCCAAAGTTTATATTCTTTCCATTTCACCACATGGCTTGAGGAAGATGGGAAAAGATGCCCTCTGCTTGCCTTCTCTTCTGATCCTTGTATCATCTCAGCAGTAGCTGTACCTCTGTCTCATGAAAATCAAATTCTCTGTAATATTGCAAGTATGGAACTTTGAACTTGACAACTAAACCACTAGTAGTTGTTGATCAAGATGAAATGGTCATAAAGATTGGGTCTTATCCTGTCATTATTTTTTTGCATAACACTCTTAAGAAGTTCACTTAGGTTGTGGTTTTTTTTTTTTTTTCTAAGAAAGACTTAGAATAGGCGTTTTGGGAAGTTCTGTGGATGATGTGGCTTTGGAATTAAGCTTCTAGAAGTTGATCCCAGTAGGGGCATAGCTCAAAGATGTGTCATATAAACAATGTGTACTCTTATTCAAATATTGTGTGCCTGCTTTGACACACAGCAGACATGGATTTTGTTCTCCTGCAGTGTTTGGTCTAAAGGTGAGACATACTAATGGAATACTCACGACTGACTGAGTTGCTGTGATGAAGGAGAGGGGCACGATGCTGTGAGGGAACGTGACAGAGAAACCTGGTCTAGTCTGTCGGGGACTCAAAGGTTTCCCTGAAGATGTGACACTTGAACTGAGCTTTGAAGAATGAGTAGGGGTTAACTCAGAGAAGATTGGGACAGAAGAACACCTCACACAGAGGGAATAGCACATCAGCACCCTATGGTGCTGGTAGGAGGGAACTTGGCTCATTTGAAGAATTAGGAGGAGGCCAACATGTCTGTAGTGTGGAGAGCACTGGGTGTGGGTGAAGGGGGAGGGGGTCGGGGGAATTTGGGCTAAAGTGGGTGCTCAGTCCTGTCCTGGAGGCTGTGGTTTGGATTTTGGTCTTAGCACCTAAGTACGGGGGACGTCGTGAAGGGTTCTAAGAGGAGTAAGGAGATAAGACTTTCAGACTTTATTTGTAAAGATCACTCTCTGTAGCATGAAGAATGGCTTGTAAGGATAGAAGTCGGCATGCCAAGACAAAGTAGAAGGTTTTTGTAAGCTCAGAGACTAGACTAGAGGCCGTGGAGGGATCTCCAGGGGGTGTAGGGAAGTAGATGGGGGTCATGAAGTGAGCAGATGGAAGAACTTCAGAAGCAGAATTGATGGATTGAATGTGGAGAACGAAACAGAGTGAGGTTTCAGGTCCCTCCCAGGATCTTATGCTGGAGGAAGTAGGTTGGATGGCGGCACCATTGAAGGAGACAGAGAGCGCTGAAAGACAGTGTAAGAGGGTGGTTACAGTTTGGTATTTTTTGTGTGTCCAAAATTAAGACATTTTTCTGTGCATCTCACTATTTCTATGGAAATTTATTTATTTATTTATTTTTGCCTCATTTCATGTCTTATTTAAAGGAAGCAGCTTTCATTAAACAGTAGTAGGCAGGTTACTGAGGTGAACTCTCTTGCCTTTGGTGACGTGCTCGTCCAGTTTTGTCCAGCTGCTGGGCCATGGGACGTTTCCCTCACGCCCGAGGGGTCAGCAGCCATCAGCTAGTGGCAGTGATTGTGAGAGGAATCCTGCTGTCTGCCTCTCTGCTCTGTAGTAGCTTCTCTCTTACATCATTGCACTGACCTCTGTGAAAGGCCTGTCTTCTGAAGCTTTTAAAAAGGAAGTTCTTTTATAGCCTAGAGAAGATTCAGATTAGGTCAGTTTGGATTATGAATAGGCTATATGCCATTTGCAGAGTGTATTTTGTGCAGCAGGGAGTGTAGTAAGTATTTTTACATATGTTATTTAATTACATTCCTCTGCCATCAGTTTCTGCAGAAGACTGAGGCTCAGAGAGGTTAAATAGCAGGTGCAATTCAGAGTCACCTTAGTGAGATGTGAAGTCAGGATTAGAACCCCAGTGGCCTCATTAGTGGCCAGCTTAGTTGTTATAGTTTCATCTCTTTAAGGAGGTTTTAGTAAAACGTTTGAAACTGTAGCCTTAGCCAACCAGCTACCTTTTCCTGGAATAGATTTGATATACAGCCTTCTTTTTTAAGCATTAATCTTTTTTTTTTTTTTTTGGCTTCTGATACTTTTCCTACTGTATATTTCCTACTGCTTATTTCATCTGCCTTGTGTCCTCTTGAAATATATGATTTAGTGAGCACTAAAGACTAAGTTGTACAACCCGCAGTTTTATATGACTTAAGTATAGACTAAAAAGTGAAAAACTTTATCTCTAAGACAATGTTTCAGTTAGTCCCCAAAAGCAATTTACTTATTCAACATATATTTGAATGTTTTATCTCAAACAAGAGATTTAGATCTGAGCATTCAAAGATGACCAACACTTAGCGTCTGCCCCTGTGAATGCTCGGGGTCACATGGGGTAGGAACAGACACTTGAGAAAGTACCGTGTGATATGATGCAAGCTGTGACATGGGGTGGGCAAAGTGAACGGCAAGCCTGGGGGACTTTACAGAGGAGGTGATAGATACCTAAAGGATGAGTTGCAGTTGGTCAGCTAGAGAAGAAGGAAAAAAAAAATCATTCTAGCGGCAGAAATGATTATAGAAAAAGGGGCTGTAAAGTAAAAAAGCTTGATTTGTTTTGGGTACAATGTGAAGGGCCCATGTAGATTTTGTGCCCTTGTTCTATTTTAGAAACCAGTTTTTCCTAGAGATTTACCCAAGTGATTTAGTAGTTATATGTTTTAAAGTCATTTTACTGAAAGATTAAAGATTGTCATTTCTATTAACGTAGTATTTCTAATCCCTTTAAAACTATAAAGTAGCTTGGAGGGTTTCCCATTTTATAGATGGAAGTGGCAACTCAGAGGTTACATATCTAAGGACATATAAGAAACTAGTGCCAGAACTAAATGATTCAAAAACTTTTGTGTTCTTTGTACTTTATTGATAATATGAGCCTTCTTCATAGGCACCAGATGCTAATGGCAATTTTAACAACATTTACTGAGAGACCCTGTGCTGGGGCCCAGAATTCGGATTTCAACAAGACATGGACCTTGCCCTCGAGCCCACAGCCTGATCTGTGCGCCCTCTTCAGTGGCAGTTGAGGCTTTAGCCTGCTCTGTCACTGCTTTCTGAAAAAAAGACTTGGAAATTCCTATTTTCCAACTGTGAGAAATTGGTAACTTGAGTGGTTCTAAGTATTCTTTTGTTGAACAAATTAAATGTGTGAGTGGTTACTATATGCCAGACATTCTGCTAGGTTCAAGTGTTGCAAAGATGTATAAGACTTGAGTCTCTGCCATTCTAGGGGGGAACACAGACAAAGGGTTGATAATTATAATACAATGTGGTAAGTGTAGTGAGAAAGAAACAGGATATTCTGGTAGGTCAGGAGAGCTTGGTAGGCCGTAGTAAAAAGCTTCCACTCTGCATAGGCATGGAGGAATCTCGGTGGACTCGGGCCATTCTGGGAAGGGTTCTGGTTGAGCCAGCACCTGGAAGGAGCCCTTGGGGCCCAAGGCGCCGGGCCGGGTGGTCCTTGTGAATCGGGCTGGCGCTGACTCTGCCCTTTTTCCTGGACTGATGTGCTTTCTCCTTCTTTGCACCAGGCTATGGAACACCATATGGTTACAGCACAGCTGCCCCTGCCTATGGTATGTACACCGTCTTACTGATTTCTCCTCTTAAGCCACTCTGCACAGCAGTCCAAAGCGCAGTTTGTATCTAGGGTTTCTTTAAATGAATTGGAGGATCTCAGACCTACTTATTCTAGTGACCCAACTTAAATTCCCGTTGAAAATGCCACAACCTTGTGGTTCTTGGTTTGGTTGGAGTTGCTCTTCTCTCTGCTTTGCCTGATTGAAGGACTGCTTGTTCTAATTGCCTGTTTCTGACCATATTGAAATTAAATATTTTAAGTAGTTCTTCTTACAGCCAACTTATACTCCATTCAAAGGCTACTGAAGGGCCATACTCAGTTTCTAGCTTGGCTGCCTGCCAGTTATAGAGCTACATTTAAGTTTCTGGTTTGTGAACTCTAGGTGATTTGAGTTAGAGATAGGAAGTGCTCACTTCAAATTCATAGCTGTCATCCTTTTTCATGAATTTTTCTGTAGAGGTGTAGTGAACAGGTCCTAGAGGGTGATGAGGGGGTATCTGCAGCAGTTACTGAAGTGCTTACTGCAGAAGGTCTGTGTAGTACAGTGAGAAAATCACAGGAATAGCTCCTCTCCCTCCAAAAATAAAAAACAAAGGCAGATGCGGAAATGAACCTCAGTGGCCCTTTGGATAACTTTTGAATGAGGTTTATGTGGCAATGGAGGCAGTAGGTTTGGAGTCAGTGATATGCTCTCTTAGGCATTTTTCCTAACTCGGGTGCTGTGTGGTATAGAGTTGGCCATCTATAGGATGTTTGTCGTTGAGAGAAAAAAGAGCGCGAGTGTGTGTGCACACATGTGAGAGAATGCATGTGAGTGTAAGAGTGGGCGGGTGCACACGTGTGTGTGCAGCAGTGCGACCCCAGGCTGGGTGTGTGTGCACACAGAAGAGAAGGCCCTGGACTGTGTTGCTACTTGTGGCGTTAGTCCTCCACACGAGCCTCAGACCTTCCATTATGCTTTTTTCTCTTCATGCATCAGCTTTCCCATTTTTGTTTGGATGAAAATTATGGGTCTTTAAGACACTGCTAAACTGAAGCTTCATCTGATTTCCTAGCTGTAGAAATAAGTAGAAAGTGAACAGTTTGACCGCTTTCCCCATTAAGATAGATAATTTACATCCTGGAAAGATGTGGAGAAGCTGGAAGGCTCAGACGTTTGGGGTGAGTTTCCTCTAAGGCTGAGAGCAGAGTCTGGAGTTTCTTCCTTAACTGAATGTCTCCACTGACACATTCAGGATTGGCCAGGGCCTCCCCATCCAAGAATATGCTATCACTTAGAGTTCCTTCTGAATTCAGGCTCTCTAGCTCCTTTTGATTTGGCAATTTGCTTTTACCATTCAGCCAACTTCTGGATACCCTGACCACCTCATCCTTCCTGTGAATTAGGTCTGGTCAGTTTATCCAAATACATTTTGACTCACTAGACTCATTGTAATATGTCTTGTGTGAGAGCCAAAGCGTCTGCCTCCTAGGGCAGGTCCTGAAGTCCGTGTCTTTCTTTTAGACATAGTAAGTCCCATGTTCTTTAGTACAGGTTTGCTACAGCTTAATTTTTTTCTTTAAAACACTTGTATATCTAGGCTCTAAGGCACATTCACGTTTTTCCTGTCTTTTTAGTTTTTCTCTCTTGTTCTTCCCTCTCTAACATTATGCTCTCACCCCACGGCCTCTGAGCCCCCCTTCAGAAGGCTCCCATGCGCCATATAACTGACTTCCAAAGCTGGTGAAATGTAATGCCCCCATTTTTCACATAAAAGATTTGGTTTTTAAATGTTACTGTGATGCCAACCTACTAAAACGATGCTTTCTTTTGGCTGTAAGGTAAATATGTCTTTTGGCCTTTGTAAAGCTGTTGCATGTGGGGTAACTTCCCTCTGATCATCTGGTGCCCTCGAGTACCTGCTGTTGCTGCTTTGTGATTTCTCCAGAGCTTAAATATTAGAATAGAAATAAGGATCAGATTTCAAATCATGCTTGAGTATGCAGAAGTTTGTGAGGCCACAAGAACTCATTAATTACAAAATTAAGCAAGTAATTAATCTTTCCAGATTTGCCATGCCAATATTGGCAGTAGCCAAGGTAAACACCTGGTCACGGCTCCAGTTGGAACTGTCTTTCTGGGGATCTCAGGCCTGCACAGAAAGCTGTGCTGTGAATCTTGACCGTCCCTGTTTCTCCTGTAATATGTGATGTGCCAAATTGAGAGTCACTTCAGAATATTAATCAATAGCATTGCTTTTGAGCTTTATAATTCATGACAGTTCACTCAGATGAAATCCCTTTTTGAATATCCTTCTTCCTATGATGTAGCCATCTTAATTTTGAGTGGAAAATATTAAGAGTAACTTCAAAGTTTGTGGGCCTCTTCCATAATGGTACATGTTGACTGACTAATCTGGAAAAGGTTAATGATAATTACTGTAAGATTCTTTTTTTTTTTTTAACCTGAAATTTTTATTGGATTATTAAACTTATTTGGAGTCCTCTCCGTTTCTTTTCTCTGTAGGTTTACCCAAGAGAATGGTTCTGTTACCCGTTATGAAATTCCCAACATATCCTGTTCCCCACTACTCATTCTTTTAGCAAATGACAGAAGCTAATTCCTATTGAACAATACAGTACATACAGAATGTTAGAGAAAAAGCCTTTTTATCCTGCTTTCTTTGAACACATACTTGATCAAAATTATTTGTAAAGAACATCTTTCCTACTTTTTGATTTTAACAAACGCAAATTTAGTTCTCTAAAACTTGAAAACAAACAAACAAAAAGAAACTAGTTCTGTGAAACGGTACCTCATTTCCGGAAAATAACTTATACCAGCCCTTCTGTTCTAGGGAAATAAGTCTAGCAGTTCAAAGTTTAAGTTTTAAGAGGAGTATCAGATTATGTAAAATTAAATTCGTGAAGGATGTATAGAGTCTCAAACACTGATCACAAATAAACTGCTTTGTTGTAACACAGAGTACTGCCTGGTTCCTGATGCAGTCACTGATGCTTAGCTGATTGATATGTATTTGCCCCAGGGCACGTTAATTCGGGCTGTAGTTATTTTTTTTTAATACAATAGAGACTTTTCATTTAAACTTTAACTTTGTAAATATTGAAGTGTGTAATTAAAGCCAATAAAATATGGGTTTGAATATTGTTTTAGCTTATTATTTTTGATATGTTTTGGTATCAAATTATAAAGAATTGAAAACTAATAATAACTTAGCCCTAGAAACCCATTCATTTGTAACCAAACTGATAAAACAAAGCAAAGGCGATTGTTAGTTTGAGCCACAGTCTATTTACTTTGTAAGCCCTTTGTACTCCTGCTTTACGAGGGCATCCCCATGATAAAGGTTTACTCTGTTATCTGAGCATTGCTTATTAAAATGATGGCACTACCCAGAGATGGGGAAGGAGGAATGTGATTATTTTACTTTCCGAATTTCCAAGTTTTAAAAAATAATAAATTAATTGATCAATCACCCTCTCTTGTTCTTGTGGCCTTCTTCACTCTGTAAGATACTGTGTTCACTCCCTGGCTTTTTTCATGCAGAGAGAAGATTAGCGATTTTTCTGGGATTCTTTGAAGGGTCTCTTATCCTCTTCAATTACATCAGAATCTAAAGCAGCAACAGGGTCCCCATAAAAACTTGCTCTTCGATTGTCCCAGTTCTTGTTGAGTGCTGCTGTGAAAAGTGACAGGTTTCAGCCATGGGTCAGCATTTATTTTTTAAGACACCTGATTAAGCTGGTGAAAAATGATCAGTTGGTAACATTGTGTTGTTCTGTAAAGGGTGCAGACCTAAGTCTTCCACTTGCATTCTCACCTTGTTTGGAAGCCTATGATGTTACTAGAAGGTAATGGTTTTATTAAGGTACTCGCCCCCATGAAGGCAACAGTGTGGTCCCATGTTGATATTTACAAGTTCTGTGTCTTAAAAATGTCTGTTTTTAGTATGAATTAGCTTTCCTCGTCTTTCTTCATTTCTGGTTTTTGGAGCTGAACAGTACCCGTCGCTGAGAATGGGCTTCACAAAATACGGCAAATTTATGTACCAGATTTCTTTGGGACCGCTAAATGAGAATGAAACAGATCGTTTAAAACAAATGTTAGTGTTACTTATCAGAAATAAAATTTTTACACCATGCTTGTTACTGCTGCTCCTTGACCTTTTGTCTTTATTAGTGGTGGGTGATACTTTAATAAAACCTCATCACTTGCTGGAAGTAGCTGTGAACTTACCATTCTCATCCTGTGCATTAGTGGCTAGACGTACACAAGAGGGCCCATCTCAGCTGGGAGTTTTCATGTTTCATTGATTCGTTTTGCTGACCTATGGATGAAACAGAGCCATCACTG